>NW_028230441.1:20500618-20858380 GCF_043228905.1 Azolla caroliniana
AGTCTAGGCAATGCCAATATTGATTGCCAAATATACCCATTTCCACGTGGTATATGAAGCTAGAGCTCTCACACACACACACATGAGTTATAAGAGTTAACTGTTATTTGGTCAAACCTTAACCTCTCCTCCTTTTGCATGTGTTGACTTCCCTCAATCAAGGTGTGGTTAGTATCATTGTGTGTAATCCTTCATGACATATGTGTATAAGTGTCTAACATTTAAGTAGATTCTTCTTAGTGAGAGAGAAATGAGTGAAAGTTCACAAGGTTAGGGTACATGAGGTTAACAACTTTAGAGTGTGTGACAACTGCTCTCGCCCAATTCGCCATTAATAGGGTATATGATAAACTGAACCCCTTGGCATACATTATCAACGTGGAGGCAAAACTTCTTCAATATAAATGGCGAGGATACTACAAGCCAAAACCGATTTCTACACGTGCTACGTGGGTGCAAAGATCGAAATGACGAAAAACAGAAGACAAAAAATGAAAGTACAGAGGCACAAGTATTTTTAATGTGGAAACCCTGATAGGGAAAAACCACGGGAGTCCACAAACTCAAATAAAATCACTATATAGATAAGAGGAATGTACAATAAGAAACTATAAGGCAACAACCTTGAGTTCTACTTCGTCCACAGACGATTATAGAGGAGTTATACTCTCTCTCTCTCTCTCTCTAGTTACACTAATGATTCATCACACATATAATGATTTGCCCTGGGTGTATTTATACTCATGCACAATATGGGATATTTACAAATGTAGCCCACTAAGGGCACATTGAGGCGACAATCTCTTTGTAAAAGAACTATAAAAATCACTTTTTGGTTATTTTTCTTGAGTTTTGAGTTTTCTCTCCCTTTCACCTAAGCTACAGTTCTCTTTTTCTTTTTCTGGTAAAAGCACACAATTATATTAATTGTATATAAAATCCCTTGTTACAACACTTCTTAGTCTCCTCTTCCTATCTATCCTATCCTATGTAGGGAGAGGGACATCCTATAACGCCACTCGAAAACCTAAATATGCATTTGAGGAAATGATTACCATATGCTTTAACATCCAAAAATTCTACATAAGAATACCTTTCAACTTCTTTATATAGGCTTTCACCCCATGTCTATCGTCAAACATGAAAGCGCTACGCATATTCCAATTGTGTTATAGTTCCCTATATCATAAAATTGGAACAATATCTCCATCTCATCACCGGACCATTTTGAACATACTATGAAAATTGTTGAGGTCTCAAATAAAAATGGGTTTACATTTGTCAAACGTTTGATAAGTACTTCCAAATGACACACGTTATAGGACATTTAATGAACCTACGTGTATTGTCCTCCAATGGAATGGTGCAAAAGAAAAAAGTGCTTGACCGAAGTGCTCATCTCTTTAAGGCTAACCCTAATGGGAGCCCACCAATCATGACTCTCCATATGAATACCTTTGCACGAAATGGCAAATGGGAACACCAACCACATTGTAATATTTGCCACCACCTTACATTCAACTTACATACATTCCACACCTTTTTTGTTTTAGGAGATAACCAAGATAATGATGTTGTTGCAAAATGATACAATATATTCGTAGTGACCTGTAACAAGCGTGTACCATTGTGTAACCGCCAAACCACCCAAGGTGCAACATTTGTTATCAATGGCAAAGATCCAATCTACAATGGTATATAATTGTAATTTCTCCCAAATAAATCCGTAAATTGGGGGAATGCATAATCATCATTTGACATCTTCAAATTCGAACAACCTTTGAGATTCATTATCAACCACATCTCTGAAATGTACAACCCCCCATCTGAAATAAGCGATTGAATCGAGATCTCAACTTCTCTTTTCCACGCCAATACAACACTCGAGAAGAAATGAGCAATTCATTTTGTAACGAATTACAAAATTCTCGATCACTTGATGGTGCCCACTTAAAAAAGATAATGCTTCTTGTCATGACCTTACCAATTATCCACAACAGAATGTGAAATTTTTACAAGAATACATCCATTGACTAATGGGCACCACGATGCTTGAATCTTTCTTCCCCCGTGCACCAATCCATCACGCTCAATAAAATATTGCATCATAGATATCTATAGTTGATCTTGTTGGCACATATCTCATAATAATGCAAATCTACGAGCCATCAAATGCATTTCCAAATCCAATATTGTTGCACCACCTAATCGTTTGGCAGTAGCCAAATGGTCCCATGAAATCCATGCAACTCCAATTGTTTCTCCCTTCTGCCACAACATGAATCGAAAAGGTTGCAACAATATTTGTAATGTTGTCTTAGTCCAAGGAAGTAATGGTAGAAAATATAATAACATGGGCTTTGAGTCGTACATGAAAGGGCCACAATTGAGACTTCTAATACATAAATTTGTCTTTCAATTTACTACCAATCTAGTTAATAAATCGAACATTTGCAACATCAACACCCAAAAACATAAAATAATCATCTGTGAGAAATTAAAGAGAGAGAGAAAAGAAAGAGAGAAGAGAGAGAGAGAGAGAGAGAGAGAGAGAGAGAGAGAGAGAGAGAGATAGGGCAAAACTGTATATTGTATATTGTGTATAGTATCAACATACATATCGTTTCTTATGTTCATGAGAGGTTATAAAAAGGTGCAGCTCTTCATATATTCCATGACAATAAACGGTTAAAATAGGTAAACTAAAATGTTTATATATTATTTAATTTGTCATGTGACTTGGGTTTGTTTGACCATTTGGTTTCTTTATTCTTAGTTCGTCTCGCTTGATTTTCGCAATCAAAGTTTGGAGATTGTGATACTTCTCGTTGCTATGGATGCTCACGAATGTGATCCATGATTCTGGCAAGGAACCCATTAGTATTTCACATTTTGATGTTTCATCGATAATGCTACCTGCTGAGATTGCAACATAGACTAGTTGCCTTTGCCAATTGCGTATGAGGGTGTTTGTTGGTTCTCCTTCATGCATCTCCATGTTCATTAGGGTTCGGTAGGAGAAGATTTTGGTCTTATTGTTGGAGGGTTGGTGTAATTGTTGAAGATGATCCCACATTGCTCGTGCAGATCCAAGACTTCGAACATGATCAACTTGTCGATCACTTAGATGCACGATTTTCTTTTTATCTCCATTCTTGCATCTAAATCGCTACTTTTCCAATCGCTCAATTCTGGTTTTGTTGACGGAACGACTTCGGAACCATTTACAGTTCCTATAAGATTTGTTCTTTCGAGAATTAACTCCATTCTCGTTCTCCACATTCTATATTTGTGATCGGTGAGTTTCTGCACTACATACTTTCTTGCCATTTGATTTGATGATGCAACATTAATTGAATTTCCAACAAATTCCGATTGGTTTTCCATATCGGTGGTTGACAACATCTTGTATAGATTGTCAGGATCAATCTAACGTGATGTGTGCCACTTATTTTTCGCAGATCACTTATCTATCGTGATGTATGTCGCTCTGATACCATGTGAGAAATTAGAGAGAGAGAGAGAGAGAGAGAAAGAAAGAAAGATGTACTAACATCTTCTAAGGCCAAAATTGGCCCATGAGACAATTGGTTTACAACAAAAATGGGGTATTTACCCATTCATCGAAAGAAAAAAATAAAAAAGAGCTTAAGCTAAATGGTTATAGTAAAAAAACGTGTTCTATAAGGAAATGGCTTTATATTAGGCCTAGTTTCATTTCCATCCAAGTCTCTCGAAAAGAAGCGGGAGGTAAAAGGGTTTCAATGTGGATGTGACCTGTGGTCCCAATGTAAGAGGTACCCCAACCATAGCTTCTAGGCGGCGTAACTCACATTCCCTTATCTTCTTAATCATTTCTACTATGTGTCGAGTTGCTTTGAAGCCCAACATTCGAGGGTGTTTGGTTGTTCTTTGCATTTTCACTTCATCAAGAGAGAGGCCGAGTGGCGTAGGTGTGTCCACATTTATTGTTTCCCCTTGTTCCTGAAAATTTATATTAGTTTCATATTGGTTGATATTAAAAGGGAGATATATAGATAGATCGATAGATAGATTATATTATCGTCTTTGGAGGTCAAATATGACCTATGAGACCCAACATATTACATTTCACGTGATACGTGTGAAAGTGAGTAGTGACTCTCGATGTTCAAGAACTTTACCAAAGAATATTGCAATCGAGAGTGCACATTGTCGTTGTGAGAGAAATTCTTGCAAGGATTGCGCTCAATCGAAAAGATGTGGAAAGCATGGTCGAATATGATCAAAGGCAGAGCATTGTATCAAAGTGTGATACTCAGACTCACGAACTTGTTTAGGGCAGAGTGTGCATAGCCGACCATTCTCATCACTTATGCCCCAACGCCCTGTCTCACATCACAATCCATGTGAGCTAAGTCGCATGGAAGCAATGGTTCGAATGGCAGATAACGGGATGGGCTCTAACATGTATCGATGTGTACGATTTCCCCGTTCCGCAAAAAACATGGTTTTGTAGTTAGGTGCAACGTGTGTAGTATAATTTGTGAACCGTGAGCCTCCACATTTGTCCCATGTCATGATACGTTGGCATTGCAAAAAGGTCTTATTTATATATATAGAGAGAGAGTGCCCAGATGGATGTAGCTTAGTTGGTAAGGTTGCCTAATGGAGACCAGGTGGTAATGGGTTCAACCCCTACGTTCCACAGTGGCATATCTAGTGAAATAGAGATATATATGAAGTATAGAATAAAGAGGTGAGAAAATTGGGTTTCGAACCCAAGACGCAATGCATGTTGTGCTATCAACTTACCACTAGCGTAAGCTAATTACGATAAAAATAAATAAAAAGAGAGTGAGTGAGTATAATTGTATATTGTGTATAGTATCAATGTACATATCGTTTCTTATGTTCATGAGAGGTTATAAAAAGGTGCACCTCTTCATCTAAAGTGGTATGAAGGGATCTGTTTATTCCATAACAATAAATGGCTAAAATAGGTAAACTAAGATGTTTATATATTATTTAATTATTCTAACATCATCAACCAGTGTTTGTGCCACCAATTGTCCACCAAAAAGAAGATGCAAACCCACAATATCACCATTGGTTGGAAGATTTAACAACATTACCAACAAAGGATGTGTGATAGTAGCAAATAGCAATGAACTTAGTGGAAGCAAGAGTTCTCTCTCTCTCTCTCACACACACACACGCCACCAATTGTCCACCAAAAAGAAGATGCAAACCCACAATATCACCACTGGTTGGAAGATTTAACAACATTACCAACAAAGGATGTGTGATAGTAGCAAATAGCAATGGACTTAGTGGAAGCAAGAGTTCTCTCTCTCTCTCTCTCTCTCTCTCTCTCTCTCTCTCTCTCTCTCTCTCTCTCTCTCTCTCTCTCTCTCTCTCTCAGACACACACACACACATGCACTTGTAAAGTGAGTGATAAGAGTTAAGTGATATTTAGTCAAATCTCAATCTCTCCTCCATTTGTGTATGCATTATGATGATTTCTCTCCGTAATCAAGGTGTGGTTAATATCATTGCATGTAATCTTTTTTTTACATATGCTTATAAGAGTCTAATATTTAAACCTTTATAAAGCATTATTTTACATGAGAGGCGAGTGAAAGTTTGTGAGGTTAGTAGCTTCATAGTGCTTGACAACCGCTCTTGCTCAATTCACCATCGATAGGGTATACAACAATTTGAACTCCTCTTTATACAATATCAATGTGGAAGCAAAACTCAATCGATATAAAGAGGTGCACTTAGTAAGTACACCTAGAGCCAATTATAGTAGAATGTCCTAAAACACATAAACAAACACTCATAAAAAAAGAATAAAGTTAAGAAACGCATAAACGCTAGAAAGTGCTAGTTGGAGGTTGACATGTGACATCCTTGTCCAAGACATTGTTTTTTATGAGCAACATCATGCAAAAGCCAATGTTTAGTCTCCATGATGTAGTTTGTTACATGTCATGATCAAAACCCAATGTGTTCACGTACGAATCAATGATATCACCTTGTATAACCTTTTCAGTGATAGTTTAGTTAAAAAGTTAAAACACAAACAAGTGCCAAAGGCATTTGCGGCTAATGTTGGTACTTGGTTGAACTTTAATCAATCCTCTATGGATGTTAAGGAGCAAGTTTTGAAATCAATAAGAGGTGGTACATTAATGTTCTAAGAGATAAGTAACCCTTGTAATAGGGTTTTGCCTTCTTCAAACCATATATGGTACGGGACATTCTCTTCTTATAATGTCTTGATTGGAGCAAGAGCTTATACATCTAATGAATCCTTCTTAGCATATGTAATAGTTTCAGAGGGAAAGTTGCAATGTGTCTCTATGTAGGATGACCTTCTCAATTTACTGGAGTGGAAGCCTATTAGGGTGGTTGCAAAATCAGGGAAGGTATGTATTATTGATCCGCATCCTAAAAATGTACACCCTTTATGGGATATTTAGGTTTGTGGTAGTAAACCCTTATTGGAGTTAGAGTGGGATCTAGCGGAATGGTGGTGGAGAGATGTTAATGGTAAGATGGTTTCTTTCTTTGATTACTCTGTAAAATTAAGTAGGGAATTCCAACGAAGGAGGAATCCAGTTACATCGATTGCAACTAAGGTATGGTTAAGTAATAGTATTCCAATGCATTGAGTATTGGCATTTTGGAAATGGTTGTGGGCTCTACAAATTCCTCACAAAATCATTATGTTTAGATGGTTATGTGTCCACTATGCACTTCCAATCTTGGAATGAATGCATGGGAAAGAGAGAGCCAAAACTTGCTCTTTTTGTGGGTTTCATTTGGAATCAATGCAACATGCCTTATGGAACTGTATGGTTGCATGTTCTGTTTGGAAACGTATGTGGCATCTCATTGATGTTGCATATGGACCTAATGTGATTACATGGGGAAATGACTTTTGGATGGATGTAAATGTGGATAAGCATAATCATGAAAGGGAAAATATATTATTTACCCTTCAAACTAGGGGAAGGCAAATTAAGCACGTACCATATTCGAGCTCAATTTGATTGAATGTGGATGCCACAATATGGGCTACGATATCATCGGTGGTTTTGTGGAATATTTGGATAGATCGATGCAAAAATGAGTTTCAGCAAATAAAGCAAAATCATGTTCATTATGTGAAAGAAATTTGGTTGATGCTTATTTCAATTTTAAAAGGTCAACATGACTTCTTCACTATTAACTGATGTACCATTTTTCTGAAACAACAATCCTTTAAAGGCAAGTGGAATGATTTTTTCGTCTTTGTGGAGAGAAATGACAAAATGGTTTGGCAAAATGACCTTTCATGCTTCAACAATCTAAAGATGAATACTTACATTACCAAGAATCGAGGTTAGCAACCATTGATGGGGTGCTATGTAGAGAATGATCATAGAGCTATGTTCTACACTTTCAATAAGTTATTTATGCATTTATATGTTTGGCCATAAAAGGATTAAGAGGCCACCAAGCCAAAGATAACACGGGGGTGGAAATGCCCATTGGGCTCAAATTCTTCAAGAGTTCAATATTCATTTGAGGTTTTGCATTAAAAGCAAAAAATGTTGTTGTCATGGATGACTTGAGTTGAATTAACAATCGGCCACGGTTCGGTTCGGTTCGAGAGGGTCAAGTCTCAAAACCGAATCATTTAAAATTTTAGAAACTTGAACCGAACCGAACCGAACCATTCAAAAATGTTCAAACCGGTAAAACTACGGTTTCATGGTTCGGTTTTGGTTTTAAGCTTAGGTCAAATTTTAAAATTTAAAATATTTCATTATTTAAATTTTCAAAATTTTAAAGGTTTTCCAAAAATGTGAGAATAAGGCATGAAATGAAAAGACTCTTTAAAAACAAAATTTTTTATTTTTAAAAATATTTAAAAACATAAAAAACCGTTAAACCGTTTAAACCGCGGTTTCTAACTGTTGAAACCGAACTGAACCGTGTAAACCATTAATTCATTAAGTCGCGGTTTCGGTTGTCGATTGTTAAGTTGAATATGCACGCTTAATGAGCTTTGTTCCATGCATATAGGAATACTTCATAGGGAATATGTGAGATAAATTCAAAGTGACAAAGGTTTTGTCGAACCATGACAAATTGTTAAAGAATTTCCTTAGGTTCTATCACATTCCCAAGAAACTAGAAGAGCTCAAGCAAAGATGGAAGCAATATTTCTCCTCAAGGGAACTTAATTGAAAAAAGTAAAATTTGTGTACATAAGGATGATGAATCTAGGCACTTCATTCTCGAAGAATGTCATGATCACTCTATTGTCAAATATTATCAAAACATAATAAGACCCCATGTGCTACTTCAGAGAGACTTTTATTGGGTCACAACAACAAAAAACATCAAGATTTTGTGATCTACTATATTGAATGTCAAAAATAAAGTAGAAATATTTTAAATTAGGGACACTCTTAAACCTCAACCATATGGATATTCAAAAGGGGAGGTAAGAAAGTATTCCCTAGATTTTATCGTCGATCTTCACAATACATGAAATGTTCTAATTCGATGTGGGTAGTCATCGATACATCAACATATACACATAATTTTGTGCCTCGTATGATTGTTAGGGGTCTACATTTAGATAGGTAGGTTATACAAAAGTTGTATTGGTCATATGGATTGGTGAGTGATGATTAAATCAATAATGTTTAACAAGCTTTAAACAATTGAATTGATCTCTCTCAAGCATATGGGCTAGCTAAGAGAGTTAATGTTGAGGATACTCTCGGGGTCTATGCGAATAAGAATCAACCAATTTATGATGACCACTTTCGTATTTAGAGATTGCCTATGTTAGTGCGGACTCAACACAATAGTAATATGTTATGCACACATAACATTAGTGAGGGTAGGTTGTTAATATTTACATAACATGAGTGATGGTTATGTTCACTAATGTTAGAAAGACACTAATGTGATTGGATAGAAGGAATGATAGGTGCATCCACTATCATGACCTCGACAACCAATGAATGGAGTCTTTTAGAAAATCTACGAAGAAGTATAAATGTGAGCCTAACTCCCTCATAAAGCACATTAATCTTGAGATACCAATGGTATGGGCTAGGCTTTCGTTGCAACGATTGTGTTACCTATTCCAAAGTACTAGTCATCGTAACATCCGTTTGTATGGGATGTCGGGAGGAACGAGTTATTCTAACCGATCTATTCGCCTTTCTTTTACTTTAATTGGTCTATTGATAAGTTATAGACTCTTTAACCTAATCCATTCATGTTGACATATGCATTGCGATAGAAGAGTTGAATTGCATAAACATTTCTAAATGATAAATTGCAAAATGTGAAAATGTGAAAATGTTTGTTGGAGTGCATGGTCAATGTAGCTCAATAAAATGTATGAATTATAGAATATCACTCACGTGTTTACGTTTATCCAAAAAAGTGGCTACTAGACTTCAAATTGAGAGATTTCATATTCTTATGAGCTATTGAGAATATCTCTTTTGTCACCACATATTTATTCATTGACTTTCTCCATGTAACTCTTTCACAAATCTTGATAATGTTGGAAATATGGTTTACCTATAAGATATTCACCAAATTCTTTCAACTTGTGTTTCATTTCACTTCATCAAAGAAGATAAGTGAAATTGATCGACTATTTTGCTCCATCCAAATTTGTGAAGTTTCACAAAAGTCCATGAAACAAAGTGAGCAATAACTAATCATAGTTTATTAATAGAAGATAACAATGAAGTCCTAGTCAAGTGGCTTGATAAACCTAAAAAGGAACCCACTTGGGATGATATGAGAGACGTTACAAAAATATATAAATTCATTTGGCCCAAATAGGCTCTAAACTATGGCCTCCATTTTTTTAATTTGATATCCTTACCTTCTAACTTTGCCAACATTAGGGTAGACATCAAAATAGGCCCACTTACAATTTTTGTGAGGATGAAAGGCTCCACCAACTCAAAAGTGTAGTTCAAAGTAATTCTTAACCTATTGCACAACCACAACGTGATTATTACGAGCATGATTCCTCATTTGCACCTTTGAATCTAGTCATACATTTCTTTTATCCACATTTACATCATAAAAAGAAAAATCACGACACATGCATTCGTGTAAAATCTTATTCGACATGTAAATTACAATTCTTGAACAAAAGTGACCAAAATCCACCATAAGGAATTTGACATTGTTGTCATTAATTCAATAATGCCCCTTGGTCTAAAATATTGCTTAATGGAATCTTTATGTACATAGTACCAAGTACATGTTACTTACGAACACAAACCCATTTAACACACCTTGGTCCATATATGATGAACGACTATCATGAGCAAATTACGTGCTAGCATATAAACCAATGATTAAATGAAATATGGTTTTCAATTGCCAAATATGTCGTTTGAGACATGGTTATCAATCATAAGAAGGATTTGGACCATTTTGAACATTATAATCAAGTGAGAATGTTTGAGACTTTGCTTTGTGACAAATATCTAAATGCATTAGTATGCAACGCACGAGTATTTGCAATCCAACAAGGCAAACGTTCACAATATCAACCCTTTAGGCTCATCAATGGTTGAACAACACTACTTTAGAGGGAGTTAATGAGGACATGGAGCAATTTTTATGCTATTAACAATATTGTTTTTTCATAAGGGGCGAAATAAAATATAATAAAAGACGGAAGTTACTAGAATGAAAGATGGGGACAATGACGAAATAAGTAAACAATAGAAATCAGTACAACTTAGAGGTTATCTAAGAATTAGTAAGAGAGATGAGAGGAATTAATATATTAGAGAAGTCATATTGATGACCAAAATGATAACCGATTAAAACCATTATTCTGATGAGAATGACGGAATATATAAATCAATATATGATTGAAACCCTCATATTGATATTTTCAATTAAAGAAAGAGCGAGTAGAAATTCCCGTTTTCACCAAGAAAAATGAAGCACAACACCTTTTGACAAAAAGCTTTTGGGAAGGTAATGGAATATGGTTACATTTTGAACCACGAGAAACCAATCCTCAATCATTACATGGATTGTGGGACATGGGGGGGTACTCTTGCCCAACCCCAAATGAAGTGGTCAGTCAAGGACCATTCATTTTGAAGCCGACCCAGAAAACATGAGTTGTAACTAGAGAAACAAACATTAGTGATGTGGCACATAGTAAATACAAGGGAAGTTTAGGCTCGTTTTGTACTCCCTAAGCCAAGCGTAATAATGCAATGAAAAGCAGAACATTTTCGCATAAGAAGTGGATGGCCATAACGAGTTCCGAAACAATCGATAAGATACAAAGTAGTTAGGGTTTGATCTTACTAGGGTAGAGCCTATTTCTCAATTGCATGTGCTGAGCAGGGGGTGCCAGGTTCTCTTGTAATGGGCGACGATGTCTGCTATGTGCCTCTGATTCTTAGAAGCAAAAAGGAAAACACAGGATTGGGAGATGGCCAACACATCCTGACGTGATGGGCGGGCAGGCACCTTACGGAGAGAAGCTACTAGACTTCTCCCAAGATGGGGGCTTCTAGTGGGCTTGTGTGGAAGTTGTCCCTCCTCCACTCCCACTCTCCCAATGAATGAGAGGAGGTCATCATCTAGATCATAGTACGTAATATACATACTCGAATGCATTGGCAAACATTCATTTTTTCATACGAATGCGTATGTTATCAAAATGTTCTTATGTTCTTTTATATACTTGTTTACCTTAAAAAAAAAACAACCTTATAATAAATAAATAATGAACACGAAAGTATGGTATTTACCATACTCCTAAGGGAGTTTACCATACGTGAATGATGGAAACCGTCTCGAATGCGAATGCACGTATGTATGGTTCATACAATAATCTAGAAAGTGAGAGAGAAAGAAGAGAGAGACAGAGAAGAGAGAGAGAGAGAGACACACAGAAAAGAGAAAAAGAGAAAAGAGAAGAGAAAAGAGAAAAGAGAAAAGAGAAGAGAGAGAGAAGAGAGAGAGAGACACACATAGAAACAGTCTACAGAGAAAAGAGAGAGAGAGACAGAGAGGAAAGAGAGAGAGAGAGAAGAGAGAGAGAGAGGAAAGAGAGAGAGAGACACAGAGAGAGAGACACACACATAGAAACAGAGAAGAGAGAGAGAAGAGAGAGACGCACATAGAAACAGAGAAGAGAGAGAGAAGAGAGAGACACAGAGAATAGAGAGAGACACACAGAAAAGAGAGAGGAAAGAGAGAGAGAGAGAGAGGATTAGATTGACCAGCAATGGTGGGCAGGCAGCAGCAGCAGCAGCAGCAGCAGCAGCAGAGGAGGCGCATAAAACAATGAATGTTTCGACTCATCATCACTACGCAGCAGACAGACCAAGAAGCACAGAGACATGACCTGACGCCGTCTTTATCTTCCTTGCAAACTGCAACAAGGTAATTGAACCCCCCACGCTCTCTGCACAGTCTCTCTCTCTCTCTCTCTCTCTCCATTTTGGTTTTTGTTTTCTAGGGTTTCACTCATCTTGTCGCCTCACCCATCTTCTACTCATTCCGAGGGTTTTTAGAACTAAAGATCAACGGTTTCTGCAGATTGTATCGTACTTAAGAGTTCCGGAAGCAGAATCCCCCCAGCTTTAGGGAAAGATCCTTGCTTTCAAAAGAGGAAGCGATCATATTCTTCACCGAAGTTGCTCAGTTTTGGAGTGGATGGTCTACCTCCTTCTTCTGATTCCGAGCTTCAGGGAAGAAAAACAACAGTTTTTTGCAGCCTGTTAGGATTTTGAGCGAACAATTTAAAGTGATTAAGCAAAATAAGAGCTCGAGACACCTGCGTTGACAGAAGAATGTATCAGGAGATGATGGCTGTCAAGAAAGGTATTATTTTGGCCGATGATGCTTGCTGAGTTCTTTTTATTTCTGTAATGGAAGCACTTGTGCTTCACAAAGAGTTATATTACAATAGGGGAGTTGAAAGACCAAGGGGTTTTATCTGTTAGTATTTCGTGATCTAGTTGATTACTTTGTTCTCCTTTGCCTGAGTCCACAGGAAGAAAAGCATATGCTCACGAGCTTAGGAAAGACGTTGTGTGAAGGAGTTATGTTGCAATAGGAGAGTTGAAAAACCAAGGGTTTTTTATCTGTTAGTATTTCTTGATCTAGTTGATTGTTTCGTTCTCCTTTTGCCTGAGTGCACAGGAAGAAAAGCTTATGATCATGAGCTTAGGAAAGAGGTTGTATGTGTGAATGCGCAGGACATACACACATATTGTTACTTATGTCTTATGATTATACTTTTATTGACACACACACACACACATGTGTGTGTGTGTGTAGTATATATACAGAAAGAGGGAGAGATAATAGAATAGAATCAAATAGATGTTTTATCGTCTATGGGGAGGCCAATTATGACCTTGGAACCAAATCAACATATATTTTATGTGACTTTTTCCTAAGAAGGGGATTTACCACTTTGTGGTAAAAAATCTCTATGTGAAAATAATGCTACACATATTTGTTCACCTTTCTTGGTGGACATTTGATTATGACACTTAAATTATCAAGCCCATCTAATAATGCATCGTATTTCTCACGAATTACATTACACCAAGCATGGGATAAGTAAGTGATATTTATCATCCACTAGGTTTTCATTGTATATCTTCAATATCTTCATGTTTGGGTGATGATTCTGTGATTCTACCTCAACACCAAACTTGTCTGAGTGAGTTCGAAGAAGTGTTAGCCAAGGCTCATGGGTGTAGTGACATGCAATTGGATATGTCCAAGCATTTTACCTTGTATTGTGGCCAACATTGGGGGTTAATATTTGCAATGTAATATTCCAATTTTGACATTTCAACATCTTGCCATGTCATCCTTAGTGCCTCTAGTAATCTATCCTCGATGATCACCTTTATAGCATCACCTAAGAGCTCAAATAGATATTTTACTCTCCATCTCTTAAACCATTTCATAATGTTAAGCATCCAGCTAGATGGAAGGAATTTTCTCTTATTGTTTTTTGTACCTTGCATCCTATGTTCTAAGCTTGTGTTGGGAGTCTATGATTTGGTTTATTCTTGAGTTCGTGATATACTTGTATACTCTTTGCATGGTTAGTAACTCTATGGGCCAAACACCTATTTTAGCATGATAGGATAGGATGCTGAGGATTTTACCCCCAATTGTATATGTAAGAATAATTTTTGGATTTTCTGTATTTCAATCCATTCACTTAGTAAGACAGTGCCACCCAACACTTCCACTCTATAAAGCAACACTTGGACCACCATAGTGTTGAATAGCAGCAGTCTCACATCCCATCCTCAGGTATAACTTTGGTTGCATTTATTCTCAAACATATAATAACTATTCCAATCCCTTGAAGTCTAGATTTATAACATGCATTCCACCTATTTGTCAATGAGTCAAGATATTTGAACCTTTGCACCCCTGGTATTGGTTCTACCTTGTATGTAAACAATGGGTTAGTGTCTGAGTTGTATTGCCTTTATTGCCATCACTTTTGTTTCATCATCATTAACAGTTAGCTCACTGATCTGACAGAATGTGTCCAATACATCAAGTAAGTGTTGCATATCATCCAAAGTATATGAGAATAAAACAACATCATCGGCATGTAAGAGTAAAGAAATAAGCTCACATGTTTTTGGGCCATCAAATCCTTCTTTTGTAGCCTTATTTACTGCTTCTTCAAGTTTTTTGATGCATAGACCAAAGAGTGTGGGAGAGAGTGGATGCCTTTGCTATAATTTTCTTCAGCCCATGAGTTAATCTTTTGTTCCTTGATAGTGCTATATAACTTGACCATAACTAAACTAACCATGATATTTCTATAGTTGGATAATTCATGAGCCAATCTTACGGAAAACCTTGTTTGATAGCTTCATCCATTACATTGCTATCCATTGACGAGTTTGCTGGCTTTTCCATTTCACGAGCTCACTTGTCATTAAAGTTGCATCTGTTGCTTTGCCATTAGACATCATTTTGCCCCGCTATTAACATCTTCAATAGATACACATGCATTAAACGAAAGCCAACGCAAGTCCCTCTAATGCTACTTTGAAGGCATTTTCTTGAAACCTATCTTAGTTGATGAAACAAAGCTGTATATGGCGTTTCAATGCGCAAATGTTATAGGCGTTATCCCATCTTGCATATAAAGCTTCCATACATATTGTTACATGTCATCCCATAGAGAGAGATCTGTGAAAGTCATCTTGAGGCATAATTTGACGTACAGGATCTCAATATTATTATCGTATGTAACAGGGTAAGAATTGGAAGCTTGATACTGAAAGAACTTTCTAGCAACCATGAATAGTTCAAAAGTTGATGCTATAAAGTACAGTCAAGTGAAAGGAGCTACAAATGGTGAAAATGAACCGCTTTTTCCAAGGCTGCATATTAATGAGACAGAGAAAGCAGGACCAAGGGCACCACCCCGAAATAAAATGGCTCTTTATGAGCAATTCACTGTTCCATCTCACCGATTTGTTAAGCGCAATCAGACAACGAGCGCTGGTTCTCACCGAGAACATCAGGTTACCATCATTTGATATTATACGCTAATATATATTACACCATTTCATAAATTAAATGTTGCAAAGTTACTTGTATATTTTGGTACAGAATTTCGTGTATTATAATCATTGAAGAAATATTAAGGGCATACTTGTGAGTCTTGATTGTTCAGGTTCAGTATGGATTAGGTGAGTACCAGCACCCTTACCCTCCTTATTACATGCAACCTCCACTAGCCTGTGGAACCTCCCAACATATAGGTCCTGTGTATGCTCGGCCAACCTATGGCATAAGCAGTGGTGATATGAGTTGTGATAGCACTGTAGTCACTGGGGATGAAGCACAGAGGGCACCCAAACAACTTGAGAAATCCTCCTCTTTTGAAGTTTCAAAACGGATGCCAAAACATGGTGAGAGTTGTAATGCAAGGAGCAAATGTGAAAAGAAAGAAAAGGTTGCGTCTGATCTTAATGTACCCATAGTGGTGCCTGCTGCTAATATTACTGGGAAAAAGACAGCTTATTCCAAACCTGTTTCTCAACAGAAACATCCTGAAATTGCTGATTTGGACAAATCAACTTCAACCTGTATTGTGGATGTGGGGTCAGAATACCCACTTGCGGAGAGCCAGTGTGTTGAACTTCCTGATCTTGACAAGAGTGAGGACAACGTGATTTTTCTGATTGCTGAAAGTGGCATGAGGCAGAGTGCTTATGAGTCATTTGATGAACAAGATGAGAGTGCTGGATCACTCACCTTGCCTGTGCAATCCTGCCAACAATCAACATTGGTCGATGAAGCACAACAGCCAGAGTGTCAATCTACAGCCGAACCTGAAATATCTAACGAATGTGGAAATGGTATCAAATGTACAACCATGAAAAAAAGAGACGAAAAATTAGCAGGTAGAAGTGCAGTCTTCAGTACTTTACAGAGTATTCCAAATGAACAACAGACCCCAATGCCAGGTTTTGCCAAAGATATGACAAAGTGTGGTATCCCTAAACACCAGGAAAAGGGAACTAGTAATGAAAGCAGGAATGCAGTTGTGAACAGTGTTAAAAGAACACGTGAAGTTTCTGGAGAGTCAAATACTATTTATGAAGTTGGTGAACTATCAAAGCTTTTAGACAATGGACCATCCCAACCTGGAGTTGGGAAGGATGACAATTCAGAGGATACTCCCGCATCAGCAAGTGCCTCACTGCCTGAACGAACCATCAAGCCAAAAGATGTGATTCGTGCAGTTGGACAGCAGCAGTTTTGGAAAGCTCGTAAAGCACTACTTCGGTGAGTTCTCCAATTTTTCCTGAAATACTTTATTACCATTGTTGTGCTGTCTCCTTGGACAATATTTAAATGTATTTCCTGAAAAATGAAAACAATTCCACATTTTGAAGAAGTCAGTCAAGAACTATAGCGCTAAATAGCTAACACTTCATCTCGGTATCTGCGTCATAAGGGCTTCCAGGGCCTTCATTGTGTATGGCAATGTGTCTCAAGAAGCCAAATCTGCAGACTCATGACTCCTTAGCATTCTGTTTGAAGTAACCCTATTTGCAGTACTAGAAGAGGGCCAAGTATGAACTTTGCCAGGCACAGAGGTTGTAAATTAGGACTTTGGAGCTATCTCAACTAGATAATTTTTTAGTTTTCAATACTTGAGCATCTTTCGTGGTGTTGGTGGAGCTTCCATACATATTATGTAAGTCAATCCTTATGATTTATGCATTCATGTTGTATGTGCTGCAGGCAACAACGGGTATTTTCAGACCAAGTGTTCCAGCTCCACAAGCTTATTAAGGTATGCTGATTTATTCTGGTTTAATGTATTACGCCAGCCATCTTGCCTTACATGTTAATATTTTAACAGGTTCAGCAGCTGCTGGCAGAGACTCCTGGAATTCTCATGGATGAAGAAATGCAATTTGGAGCAATTGAGGAATCAGATGAATCTCCATATAGCAATGTTTTGGAAAGAGCAAATTGCTTTAGCGAAAAAAAACAAAATACGGTTTCTAATGTTAGAGATGGGGGAGAGAGTCAGCTACATGAGACAGAAGGGCACCCTGAAATTGTTTCAAATCAGCTGGAACAGCAGGCTACTAGTAATGATGCTGGATTAAACCAATCCATACCTCCATCTAGTCATGGAGTAAGTGCATGGGGATATCCAAGTATGGGAATGGGGCAGTGGATGAGTCCAATGGATGTACAAGGTAGGCCCTTTATGTTTCATCCTCCTTTTGCAGCACCACCATTTGGAGGGCCATATGGGTCAGCAATGCCAGGACCAATGCCACCTATGGTTCCTTTCGGTATTCCATACTATGGACCAAGCTTACCAGATATGCACCAAAACTATGGGTCTGTAGGTTCATCAAATAATTTCGATCCGTCTGTAGGGCACAACCCTATTAATGTTCCCAAAGGCATGCAAGGATCTTGGAATTTCACTCCTTATGATGGAGCACATATAGCTGGACTTGTGAAAGATGTTCCTACTGGCTCTGGAGCATCGGTTAACCAATCTTCAACAACATTACCTAGCATGAGGACATTGAGTGTCCCTGGCATGCAATATCAATTGGGGATGAATGTGCATCATACCCATCAAAGTGAAAATTCATCACCTTCTGTTCTTCGGAAAGTGTCTAATGCAAAAACTTCTAGCAATGAACACCATGACAAGAAGGGTTTGGAATTAAGAGGGGGACATCAATCTTGTAATGCACAATTTCAGGAGAATGCTAGGTCTCTGGAAGAAGAAGATTCAGCTAGGAATGTGATGGGCTGGATTAAAGATTTGCATGGGAAGGAAGGTGCTCGAGTGTCTGTCAGAAACATATCGCTGGAAAAATGTATTGAGCATGGTGGCTTGCAACTTTTTCCTCTAGTAAGTCTAGATGGTAGGGGTAAAGCAAAGAAAGGGAAAACTGAGGAACAGCATGGGCGAGTAATCAAGGCTGTCCCTCATCCAGCAGTATCTACGACTCAATCTGCTGCAGGAATTTTACTGTCTCTTCAACGTGAGAGGCAGCAATAGAGATGGTTTGACCTGTGCTATTGTATCTTCTCTTGATGTTCTATGATGTGTGCATTTTAATTTTATATGTTTCAGGCTTACAGCCCAATTATCCATCAACATTGAACTACTCCTCAATGCTTAATCATGGCAAAGCCATCTGAGCTAATACAGTGCTATGTAGAATGTTCTGACAAACATAGAATTGTGAAAGACATTGATGCTGCTGCTGTCCATTTAATTTTGATACAAACCTTGCACCTGGTATTTCTATGAGCATACAAAATATACTCTCTTAGTTTCCAGTTCTTCTTGAGGTTCAGAAAGCACATGCTTTGTTGTAATGCTAACTATTTATTTTCCGTTTATTTGATGTAACATAACATCTTGTTCTTAATGATATCAATGTACAAATAATGAACTTTGAAACACTGGCTTTGCTGATGAGACATGACTTTTGTTGAGCTAATTGCAATATAAGCATTAAACCCTGCTTTCCTAATTGTACTTTGCTGAGTACAATTTTCATATATTATTTGGTATAGGTTATTGTAAACATGCATAAATTTATCTCCCAACTTGTAAAGTACATTTTCTATGCATTAGACATTGTGCAAGCATTATATGCAAATGGATATGTAGTTCAGTTTCTATTTGCTAAATTCTGTTGTATTGGCTTGTACAATTTTCAAGAAGTGATTCAACCTCCACTAGGTTTTCATTGTATACCGTGCATATCTTCATACATGGGTGATGATGTCATGATGCTACCTGAGCATGTAACTTGTGTGAATGTGTTCAAAGAAGTGTTAAGGCTCTTCGAGAAAAAAGCCTCAAGGGGGTGGTAATATGTGATAGTATATGATTTGACATTTTTACAATATATGTTTTGGGGTCGATATTGAGGGTTAACATTTGCAATGTAGCCCTGCAATTTTGATATTTTACAATCTTGCCACTTCTTCTTTAGTGCCTCTAGTAATCTATCCTCAATGATCACATACTTCATAACATCACCTAAGAGCTCCAATATATCTTTTATTTTATATCTCTTAAACCATTTCATAATGTCCATCACCTAACCAAATGAGAGGATTTTGATCTTTTAGTTTTTTATACCTTGTGTGCATGTTCCAAGCTTATTTTGGCAATATTTGATCAAGCTTATTCTTGACTTCTACGATATGCACGTATACTATTTGCATGGGTAGCACCTTTGTTGGCCAAGCACTTATTTCTAATAGCATTATAAGATAAGTGTTACAGATTTAACTCCCAATCATGTAGCCAAGACAATATTTGAAATTTCTATATTTTAATCCATGCATTAAGGGAGATGGTGCCACCCCACACTTACCAATCCATATAACACTACTTGGACCACCATATCATTGAATAATATCAATCTCACTTCTCATTGTGGCACATTGATTCCCAAAGATAAAATATTTGTTCCAACTTGCTTGAAGTCTAGAGTCATGCCATATATATTTCCACCTATTTGTCGATGAGTCATTAATACCAATGTATTTATCTCACTTGTATTGGTTTTACCTTGTATCTGAAAGTGGGGCAATGTCTTGGTTGTATTGCACTATTGCTATCATTTTTGTTCTATCCATGTTTATAGTTAGCTCATCGCTTTGATGGAATGTTTCTAATGCAAGTTTCATATCATCATAAGTATATGGGAATAACACAACATCATTGACAACTCTTGCATGAGTTTTGGGTGATTTATCCTTCTTTTGAAATCATCACTTCCATCAACAAAGGGTGTTTAACTACACCAATCACCCATGAGTGAAGGACATGAGACAAACATAAAGTACCATCCATGTGTCCCTTATCACCGAATGTTACCCTACTTTATAACTTAGTAGTTGAATAATGGATTTGAACAAGAGAGTGTAACCTTAATAATAGAGTCTCAACCTCCCTCAACATGCTATAATGAAGGGGATAGTTAGTCCCCTTATATAGCCCAACACTTAAGGCTCATTGATCACCATGTGTTCCCATGTGTCATAAGTCCTTCTGGGTTTGTTCCAATTCATAGGAGAATTGATTTCTAAACCATATGAATCAGACATGACTCATACCTTGGAGTAGTGCTCTTCCAAGGGCCATTACAAGTCTCGAGGGGTCACCTTCCTTTCAATGGGTTAATCGAGGGACTCAGGGATGTCAGTCACTCATTAATGGCAAAGCGCATGTCATACATCAACACATAAAAACACTCACCTCTTCACTCATGCAACTATGGAAACCTAAAATTCTTCTTAAGTTTATTAAAAATTAACACATACCTAATTAGTACACTAATTAAGAAATATATTAGTTGCAATTAAATAGATAATTACAATATAAGAAACATGTATATCTCAATCAATTAGGTGGAAAAGCTACATGTAGGAAAGAGGCTCTAAGTGGATGTAAGACGGAGAGAATGAAAACCAAAGGTAGCCCCAAAATTAGGGCACCCAAAGGCACATTTACATTAGAGCTCTTACCATTTTATATAATTGGGAACCCTAAAGGCCCCCCTTTTTGTTACATGCCCATTGCCCATTAACCATTCTTGTCTAATGAAGGGTGGTCCTCCACAAATTACAATATGCCCACATTTCTTACATATATTTGGCCTATGACCAATGTTTTAAGTTAGACATCTAAGCTTTATAGGTTTGTTAAAACTAATGAATATAACATTTCTTTCCGTAACAAGGGGAAGGTAGTTCCCTTATATAGCCCAATAGGTAAGGCTCATAGATAACCTACATGTTCCCATGTGTCATAGATCCTTGTGGGTTTGTCCCGATTCTTAAGGTAACCGGCTTCCCAACCATCCTACCCCTATCCCATTGAAATTACTTATAGAATTGGTCCTTAAGACGATGTGTATAACATATGCCAGGTTATTGAAACATTGACTTCTTCCAATGATAAAGTTGGATTTAAGAAAATGCTCTTTCTCCTGTGTGGTATCACACAAGTTTGATCTTGTCCATTTAATTTTGAACTCTCATATTTGTTTAGATATCAATTGTTTAGTTTGAGCATTGAAGATTTTTTCTAGCAAATGAAGTTCAGAGGATAAATCTTTTTGATTTACCAAATAGCAATGGGCCCATTGGTATTACCAGATCTTTTAATAGTTACTATGTTGTTGAAACCCACTAGTTCTTTCGAGGGTAACTAACATATAAAATCGGATGAACGTCAACATCAATAAGAAGATTGAGGCAATATGTAGATGAACCAATACACTTCAAGACTATGAAGTGTCCACAATAGCGTGGATTAAGGGCCATCGATACTTAGGGTCGAGTTCTTATGTATATTAATTCATAGACTAAAAAATGGAGAACTAATAATGTGTGGAGCAAGGGAAGGGGGTCCACCATGTCTGCAATGAAGATGGAGATGAAGACAAAGACGAAGAGGGCATGATTCCATCTTGTCATCATTGTCACGAATGAGGGATTATGTGAAATGGAGGAGGCCAATATTGACTCAAGAATAGAGAAAGGAAAACAATGGCTAAGAAAGAAGAGAATGAGAGGAAAGGACTTGAATTATGAATTTTGTAATTGGTCTTTAGGGTTTAGAGAGGCATGCATACAAAGAAATTTCTAGAAGATTCTAGTGAATCAAGAGGGCGTGTAGGAGACCTACAATGATAATAGGGGACGTGGCTTATTGATTGTAAGATTTTCCAAAACTTGATAATCTCCTCCCAAGAAACTATCATCTTCCTTGATCCCTTTTCATTATATTCACAACAATTTTATTCCAGTCATGTATCTTGAAATTTGGCCATTAAGAATGATTGAAATAGGGTAATTTTTTGTTAAATTTATTTGCATCTTGCCCTTAAGCTTTTGAAAGTTCAATGCAAGAGTTCGAGGTTTTCCTCAAAAATCTATGTACCAAAATTTCTTGAATTTGGGAGAAGAGATGGAATCATAAACTTGAGTTCATCCAATTCTCCATCTAGTAATGACCAAAGCAAAATTTTTGGGTCGAAAATATGCACGATAAATTACCTTAATTTTGATGGAAGGAAGATTTCGAATCTACACATCGAAGTGCTCAATACATCAACTCCTTGAGATCTTCGTGATGTTTTTGACAAAATTTTCAGGTCGCAAATCTAAGCTTTGATCGAGAAATTATAAAGACAATAACAACCTTAAGGAGTTTTGTCGAAACTTGGTGTTCCGTCGTGATGTGGTGTGGCCAAAGGTAAAAAATGGAAAAAAGAAGGGCGGAAGCGTGTTGAGAAAAAGGGAAAAAAGGTGAAAAAGGAAGAGAAAGAAAAGGGGCGCGCTAGTACATGTGAATCATGCTTACACAAAAAATGAGGGTGGAGATTCCAAAATCCCTATTGAAAATCAAGGACAAAATTGTATTCTCCTATCATTTTGAAGTAACAACATCTAAGGCTCTCCCCCCTTCCCTATAAAAGGAGGTGAAGAAGGCATATTTTGGTTGTCTAGTTCGTTGCTGGGCATTTTGTTGTTGTTGTTCTGCGTTTCGAATGCTCTTCTACGTTCTACATGTTTGGAGGCTTCAAGGAGTCATAGTTTAGCAAGCACTTATGCTAGTCGCTCGAAGGGAGTATGGAGTGGCTTGTGAACTCTAACTCGGCTCGTGAAGTCGTAGTGGTAGCTGTGGCCTCGGCGACCCACTCGGCTCACCTTCATTGGGAGCTTCAACCCTCCTCTCCTACCTTTCTTTCCATCTTCGTTGCATAATTAGTGGTTGGCATTGCCACCACGGTTGTATTCGTCCACTCAAACCAATGTAACCCCAAAGTTATAAGGGGTTTTCTTGTTTAATTGAATGTTTTTGACCTAAAACTTAAGCTTCACTTTCTTAATCTTGTTGGTCAATCCTTAATTTCGTGTCTATTACATTAATCACTTGTTTCTACTCTAACCTCTTGCACTAATCACCACCTACTTGTGAGAGAGTGAATGAGAAAAGAGGACACACATACACACACTCTCTCTCCGATTCTACTTACCATTTGACTCTACTCTCTCCTCAACTTTGGGCTCCTCTTGGCTCTAGGCTCTCATTGACTTTGGAACTCTGGTGAATCTATGTCACTTAGGAGCTTTGACTCCTAAGAGCCTACAAGTCCCTTATCATTTGTGCTATCTTAGCCCTTGTGTCCTCCCTAGTCCAAGACCCTCATGACCTCGCGCGAGTAGCTCACGCATGTGCGTTTTCAAGACACTGGGATGGTACACATGACGAATAGACTCTTCAAGGGTGGGCCATGATGACCCAAACCCTTCATGGAATTTAAACTCCACAGAAGGGGGAAATGACCCCCTCCCTCTACTGCACACTGATGAGGAGTACAACAAAAGAAGAAAAGGACGAGTATAGGTGGAGTAATTGTTGTCGCTAGAGGTAGTTCATCGATCGATGCTCGTCATAATACTTGAAACCATGTGACGTGTCGACGTCACTTCCACATCACATTGCTGTTTTGAGTTATGAATTTTGTAATTGGTGTTATTCCCCATAAAGGGATGCACACATATTTATACAAGGTTTGAGAGGCATGCATACAAACAAAGTTCTAGAGATGTGCATGCTCTAGTGGATTCAAACGAAAGTTCTAGAAGATTCTGGCAGATCAAGAGGGAATGTAGGAGGTTGACAATGACAAGAGGGGACGTGGTCGTCGATTGTAAGCTTTCTATACCAAAACTCAAGGATCTCCAAACAACACATTGTCATCTTCCTTGATCTATATTCATTTCATTCATCGTTCTTTTATCCTAGTCACCCCATGTGATGGGGTTGAAGATTTTATCCTTAATTGCATCTTGAAATTGGCTATTTAGGAATTATTGAAATAGGGTAGTGTTGAGATATCAAGCTCAACTAGGTTTAACTATTTCGTCAACCATGTAACTTAGTAATTACATAACTTGAATCTAGTTAGAAGTGTTGACCTTAAACCCTTAAATAGGATCTTGTACTTGTACGTTAGTGGGGATACATTCTAGATCCTCCACTACCAAGTATATTTAGTATAGGACTTACATCCTTGTACCTATATTCTACTCACACATGTGCACCCTTGCACATGAGTTGTATATATATCTCATTGTGGGTATTTTTGTAAGTTGATGATGCTTATTAATATAGAGGAAAGGTCTTTGGCTACACTCTTGTTAATCATCCCCCATTTATATTATTGTTCATAAGTGTATCTTCCTCTCTCTCTTCCTCACACACACACACACACACACAAATCATATAATATTCTGTTGCTTTATCAATACTCACATAATTAGATCCTAATTAACCCTATTTAATTACCTAATTATTAATTGGTAGATTTTCACACACACACACACACACACACACACACACACACACACACACACACAGAGTTAAGGGTCGATATTAATCAATAAACCAAAATAAAGTAAAATAAGGTAAATATATTGGATAGAAGAACCCGTTCCACCCGACCACCCTCGAGCTATGATCAAGACATAGCCAACCTACCATTGGCGTCCTATATCACCGGATATTAGGATGACTAATACCTTGGAAGAGATTAACGCGATCATTGTGATGAAAGCCTAACCTATACCACTAGTGTCTGAGACTGTTCTTCGGACGTAATGTCCTTATGAGGGTAGCTAAGCCTCATATTTATACCTCTTCCTAAGCCCCTTGAATAGATGTGTCTTTCTAAAAGACTTTCCATTCATTGGTTGTTTAGATCATGATAGTGAATGCACCTATCATTCCTTCTATCCAATCACATTAGTCCCTTTTTAACATTAATGAACATACCCTTCATTTATGTAAATATTAGTGACCTACCCTCACCTACGTTATGTGTACATAACACACACACACACACACACACACACTCTCTCTCTCTCTCTCTCTCTCTCTCATAATAAAACAATTGAAGTCAAATTAAGAACATCTAAAGGAAATTGGGACTAACTATAATCGAGATTCGATAGTGACGAGGGTCTAAAAGTCATCGACTTATGCCAAACTCATCTTCCCTGGTTCAAGTCACTAGTGGTCTCAATCACATTTCACATGCATACACATACCTTTGCGACAATGTCAATAACCCATCACTCAACTTTAATATCTTTTTTATTGGGCAACCTAACCAAAAACACTTGCCCTTCTAAATTGGTCCAACAAGTTAATATTGTATATTTAATTTTCATATGGCTTCTAGTTGTTTCACACTTGTCAAATGGCCATCATACACTAAAGTGATTAGACTCCCTTACACACCACACAAAATGAGACAAAATAATCTTTCTCAATGGGCACTCAATAAGCGTCTCAATAGGAATACCGATTCCTTAAGTGGAATACAAAAGCCTCCATACGTTGTAAGCTTATTGTTAAGAAATAGGTAATTAACTACGAGTTAATTAGTACCTAATTATATGATTAAGCTAAGCGTAAGATTAAGTGATATGTGTGTGAGAGGAAGAGAGAGAGGAAGTTAACAGTATGAACAATGAGACAAGATGGAGGATGATTAACTATATTAAAAAGCATCATCAAATACAAAAATACCTACAATGAGGTATATATAGATTTCATGTGCAAGGGTGCATATATGTGAGGAGAATATAGGTACAAGGGTGTAAGTCCTATATTAAATGTAATTGGGAGTCACGAAGGATCTAGAATATCCCACTTAAGTACAAGGTCTTATTTAAGGCGTTATAGTCAACACTTCTAACTGCATTCTATCTAAGTAACTACTAAATTACGTGGTTGACTAACGAACTAACTATAGTTGAGCTTGATATCTCAACACGCCCCCTCAAGCTCAAGTGTGAGGCATCCAACGTCCGCTTTGGCTTTCGTCGGCTTCCGTTTGGCCTTTGGCTTTCTTCGGCCTTTCCACCAGTCTCAGTTCCTCTCCCTCAAGCCGGTGATGAAGGCTTGTAGTGTGAATTGGGCGAAGGCCGACTGGTTCCACCCATCATGGGTCATGAGCTCTTGGGCTCTCGGGCTCTTGTTGGGCCGCTACCTTCATCGTGAAGGCTTAATGATGGGCCATGTACTCGTTGTAGCCGAGCTGAGTGACAAGATTATTCTCTCTAGAAGAGCGTTGAAGTTTTTCGCTTGCTGATGTGAGCTCCTTCTTTACTTCGGGTGTATGCATGATGGGTACACCAAAATCACTGTCTAGTGAGGGAGCCGACACATCTGAATCATTGTCGTCGGGATGATCGACTTCGTACTCGGGCATCTTACCTTTTTGCCTTTGTCCAAGTTCGAACTTGGCCGCGACGTGCTTGGAAGGCTTGAAGGCTCCTGTGGTCCACTTAGCTCGGTAGAGCTTGGACGGTCCTTTGGTGAACAAAGGCTTGGCCGAATATCATCCTCTGAGTTGACGTTCAACTCTTCCTCGATTGGGTCGGGTGAGGCTGAATCAAGTCTATACCATGATGCTGATTTGTCGAAGACTACGTCTTGACTCACCCAAACCGCTCGGGTTGAAGGTTTATAACACTTGTATGCCTTCTTCTCGGATGAGTATCCTATGAGGATACATTTCTCCAACTTCATGTCAGGCTTTTGTCGGTTTTCGTTGGGGATGCATACATTTGCAATGCTTCTGAACACCTTGAGGTGCGACATGATCGACTTCCTTCCGACAAGGACCTCGTATGGAGTTAGCTCATGCACTCCATTAGTGGTGCACTAGTTCATGAGATAGACGGTTGTGGATGCCGCTTTGGCCCAATAGAAGTTCGGCATGTGCTTCTCATGCATCATGACGTGTGCTACCTTGAGTATTTGCCGATTCTTCCTTTCGGCAACTCCATATTGTTGGGTTGTGTGTCGGCACGAGAATTCTCTCCGGATGCCTTGGCCTTGGAGGTAGGAGATGAATTCGTCAGAGAAGTACTCCTTGTCTCCATTTGATCGTAGGCATCGTGTTAACTCTTAGGGCCGGACAATGGCCTAACACAGGGTGTCTACGGAAGTCACTTCACCAAAGGGTGTTACGGCAACCGGATTAGACTCAACGCTTAATCCGACTTCATTAAGTTACTTAGCATGATCGTCTTTCATAATCACACGCGTAAGATATAACAATTAAGACAGAACGACAATTAACACAGAGAGATAACAACGCTAGGCTTTTATTAATTAACCGCTATCCATTACATTGTATTCGGGCCTTTAAATAGGTTTCCGGTCTGTATTACAAAATGGTGCCATCCGCACCTGTTCGGGATCGGTCCAGATCCGAAACGGCATACCGATTCCGGTCCGTCCGTCCACACTCATAGCTTAATTACAACCACATTCCTACTACTTAAATAACTCTCCGTTTCCCACTCTGGACTCCTTTGCCGGCCGGTAACACATCGAATGTGTCGACCGATTTCTTTCTCCACTTGGCCCTTGAGCTTTTGGAAGTGGGAGAGCACTTCGCTCCTCTTCTTCATCGTAAAGATCCATGTGTAGTGGGAATAATCGTCGATGAAGGTGACGTAGTATCGGTACCCACCGATCATCGACGTTTGAGCCGGTCCTCATACATCCGAATGTATGACGTTGAGGAGGTCTTTGCTTTTGTAGCTCTCCTTCGGGAATGGGAGTCGATGTTGTTTGCCAAGTTGACACGCTTCGCACACTCGGTCAACTCATTTTGACTCAAAGGTCCCAATGACGACTCCCTTTGTTTGCATAGCTCGGAGCCGTTGGAGGTTGATGTGGCCGATTCTCTTGTGCCACAACTCGATGCTTGTCTCGGTTTTGAGACCTTTGGCATACATGGCCGATTTCATCGCGTTCGAATTGAGGATGAACATTCGACCGTCTCTCCGTCCTTTAGCTATGAGTCGGCCATCTTTCTCGATGAAACAACCTTCATTGTTGAAGCGGACTTGCATGCCTTGCTCCACAATTTGCCCGACCGAGACCAAATTCTTCGTTATTGTGGGCACGGGCAAGATATTCTTGATGCAAGTTTCTTCACCTTCTTTCCCGAATGGGACATTGCCAATGTGCCGAATCAGATGTGTGGTGTCGTCTCCCGTCTCTATGAAGTCAGGTCGGTCTGGCGTTCTTAAGTCACGAAACCACCCTTGGTGTGACATCATATGATGCGAAGTGCCGGAGTCGACGAACTACAATTGGAGGTGCTCGTGGAGTCGAAGACCGACATAGAGTTCACTTTATGTCTCATTACGAATAGACCATCGTATTCGGAGTTGTTGGCGTAGTTTGTGAGTTGTCGGCTTGTGGAAGCTGACTCGTTTCTTCTTTTTCAGCACTCCTCGCGGTGGTTGATTTTGCTGCAATAGTTGCAAGTTGCGGGCCTCATTTGCCGACCTTGTTCGGCATGGAAGCTCCCTCTTCTTCCGAAGGTTCCTTGATGGCTTTCGTCTTGTTGTCAAAGGTTTGAGTTCCCTTCGTGAGATGGGTTGAATCGACCTCTTCTACCGCATCGACCTCGTCCTTGACCACCATCCGAATTCGAGAAGAACATTTGTCCTTCTAACGTCTTGGTTCTCTTCAACCAATAACATTGATTGAAGGTCGAAGAACAAAGGGTTTTCCCTCGCCAAGATTTTCGTCCTTAACGAGTCGAATCGTTGTGCGAGGCCGTCCAAGCATACTTGAACCATCTCGTCTTCTTCGACGTTTATGTTGATGGAGCCAAGCAAGTCACAAATGCTCTTGATCTTGGCGGTGTAGTTGAACACGAAGATATCTTTTTGCCGAATATTGTTCAACGCTTGTCGGAGTTGAAGCTTTTAGGCGGTCGTGTTGGCAGTGAACGTCTTCTTTAAGTTCTCCCACGCCTCTTTCGACGTCTTGGTGTCTCGAATGTGGCTAAACATGTGGTCGTGGACACATGTTGCCAAGTAATACATTACTCGACATGCTCCTTGCTCCCACGTTGGGTAGTTGAATTTGTAATGTCAGGTTTGTTTTCAAGTGCGTCGTTGATGTAGCTCTAATACCCTTAGCTGACAAGGTATTGGTTCATCTTGTACTCCCAAGATGAATAATTGCTCTGGTTCAACTTTTGACTAGGGAGTGAGCTACCCATTTGTGTGTTCATGTTGATTAGTGTCTTCTCTTCTTTTACTTTTCTTCCTTTGACCACGTACATGTGCTATGTAGCGGCACTACGGTAGCGTATAACCGGATTTTGTCGTTGGCATCTCGAACACATAATCACGGAGTCGAGTGGGCTTAGTGGTAATTTTAAACCACACACTCTGATACAATGTTAAGAGATAGGTAATTAACTACGAGTTAATTAGTACCTATATGTGATTAAGCTAAGTGTAAGATTAAGTGATATGTGTGTGTATGTGTGTGAGAGGAAGTTAACACTATGAACAATGAGACAAGATGGAGGATGATTAACTATATTAAAAAGCATCATCAAATACAAAAATACCTACAATGAGGTATATATAGATTTCATGTGAAAGGGTGCATATGTGTGAGGAGAATATAGATAGGTACAAGGGTGTAAGTCCTATATTAAATGTAATTGGGAGTCATAGAGGATCTAGAATATCCCACTTAAGTACAAGGTCTTATTTAAGGCGTTATAGTCAACACTTCTAACTACTTCTATCTAGGTAACTGCTAAGTTACGTGGTTGACTAACTAACTAACTATAGTTGAGCTTGATATCTCAACACTTATTTTATCATTAAGATTTTGGTTTGTGAAAGTGCCATAATGCATTTGAAGATTCTTGAAACCATAAAGATAGGAATACTAATATCATCTTCTTCAACATTCAATCATGAATAGTTTATTTTCTCTGTAAATAAAGAAGGCGTAGCTCAGGGGAAAAATTTGACAGGTGTCATGCTTGTCAAAGGATGTTTTGCCCATAAAAAACATACACCCAACAAAAATGTTTTTCAAGTGACATATAAGAGTTAAAATTTTTCATTTTCAATGTGAAAGGTCCCTAAAAATTATACATGTCAAATGACATGCTAAAATTTAAATTTCCATGTATATATATATGCCACATATAAATATATACATACATGTATTATGACGTGTGTATAATAATATATTATATAATTTAGTACAACACACTTAAAAATAATATTATGTAATGATGTTATATATTCTCAAATCTTTATTCTTTTTTATTTTATTTTTCCAAAAAAACATTACTTCACATTAGTTAGCAAACGAAGTACATCAAAGTTCGTATCCCATCGACTCTTTTTACATGGTAACTTACTTGTACCGCAACTATACATATTTACATCTCCTGTCCACTAATGGAAGCCATTGGTAGAAACAACCATCTTGGTGCTTGGTAGTTCCATATAGGCCTTATCGATGATTTTACTATTATAGGAGAACCACCCCAATTCAACAAAAACTTTGACCAAGCCATTTCTGCTTCATCGGAGTTCCCTTCAAGAGAATTTGATTTACACAATCACCTCAAGAATGAATTATGATAGTCGATACATTGTATATTGTTTGTGCTTTGGCTTACAAAACAGTAACACAATATTTACTTAATGTATTTCTTTATCTTTGTGAGGTAGTTATGGTGATTTGTGTATCTTTGCATACTTTTTATAGTAATGAAATGTATAACAATGTTGCATCACATGCACACCACAATATAAAGTTTTTTAAATTTTATATGTCAAACACATGTTAATTTTTGCACTCTTATGTCATATGACATACATCTTTCAAAAATGTCTGTAAAAAAACTTTAATACTAACCCGTCCAATTTAGGCCTTGGGGGAGGTAATTAGGGGAGTGCCAACTCCCTCACTTTATAAGTTTACTCCATGTTGATGTGTGTAAATGATGGGGCCCTAGATGATTACAATATACCATGACATTGAAGCTTAATAAGTAGCATTGATCATTTAGGACCATCCTCACATCCTTAATGTATTTCAACCCTTCTTTGCTACGAGAAAACATTTCCAACTTTCTTGTTGTCTAACGATCGTGGAAAGGAAGCATGCACAACCAAATTCATTCGTTCCACACTTTCAAGAGAATGATGTGTTTATTGATGCAAACCAAAACTTGCGATGATTCACTCACAAAGTTCGAGTGAACACTATAGTAAACATTGACAAAAAAAGTACATATTTTTAAATGAGAGTTTGGACACAAGCACTGTGCAAATTGCAAAAAGTGTTGTCATACGTGGAGTATATGCCTAGGATGTTGTCATTTTGGTGTCGGGCACAACATCAATTCTTGTTACAATTTAATGTTAATGTACAACATGTAAACAGATGCGCATGCATGCATGAGCGGAGGAGGCGGACAAGTTCCAGAGCTATATACATATACAGTCTGGGGGACAAGTGGCTCAAGCACGACATGTACATATGGACACTCAACCGACGTTGAGGCCATCAATGTATTATATTGTCTTGTGTGTATGTATGTCTAGACTCTATACATAACAACTCCACCCATAGTATGAACCATACATACATACATACACACCATAGTACACACAATACAATGCAATACATACATACATACAATATATATACATACACACCATACAATACAATACAATACACACACACACACACGTATTGCAATACATACATACACACCATAGTACACACAATACAATGCAATACATACATACATAAATACAATATATATACATACACACCATACAATACACACACACACACACGTATTGCAATACATACATACACACCATAGTACACACAATACAATGCAATACATACATACATACATACAATATATATACATACACACCATACAATACAATACAATACACACACACACATATTGCAATACATACATACATACACACCATGGTAGTAGTACCATACAATACTATACATACATAAATACACACCATAGTAGTAGTACCATACAATACTATACACACATACATACTATACATACTTGTATACATACATACATACACACACAATACATTGCAATACATATGATACAGTACATACATATATGATATATACATACAAACATACGCACAATACATACATACACACGCACGCACTCACAAGCACGCACATTAGACAATGCAATACATACACACAAGACGATACAATACATACATATACATACAATAAAAATACATACATATATACATGCATACATACACAATACAATACAATACAATGCAATGCAATACAGTACAATACATACATACATACAAAAATTCAGAATGCAGGGCAATATACTGTGTGTTGTGTATGTACATGGTGATGGAGGAGGGGAGCAGGGGTCCACCATGTCCAGAATGAACATGGAAATGAAGAAGAGATGGAGCAGCCATGACTCCATCCTGTCACCATATGTTTCTCACTTCCCCCCCCTCAGAATGGCCTCTTCTTCTTCTTCTTCTTCTTCATTCTTCCCCTGCTTCCTTCACTACATGAGCCTCCACTGATTTGTTGTATTGCTCCTACCATGGATTCTGTCGTTAACAGTTCCGATGAATCCCGACAAGCTTTCCTTGTCAGGTCAAGAAACGAAGAGCATGCGTATGATAAAGAAGAGCAGATCGATGTTGATGCCATCCTCCTCCATAGCTCGGAGGATAAGCTCTCCGCGTTGGAAGCTTTGGGAGGCGATGGCAAGGTCCCCCCTTTCTCATGGAAGAAGCTATGGCTCTTCACAGGCCCCGGATTCCTCATGAGTATCGCATACCTGGATCCTGGGAACATCGAAAGCGACTTGCAGTCAGGTGTGGTGGCCGGTTACTCTCTATTATGGCTCCTCCTGTGGGCCACTGCAATGGGTCTCGTTCTTCAGATGCTTTCGGCTCGAGTCGGAGTTGCTACAGGATGTGACCTGGCTCAGCTCTGTAGAGACGAATACCCTGTCTGGGCTCGAATTGTTCTATGGATCATGACCGAGTTTGCCATCATCGGAGCTGATATCCAAGAAGTCATCGGCAGTGCCATTGCTCTGCGCATCTTGTCCGGGGGTTACATTCCTTTGTGGGCTGGTGTGCTCATAACTGGAGTAGATGGGTAAGTACTATCTTCTGCGCACTGCCTTCACCTTCACTTGGGAGTGTGAATTACCTGTCAATTTCTTTGAAGCTAATTCCCACGAAAACTGATGCAGCTCTCTAAAGGTGTATGCACACGCACGAGAACCTGTATGTGTGTGTATATGTATGTATGTATGTATGTATGTATGTATGCATGCATGCATGTATTGTATTGTATTGTATAGCATTGGATGTATGTATGTATTGCATTGTATTGTTGTATGTATGTATGTATGTATGTATGTATGTATGCATGTATGTATTGTATTGTATTGTATTGTATTGTTGTATGTCTGTCTGTATGTGTATCTATGAAATAAAAGAGAACTAGTAAACCAAGCATTGGGGAAGTTCATTTGATGAATAGTTAAGAGCACCCATTCTTTAGTTGATATCTCACTAGGCTTGGCTTCTTTCATTTCATTTCATTTCCTGGGTTTAGGTTTATCTTCCTTTTCCTAGAAAACTATGGGATCAGGAAACTGGAGGCCTTTTTTGGTGTTTTGATCTCAGTCATGGCAGTTTCTTTTGCTTGGATGTTTGGCAAAGCTCAACCAGATGCAAGAGACTTAGCTGTCGGTGAGTGTGGCATGTCCGTGTGCCCCAACTCTTACAGTTCCAACTATTTATTTTGTTTGAGATAATCTCAAAACAGTGACAAATGCTTCTTTCTTTCCTATGGCTATGCAGGTCTCATTGTTCCACGTATACCTTCGGTTGCGGTCAGCCAGGCTGTGGGAGTAGTGGGTGCGTTAATTATGCCGCATAACATTTTCCTTCACTCTGCATTAGTTCAATCGCGATCGATCAATATCTGTAGCAGCTCCCATGTGAACGAAGCCTTGCGATATTATACCATCGAATCTTGCGTGGCACTCTTCATTTCCTTCTTGATCAATCTGTTTGTCGTGTCAGTATTTGCCAAGGCTTTCTTTGGGAGTGACATCGCAGAATCCATTGGTCTAGTCAATGCAGGAGAGTATCTTCAAGAGCAATATGGTGGTGGATATTTCCCAATATTATACATTTGGGCCATTGGCCTATTAGCCGCGGGGCAGAGTAGTACAATGACAGGAACATATGCAGGGCAGTTTGTTATGGCTGGTTTCCTCAATTTGAAAGTGAAGAAATGGATGAGGGCCTTTGTCACGCGAGCAGTGGCGATTATTCCGACAGTGATAGTTGCCCTCATATTTAATGGCTCAGATGACGAGCTAGATCGACTGAATGAGTGGCTTAACATCCTTCAGTCAGTCCAATTGCCATTTGCATTAATTCCCCTCCTATCCATGGTATCAAAAGAGCATATCATGGGGGTATTTAAGATCGGACCTTTATTACAGGTATGTGCTGTTCTTATATACATTGTAGATCTGGTTAATTTGGTGATGATGAAGCACTAATAGTAATTGGGTGTAGTTCGGAAAATGTGGCCTATGACTCTGATGAGGTTTAGACTAGGAACTATGTATGATTTTGTGACTTCAATAAACCTGGGCCAAACCAGAACGCTAAATATGTTACGAATTGAGAAAGAAAGAAAGAAAGAAAGATATATTAACGTCTTCTAAGACCAAAATTGGCCCATGAGTCAATTGGTTTACAACAAAAATGGGGTATTTACCCATTCATGAGAGTTGGGGATTATTAGGGAGAATGAGGTGTTTGTAGATGCTGGAACCAGGACTTCCAATGCTCATACTCGAACTCGTGGGATTCAATGTGTCCTACATTGGAAATGTTGTAGATTTGCCTTGCCATAGCCAGGTTTTTCATTCGCGAGATTTGCTGATTGAATTGAAGACACTCACAGTATGCTAATAGTTTTTTTGTTTTTTCTGTTGCAGGCTGTATCCTGGTTAATAGCTGCATTAGTTCTGACCATTAATGTCTATCTTCTTGTGGAGTTTTGTACGACATACATTGCCGAAACAAATACTGTGATTTCAATTCTCGCAGTCCTGACCACATTGTATATATTGTTTATCGTTTACCTGATTGTACAATCACACTCCCAGAGCCGGATTCATCTAGCACTCAAGAAATGGATCCATAGCTTGCATCGGTAGCTCCAATTTTGTGTAGAATTTCCAAATGTGAAGTTCATCAATTTGTTGGCTATAATCTTGATGAACCATTAATATGTCCAAATGTGAAGTTCTACTCGTACTTGTACTCTAAAATTAGACATCCCTTTCTTCAAACTTGTATAATAATATTGTGACAGCAATTATTTCATTTCGACATCCACAATTCGTTGCTACTAAAATTTATCTGCATTTTGTTAATAAACTCGATTACTATCATCCTTGATACCACAATGTTAAGTAAGTTAGGAAACTATAGGTGAATGGGGAAAGTAGAAGCTCTAGCTTCAATGGGGTTTGGGACAAAAAGCAAAATTGTAACCAAATTTAAGTAAGGTTCTAGGGTTTTAGGGAAGGTTTTGGGAGATTGACAATTGTTAAGGTTTACTCTCAGCAAATGCATTATGACTCCACCTTTTATTATTATCATACATGCTTCTTTTTAGTCCATTAAGGTAATTCAACCAAATATGTTCGTAGTCTAATTGCACATCACACCTGATACAATTATTCCTACCATTTCGGCCTCCATGACATTAGCTTTACATCTATTCTTGTGCATAACTTTCAAGTTGAATACTTCACTCGTAATTCCAGATTGTTTCTGATTTTATTTTCTTAGACATTGAGGGTTGACATACAACATGTTTATTTTTTATGGTCAACAAGATACTATGCATCAAGTGTCTCTTGATGATATTCCTTGACACACAATCTCATGAACTTCAATTTACCAAACAAAGGTGCTTGTATGTCATTCAACACAACCACATAAGGAGCATATCTCTCTCTCAGTGTTACATTTGTAATTGATGTAATATACTTGATTATACGATAATGATCTTCTTAATTTGTATAATAATGGCTGATAATAATTATAATATTGTTCAAGTAATAATAATAAAAAGTATCCCTAAGAAGTTAATCAAATCCTAGTCTATGTAAGTAGGGAGGTTGGGATGATGAAAACAAAAACCTTGGCCAATGTGAGAAGCGTGCATGACAAAGGAAAAGAGGCCAATAAAACATTGCCGGAAGTTGAGCTTGGTCTGGAGAGAGTCATATTTGGCGTTGTTGAGGGAGATGTACCCAGTACAATAAAGAGGGGCCTCATAGGCCTATGCAACATTGGTACCATCATCGGAGGTAGATGTCAATGGGGTACCCCAAGCAAGGTATACATAAAGGAGTCCTTGGGAGGAGATGAACACGCTAACATTTTTTAGCAGGAGTCCCAAGTACACATGGGGACTTGGGGACTAGACCTAGGAATCGACAATGGTTCGATTTCAGCTTAACCTGTTTGGCCTTGTCCAAACCAAACCGGTTTGAGAACTTCAACCAAACAGATTCCTAAACCAGTTAAGGCTTAACCAATTTGCCTAACTAGTTTGAGAGTTTTCAAACTTGAACCGGTTCCTAAATTGGTCAAGCCTTAACTCGTTTGGTCAAACCATTTAAGCATTAACCGAGTTGGCCCTAAATGGTTCTTCTGGCTTGAGCCTTGCCAAACCTAGTTCAAACCGGTTAAGGAACCTCAAGCTTGAGCTGAGCCATTGCTGACTTGAGAGAGAGAGAGAGAGAGAGATAGATCATCGGGAATGCTAGCAATTGGCATGGTTCGGTTTCTTGGCCTTGAAACCAAACCATTTATTTATATGAAAAACCAAATCAAACTGTTTAAATTTTATGAAGCCATTTAAACCAAACCGTTTATGGAAAATTTAGAACCAAACCAAATCGGTTTATCATAAATCAAAACCAAACCAAACCAATAAACTGATAAACCTTTAAACCAAACCACATAAGTCGAAATTGCTAAACTGTGAAATTCAAATCCAAACTGAACTGAAACCAAACCAAGGCCCGAACCCGTCTACGATAAGCCAAAGTAAAGGTAGATGAAATTCGCCTAATTGGACTTGCACAATTGGACAAGGAACAACGAGATCTCGTTGATGCAACTGCGAACCCGCTCCTCCCATCGCTGAAAGATGAGCAAAGAATCTCGTTACATAAAATCAGAGGCTATTTGGAATACCCGGTAGGTTCGGTGGAATACTAGAGAGTTCTTCCCGTCGAGTGTTATTCCTATGTCTAAGTCCGAGATCGAATTCGATAGTTGGGATTAAATAGATGGTTTAGAAGACCTCTGTCCTATCCATTAGATGATGGACACACTTTTCTATCTGGTCGATAGTCAACTATCAAGAAGCTGGGAAATCTTTCCAGAGGTTTTCTAGAACTTTGTTTGTTTGAAAAGTTTTGTCCTTATCATCGTCCTTCGAAAAGCAATTCTATTTCTTAATTGTGAAGCAACGTGTTCCGCTAGGATCTTTGGTTCCCCGTACGTGATTGCGGTAGAAACGATATCGTTAGTTGTCAGATGCCAATCAATAGTTATTAATATTAAAAGTATTCATCACGTGTTTAACAACTGAGTGATAATTTAGTCTACTCCAAGTGAGATAGAGACATATAGATTGAGTGAAAGGTAATGGAGAGTAATTCCATGCAACTCAACGCACCTGATGAGTTGTACTATACGTCAACCCAAACAACATCCTCCTCCCCAGGTAGACGAAAGGACACTTTTGGAACAAACCGGATCATAATATCTGAAACCAAACCAAACGGTTTATTTATCTTTCAACCAATAAACCGTTAAGCCATGGCTTATCGGTTCGGTTCGGTTCAAGCCGAAACAGTGCCCATTGCTAGGGAATAATGCTATAAGAGCATTGAAATTTGAGAGTGAGAGGGAGGAGTCTCTCCTCTATACTCTGAAGGGAGAGGCAGAGGAAGCTGACAGGTTCAAAACAAGGAGTGGAAAAAGCACACAGGGATAAAGCCAGAGACCAACAACTCATATATTGACCCGGGGAATGCCTTCCACAGCTGCCTTATGCAGCAATTTGAAGAGCAGGAGTAGTAATGCATGGAAGGAAATGAAGTTGGCTTTGTGTAAGCCCGATGCTATTGGTCCCCATCAAAGCTTTCACCTTTCTGCCCTCCGAGATGCTTTGCGAGGCCTCGATCGCCATGTTGCTCGGCCTGACCACAACACCTTTGCCCTGCTCCTTGAACAATGCTGCAAGCTAAAAGCCCTCGGCGAAGGTAAACGAGTTCATGCACACATGTCACGACTCCGCCTCGACAACAACACTTTCCTTTCCAATTTCCTCATCAGTATGTATGGCAAATGTGGTAGTGTTGTCGACTCCCGGCTTGTGTTTGATACTATGCCTCGCAGGTAGGGGAATAATGTTCGTACTAACGTTTTGGCAATTGTTTTATGATCGATGTTTCAAAATATTCACCATTTTCTTATGAATTTACGAGCAGTATGATCAGATTGGTATTTCATTCCGTGGTGGGTGGAATTGTTTTGTGTAGTTTTTAGGAGTAATGTTTTCAAAAGAGACATCAAGCTTACAAAATCCTTAAATTGTTTTGGAAGGTTGGCCTAAAGTTTCCAAAAAACTTGAGCATTTCCTTGTGATATTTCTCAGAAATAAGCTAAATGTTCTGGAAAGTTACAACATTAGTTCAACATTTCTATTCACTCACAGCTTCATTAGCTATAAGTCTGCTTGTCATTTATACGTTGGGAGATGGGGGAGTTCCTAATGTCTACCTTGATCTGATTCACAGGAATGTGGTATCCTGGAATGCCATGATCTCAGTATATGCTGAACATGGACAAGGGAAGAAGGCATTACGGCTTGTTCAGCAAATGCTGGAGCAGGAGGAGGGTATGCAACCCAAAAAGAGCACTTACCTCTCAGCACTGAATGGCTGTGTTAGTCCTGAGATTTTGCCAGCACTCCGGGTTTTACATGAAAGTGTCGAGAATGGTGGATATGAGAAGGACTTAGTTATTGGGAATGCACTCATTAATGCCTATGGTAAATGTGGCAGTCCAACCGAAGCATGCAAGATGTTTCGAGAGATGAAAGTACGGGATATTATCACATGGAACTCAATGATTGCTGCCTTTGCCCAAAATGGGCATGGAAAAGACGCCCTCAGGCTATTCTATCGGATGAAGGCAAAAAACCTGGATCCTGATAAAGTTAGCTTTGTCAATCTTCTCTCTGGATGTACAAATGAAACCCACCTTGGAATAGGCAGAACAATCTATGAGCTCATTAAAGAGTATGGATATGAATGTGATGTCTTTGTCGGTACTGCCCTTATCACTATGTTTGGTAAATGTGGGTCAGTAGAGGAAGCTTATAAAAGCTTCGAAAGCATAAAGCGCCGCACCGTAGTCTCTTGGAATGCCATGATTGTGGCATATGTACAATGTGGTTGCAAGAAGGAAGCCATTGGACTCTTCCAAAGGATGAAGAAAGAGCTTGTGAAACCTGATAAAGTTACCTTTGTTACCGCACTCGATGCTTGTACAGACCCTGCAGACTTAGAGGTGGGCAGAGGTGTCCATTCCTATGCTAGGGAATGCAAACTGGATGGTGATGTTCGGGTAAGGAGTGCACTTGTTAACATGTATGGTAACTGTGGGTGTCTTCAAGCGGCAGTCTGTGTTTTTAGGACTATCCAACCACCTGATTTAGTCTCATGGACTGCAATGATTGGAGCTTATGCTCATCTTGGGCATGGCGAGGAAGCTTTCGAACACTTCGTTAAAATGCATCAAGAGGGTATGAAACCAAACCAGGTTACTTATATAAATCTTCTCTCTGCATGTGCACTTCTGTGTGCTTTTGTGGAGGGTAAAATAATCCATGCCTGTCTCATCGAAGGGGGCTTCGATTCATTTTTAGAGGTGGCCAATGCATTGATCAACATGTATTCGAAGTGTGGCAGTGTTTATGATGCGCGGAAGGTCTTCAATAACTTACCTAATAAAAATGTGGTTTCATGGACCTCCATGCTTGATACTTATTCTTCTCATGGTTATGGGAAGGATGCACTTCAGGTATTCAGACACATGCAACAAGATGGCATAAAGCCAGATGACGTGACCTTTGTTAGTGTTCTTACAGCATGTAGCCATTCAGGTATGTTACAGGAGGCACGAGAGACATTCTTTTCTATGAGCTTAGAACATGGTATCATGCCAAAGTCTAGCCATTATGCTTGCATGATTGACATGTTTGCTCGAGTAGGAAGACTCGACGAAGCAGAACGTTTTATTAGCAACATGCCTTTTAAATGTGGAGTTGTGGAGTGGATGGCCTTGCTTGGTGCATGCAAAAGCTGTGGTGATGTTCATCGAGCTGAACGTGCAGCTGAGCAGGTCATTGCTTTGGATCCTCGGTGCTCTGGAGCCTATATCAGTTTATGGAATATATATACAGAGAACGGTAGGTTGGATGATGCAGCCCGATTGAGAACTTTGATGATGAAACATGGTGTCAAGATTGATCTCGATCACAAATGATGTGGGAACATCGAATATAAATCATAACCACATGAAAACAGAAGCATGAAATGCCTGCTTGAGGATTGGCAGTTCCATTGTGATACAAAATATGTGGAGAATTCAGGAGTTGGTTACCCATGCGAGGATTGAGTGACTCAGGTACTCAAAGTGGTCGGTGTTCAAAGTTGTAACTTGGATATTATCTATATCTTGAAGAGTTTGGAAAGCACAGTTGAAAAGTGATATTAAGATCATTGATATAATGTACTTCAATGAGCTTTTGCTGAGGATTTACTGCTGTTAATGGAATGAATTTCCGAATTGCCTCAATGAGTTACGGTGATGGGTGGCAAGGACCGGCTAGTTGTAACAAGTAAACTAATCAGAGGAATATGAAACAATATAAGTTGATAGGCATGCATATTCATTGAATGATTAATGATGATAAAGCAACGTGACAACCAATTTCAATTTATCTTCATTGAATGATTAATGATGATAAACCAATGAAACCAAGAGTTTTTGGGTTTGATAAACCAACAACCAAAATTATTAATGAAAAATGCCAAAGAGTTGAGCATTATAAAGCAAGTCTTGCCTTTACATGCAAAGTCGTATCATGAAATATCTTTTCAATGGGGTTTCTTCATATGATAAACTTATTTAAATTGAGAGGGAAACAAAACACTCATTAGAGCAAGAAAAGGAGAAGGATATGCTGCAATAAATTTTTTGTTGATAGTTTGAAAAAGGTATGATCTTTTTCCCTTTGGACAAGTGAACAACTAAATTACATGGAATGAATTAAAGGATAAAGTTATCCTGTTGTATATTCTAAGGAGTACGAAACAACATAATAATGGCCATCTTGAAAGTAAAAAAATTGGGTGTTTGGAAATATCAATGGACATGGAACAAGTTAAATACAAGAATCCTTTTCAAATAAGTGGTATATGTTGGGGATATTCAAGAGCCATGTAAAATCCATCATGGTTATGATGCATATAGTCTATAGCAAGGTGGATACTTACTACAAAGTAAGTGTTTTGAAGGGGCATCTTGCAAGAATAGCTTCCAAATTTGGGTGTTGATGAAAGTAATGACTCCTATTTCTGCATGCCGACGGTGTGATATATCTCCATCGAAAAGTATCCCAAGTGTGGTGGGATTATAGTAAACAAAGCTAATAGACCAAAAATAAATTTCAGGACCCTTTATATCAGCTCTCAATTTTGAAGCTAATCAACTAAAATCTAACCTTGACGTATATATATCCATCCATCCTTAAAAACTTTACTATGAGGTATCCAACATCTAGGAAACTTGAGGGGATGATGCACTAAAAGACTCTCCATATATCCAACCCTCAAGGATAGGCATGTGTCATTTGTACTTCCTATAAAGTGTTATTTGTGTCTCTATTCGTTAAATCATATGCTATTATACTCTTTCAACATCAATAACACCTTCGTTTTTTTTTCGCGGCATTGAAGCATGAATGCCCAATAAATTTGTCTACTTCTGATTCGCCTTGTTCAAAATGGATGCAATTTGACACAAAAACCCTTTGCTTAACATTTGCTCGGCAATCCGACCGACTAGGTTCCTTCCGACTCATGTAGCCAGAGCTCTCTCTATATATATGTCATCATTGAAGGACATAAGAGGAGAAAGAATGTCAAGTGATGGAGGCTGTAGGAAAAGATACAGAAATGGCCGGAGCTAATACATGGTGTTGAGAGCCTAGAGAGCTGAGTGTAGACGAGAGATCTTTTGTTTGTGCATGTGTGTCAAAGCCTCTCGAGAGGTAGAGGATTCCCAGACCAGATCGAAGCAGAGGCTGTCGAATCAAAAGGTGAGTCCCACGACCCCCCCTCTGTTTCTGTATTGCTTCAGATCCGGATGTTTTACAAATCTGTGTCTTATTTGTTGAATTCTGTTCCACGTTTGTGTGTGCTATATCAATATATATATTTGATGACTTACAGAGCATGCGAATGACCCGAACCATTGCATATCTATATCGTTCGCATGATATAAAATATGCAAACCTGTGTTTGCTTCAAATCCGGGTGTTTTACAAATCTGTGTCTTATTTGTTGAATTCTGTTCCATGTGTGTGTGTGTGTGCTGTATGGGTATATATATTTGATGATTTGCAGGGCATGCGAATGACCCGAACCATTGCATATCTATATCATTTGCATGATATAAAAATGCAAACCTGTGTTGCTTCAGATCCGGATGTTTTACAAATCTGTGTCTTATTTGTTGAATTCTGTTCCGTGTGTGTGTGTGCTGTATCGATATATATATTTGATGACTTACAGAGCATGTGAATGAGCCGAACCATTGCATATGTATATCATTTGCATGCTATGTAAGTCATCAAACAAGGCGTGTATGTGTTGGATTTGTTGTATCCTGAATCACTTGCTTAGCAAGGGACAGGATTGATCCATGCTCAGAGATCATCATCATCATCATGAGAGGTTTCTGAGAAACCCTTTCTTTATTTTCGTTTTGTGTCGCCTTGGAAGTAGTATGCTGATGCACTGTTACCCTCTCGGCTGACGATAATGTATATCTTTTTATATATAAGATTCTTCCATCATTGTATATGGTAATGAGAAGGGAAGTAAATTATGATTTTACGGTGAGATGCAGTGCCACAGCCATAGATTTTCTTATTTGGGAATGATCCTGTGGTAACACTGTATAGAGTTTTCCTGAACAAGAGAGATGGGGAAACGCAAGGCTAAAACATGTAGAAATATCGAGCTCAAATGACAACACATGTATATATAGCTTCCACATAGACAATGTTCATAGTTCATAGTTGAAAACTACATCACAAATAAAAAAACACTGGCTGCAGTATGCTGGAGTAAAGATGAAGAGGAAAAGCTTGTCAAAAGGCTGACCAAAATTTTGAAAAAGCTCAGTTGTGAAACCATGTATGATATGCCTGCAGTATGTACCTGCACAAGTATGTTAGGTTTACATCAATTCACTATTATCGTGACTTCAATATATATATATATATATATATACACACATATGTATGTATGTATCCTACATTCACTAATTAAATTTTTGCTTTTGGCACAGATGATTGACGATCAGGAACTTGGTTTCTTTGCAAATTTCTTGGGAATATTCATCTTTGTACTAGTAGTTGCTTATCATTATGCTGTAGCAGATCCCAAGTATGAGTGAATACCAGCAGAGAACTTTTGCTGGAGCATCTCAAATATTTTGCAATCATGTAGTTAAATTTCAACAGATACACTCTTCTAGAGTTTTACAAGCTTCCTAAAATGTAAAGTGGGAAGAGTGATTTGAAAACATTTTCTTCAATGATTGAACTAGAACTTATGAATGTTGCCATTTTTTCTTAATGTGGCGTATAGTCAATAAAGATCTCTTAGGAATGCAATCACATGTTCAGATGTGATGTTTCAAATGTAAAGAGTGATGATTATTCAACTTGTTAAGATGCTTACTTTTGCAGTTAGTGATGTTCATGTAGTCTTGCCTATTTCTGGAGGTGGGGATGAAATTGTCAAACGATTCTTCAAATACATGGATATGGACTTTGCTACTAAGATTGAGTATTTTTAACATTTGCTTGAGTGAGAATCATTACACAATTTGACAAACTTATGCCAACTCTCCTGTTGTATGTGTAGATCATAAATGTCTTGGGATTACTTTTTGGAGGTATTTGATTAAAATCCCTAATTGATTCGTTGTCTTGTAAACTAGTTATGATGTATATATTCACATGCACTTGACACATTCATAGCTTCACCTTATTGGCTTGCCCAAGCACATCTCATAATTCAAAAACCTATAACTTAAAAGAACAATATATGAAGAGGCAAAGTGAATATTGTTTCTGCCTATTACCTTATCTTACATTTAATCCATTAAAGAAAAACATGAATCGAGAGTAATGATAAGCAAGTTTTCTCATTATGACGAGTTTCTATAAGCCGAAAAACCAATTTTAAATCCATGCGAGAAAAAAGTTGTATATACCACAGCTTTAGCGTAGATTTGTACAATGGGACGCTCCGTTTCTATTTCTTTCATTGAGCAAGTTGATAAAGATAAAAATCGACTTTACTCATAATCATTCACTACATGAGCCATCTTCATCTGCGTTTGCAATTTCAGATAGTCTTGTTATTTTCCTGTCACAATTTCATTCCTTCACTACATGGAAGTGAGTGATATTAAAATGGCACAAGACGCTCATTTTCACCTACAGCGATTAGCAACATGCCACCAACAGTAGAGAAACTTAAACACTATCATACGTGGATAAGGAAAGTGATTGTTAATGGTAGAAATGAAAGGTTGAATGTAAGTTCAGTACTAACTAATTTACTAGAGGGTATGAATTAACTCCTGATAGGAGACCAGAAAAGTTGCCCAAATTCAGCTAAAATTCCAATGGTCTAGGTTTATTTTCAAACGCTTATGATCATAATTAATATGTACGCACAGAACTCATCAACTTCAACTTGCATAGCATGGTTGAAAGATTATCAAATCGCTATGCACAACCTCATAAATAGAACCAATGAACCATATTTCTTTCCATCACTTCCACAAAACAGTGGTCTATCCAAACACTTGGCTTAATCATAATTTAGATGCCAGCATACAAAACAGATGTTCTTAATTTGGAAGCTCAATTAACAGATCTTGCACCTTAAAGCTTACCTCGCGTTCATTCAAAAAATTAAGAGTCCACTTGCTCCTTTGAATAATGAGAAAAGTCATGAAAAGGGCTCACCCAAAACTCATTTAGAAATCAAGCAATTTAATTAGAGATCTTTGTCCTATTTATAGATAAGCTTGTCACAAAACTACCATTGTTTTGGTTCAATATTACTATGTTGTCGATGGCTATTTAGGTAAGGTTGCCCCAAAACTAATCATTCTGGTTTCACATAGCCATGTTGCAAATGGCTACCCAAGAAACAGACAGAATGTACAATTTTGCATACAGATAAAAAAATCCAGCTTTCACCTGCAGGTAAAGCTACTTGACAGTTGTTCAATGGTGGCAGTCCAGATTTTCGACTATTGTCAGGCAACTTTAGTAAGCTCAAAATATCATCTGTAACTCTCAAAAATAAAAAAATTAAACAAATCTACAGAAAGATGTGTAAATAGCTGAGGATAATGAAAATACTACAAACCTCCATTATGCAGCAGGTGGTTGCAAGCTCCCTTTACTTTGTTTTATGAAGTGCATTACATGATTATCTTCAAATCCTCTATGTTCATAGCTAAGCATCACAAACATTCAACAAATGCATGACATTAGGATGCTGACATTCACAGAATATATGATACAACTTACAGCTAGCATAAATTAAATGATCCATAAGAAAATGTTATGCTAGCACATTTATAATGTTAAGTTTCAGGATCATTTAATATAAACATTGTTCTGATCCCTGTCATCTTCCTTTCATGCTCCAGTAGGGAGAGAGTTCCATGAGGTGTAATAATGTGGCATTGTTTTACACGTTTCCCAATGAAACTTTCCTTATCCAATAAAGAAATAATGAAAATATGAAACTAGAAATATTTTTCATGTGCAAGTATACTGTACCTTATTCAATGGTTGGGACCTGCTGTCATGTCTGCCTAGTGTAGCACCCATTGGCTGAGGATGAGCAATAGAAAAGTGGCTACCTTGATTAAAACCTACAACTGGTAGATCATGATTATGGATATATTCCAACTCACCCTCCTCTAAGTCCCCAGACAACTGCACATCAGATCCTATTCTCTGATCTGTCGGTTGATCCATTGCACCACCAGTAGGATACTGCGGCAATCCTTGAGCCTTCCTCTTTGCCTCCTCTTCACTGATAAGAACCTGCATAAATGGTTTAGATAGGTTAGAAATCTCCCCCCTTCTTTAATCATTTTTTCCCCATAAAAGCACTGTAAATATTAGAACATTAACAAAACAAAAACTCTTGCTGTCCTGCTATAGGCAACTCCTCCGAGGACAAGGTCTTCCTCTTGTTACAAGTCACGAAAGGGCTACACATGTAAGGTCTTGATCAAAATATCAAAACGGATTCGTGTAGGCCACATCCATCTAGATTACAGCCACGTCACCCTTCATAGATGAATCAATGTCGTTACCACGTATAACAAAGATGCTTCCCTCCCTTCCTTCAGAGACCTCTTCATCTTGGATTGGCCCATGTAAGAGATCTTTGGAAGGTGGGTGCTTTAGTCCATCTAAGGTCAAAATGACTAGTTTTCTTCTAAAACTAGTGACTCAATTCTATCCTACAGTTTCGATGGGATGAAGACATGATAACATTTTCATTTCATCATAGATATGTGCTATCATTCAGAGAACTAGAATGAGTGCTGGCCAGAAAATGGAATTCACCTTTAAACCATGGTTCTTAGCCATATACACAACAGATTTATTTGTTAAGGTTCCTCACTTTAAGATTGTAAAGAAATATGAGCAAACACTTCGCAGATAATTAGCCAAATCCAATATTAGAGTGTAATGTCAACCAATGTTAGTCATGCAACATGTTGCAATTTTCAAAACTTGCAAAAAGATTCACTGCATGTTTTTATATAACTATTTTGCAATCAGCCAATTATGAATGGGTTTCTGAGTTTCTGAGTGCTGCAATTATGAATGGGTTTCTGGGCATGGGCAAAGAGATATATCATATGACCATGTGCTGTACTCATAAAAATTCAAAATGCATACTTGGGAGTATGACTTACCTTATCAAAATCTATGGACTGGTATCTTGAAACGGTTCTGAGATGTGAGAATGAAAAATGCTTCATGCATGCATTGTTCTTTGCATAAACGAATCTGTAAAAGACCAATACTTTTGTTGGGCCAGGTGAATAGTAGGACAATAGAAAAATAGAAAGTAAAATTAAGGGGCCAGGTGAATACATGAAGAGAAACTAAATTGGAAGGAAAGTATATCCTTCCTAATAGTCTAACAGGCCAATACCCAGCCCTAAAAAAAGCCCAGTTTTACCACCTTTTTTAGGTGAAAGCTAAAAATGTATACAATGCATACAGGTAATGACAATCTATATAATTATCCAAAATATGTGCACACATTGTTGGCTTCATAGACTTCTAATCCAGATAGGAGATTACTCATATGAAATTTCTTCTTATTTCTTTTAATATTTCCTTTTTTTCTACCCCTTTTTCCTCTCTTTCGAAGAATGATAGGAATTGATCTCTCTGTGATATGAGTGCTATAAGTTAAAAACATATTGGTCCATGTCATGATTCATATGATGGAGAGCTTCAGCTCCTCCTTGTGCTGGGAAAGTAGCAGGAGCCATATTATTCAGTTGGTGAGAGGTGCCAGCTACAGACAAAAACATTTGGCACAATTCAACTCACCCACAGCCAAATAAGTATGTGGGGTTTGAATTCTTCTACAAGAGAATTCAGCTAGGAAAGGATCATAAGAGTTTCTTTCCCATTAGTAGATATGTACGGATCAAGCTGGTGGTGTCCTGAATACAATTTATATCACGACACAAATTTGATTTTAACATATTTAAGAAAAATCATTGTCCTAACTAATCTGCCTCTCAACAATGTGACAAAACAGTTATATCTTCTTCAGGTACCTATACCATTCTACTTTTCTATTTGTATCCAAAACAGGGGTTAAATCTGTGAGTTTCGTAATTATGAGTTGGGTACTTTAATCGCTCAGCCCAAACAATCAACAGATCATCTTGATTTGAATGAGGTAGATGCTGATGCTGCATAGTTATATACATAACTTCAGAATCCAGAAGCTCAGTGGAGGTTGTTTCGAGCAGCAAATCAACAAGAGCAAAGAGCATTGACTTCCCCACTGTTCAGAGACATTTTTGTGGTATTTACCCCGACACAGATGCTCACATTGATTTCGTAGCATTCCAAAAGTTGAGGAATTGAACTACAAATGTGAGAATAGAGGTAATAGATTAAGGAAAATGTAACGTTTATGGACTTCTCATATTTTTGCCCTTACCAGCTGCCTTTGTAATGCAATAAGTTCATTAAAATAGTGAACAAGGATTCGTTCAGTTACTCATAAAATGCCGGGACTGAATAAACTGGATATGTCAAATGCTCCAAAAGCAAAAAAATACTGAAAAAATCATTTTCTATTATCCCATAATAATTATTTTTCTTCTAAGACGGTGCCCTCATTTTATGTATACGAATGTATGCCTCTCAATAAGCAGTGTTCCTTTCCTTCACTTTACAAAGACCCATAAAAAACCAGACAAACATAGAATAACGAAATTCACCTGTTTAAGTATCTGTACGAGCTGATGTTTTGTTTCCTGTAACCCTTTCAACTTTTCCTCAAGCTCTGCTTTTTTCTTCGCTTTCCACAAAGATAATGAAGTTTCTTCTGTTTTCAAACCATTAGAAATAAGGCAACCATCTAATCCTGCAGTTACCTGCATGAACAAATCCATGTTTCCACACTTGTGACATATGAAGACGTGATTAATCAACAAGTGTTAGTTCCCATAACCCAAAAAACGTACAAAATGTGCTGGAAAAACCTACTCGTTCAGCCGGTTTGATGCATTCCTCATCTTTGGCTGCAGGTGTACGAGGAGCTTCTAGTCTTTCTGCTTCTTTTTCTTTGCTGTATTCATTCTCGGCCATCATATCATCTCCAGTGGCATCAGTTCCATGTGCAATCTTGGCATCCTCTGACTGTAGACAGGATTCCTGAGGTTCAACCATCCTCTGGTGATCAAGTCGATCTGGGAAATCTGAGACCGTGGCTTGTCCATCTTCTTCGGAGCAGGCGGATGGCTTCCTCTCTCCAGAGCCGTTTTCTTCAGTTTCCAAAGCTTCGATGTCCTCTCTCTTCCTCTTCCTGACCGGCTCCTCTCCAAGCTGTTCCAAGTGATCGTCGCGATCGCTCTTCCAGGTGACTTGACCCTCAAGGCAGGCGTGATCTGCAGGGGGTGAAGCTCGGATCGGTTCTTGAGAGACTGCAGGAGGGCCATGGCCATCATGGCGACGGGATCGATGGAGAGCTTCCTGTCGTTTAGCAACGGCCTTCTGGAAGACATGGAGGGACATGGAGGGCCTGGAGAGGGGCCATCGCCGGGGGATGTCGGGGACCTTGTGGAGCTTGCCTCGGTACAGAGAGAAATTCATCGCTCGTATGTAAAAGGAAGAAGAAGAAAGAAGAAAGAAGAAAGAAGAAGGAAGAAAGAAAGCCTGGTCTGTCTGTCTGTGTGTACTCTGTGAGGAGAAGAATCTCAAAGGGCTATGTAATTTGTTGGGCAATACATAATGGGCAGGTGACCACTCGATCGATCGGTTGGGTGACCGGTCGGTCAGTAGTTTGGACAAGCAATTGGTCGAATCAGTAGATCGGTTGACCAGACCATCGATCAATCGGCTGACCATCGGCTGGCTGAACAATCGGTCAATCAGTTGAGCAGTCCGTGGATCGACAGATCAATCTGTAGATCAGAGAGGAAGTTTGCTAGTAGATATGATAGGCAGTCTGTCGGTAAGATCATACGGCCGGACAATCGGTCAATCGGTTGGGTAGTTGGTGGATCGGAAAATCAATCACTAAATCAGACGGGAAGTCTACTGGTAAATAAGACATGCAATCTGTTGGCAAGATCATACGGGCGGGTGACGGATCTGCCAATTCCTTTTTCTTGGTCCTCTTCAATCATCGCCGTTATGTGATCCGCTCTACCTTTCTACGGCCCACAAACAATAAATATGTTGTAGAGATAGTTCCGCCTTGTTACTCTAGGACCTCCATGTTTCAATGTCTAGGTCATCAAATGGCTCTCATGTTGTTGCTTTCTAAACCCCTTGTGGTCACAACGTGTGAGGTAGGTATGGCTTCATGGTCCAACCATACTTGGAAACACATAGGAAAATTTAACCTCTCTTCTTAATTTGAAGAGATCTCAAACCAATTGATGCCTACTACCGATTACAAACTTGAACCTCGACCCATAACTTGCATGTCGTTATTTTTCGTGACATTCTCCCATCTAAGTAAAAAGCGATATAAACCCCAAGAAATCCCTTCTAATGTGTGTGACCCATCGTCGGTTGTTCCATATTGTTCAAGCATATCAATTGAAGATATCAAACGTCAACGCAAATACTCGAAACTTTAATCACAGACCCATTGTTATGGCAACATGTTGTGGTTGGTTGCAATTATACGACAATCAACAACATAGGAATTAGAGGACATTGAAAACATTGATGCCCTCGAAGCCCAAGTGTTTCTTACAATTAGGGGCTCTATGAATCCTTACTCTTTATCAAGCTTGACAATATGAAACATTATGATTGGAATCAATTACAAGTAAAGACAATGTGAGGAATATGACCCAAATTTGCTCCCAAATTTAATTACACAATGTTGAATAAAACTTCCCTAAGTGCAATTTGTGGGAGAAACTAGAGAAATTATGCATGTCAAAGTCATTGATAGTTAGGATATTTCACATCAAACAAGTGCAGCATTCAACTTCTTAATTTTGAGATTAAAATTGACAAAACATGACCGACCCATAATTTGGTTGGCTTCTTTCATATCAATTAAGAGACTTTGATGACCACATTACTAGTTGGGAGACAAATTGTAACAATGGATGAAGCGTCAATAAACCTTCTAGAAACAAAAAAGATCGAACAACCAACCAATGGATGAACATTTAAGTGTCAATAAATCTAATGGACAAATTATTGTTCCAAGGCATATCAATGGTGGTTGTATATAAGGGAACCTGAATCTACAACCTATGAACATGAATATATCATGGATGTTGATGAGCATGCAATGAAATTTCTTCCCATAATGCAAACATCTAGGGAAACTTGACGTCACAAATCAAGGGTCATGAACCCAAGCTCACGGCTTGGAGAAAGCAAGGAATGTACAAAAAACTATGTGTGGCTATTGTATATACTCATCAATTCGGCCATGATGAGAGTACAAGCGAATCTGTTGGTATATTTGTTTATCCAACACAACTTTTGCAGTTCTTATGATTTTATCATACCAAGGCGTATCTTTCTGGAAAAAAAAAGGAATGATTGGAGTGTCATTATTGCTACACTAAGGGACATATCGAACGATTTTGTTACGAATTCAAGCAAGACCCCGTAGAAACAAAATAATAATATCAAAAGCCAATGTAAATAAACAAAATCAAGAAAAAAGCCAATGACTATGAAACTACTCATATGTTGTTGGCATCAATGAATGCATAATCTCTAACAAATTCCTACATACTTGGCTTGAGATACACAAACCGGATTCTTGGACCTACCAACGTTGCGATATGGGCATTGTTCCTATGTGCACTGATTGTATTTGCAAGGTTGTCAAAATAAGTGCAATAAAGATCAAAATGCATGACTAGATTTTCAAAACATTTGGGCATTTGTCTACCATAGCATTGAGTTGAGAAAAGAGTGGATCTCCTTGGGAATGCTAGTCTCTCAGTTATAGTTTATTAACCAACGGTGGATTGTGAAAGATGTAGAGAAAGACTGAAGAGTTCTTGTGTGATGAAAGGAAAGAAAACTAGAAACATGTGAAAGTTGCTTAGACACATACTAAATCCAATAAGAGTAAACATAATATACAAAAACAAATGCAGTTAGGCAATATTGATTAGCATGATTGGAATGATTTTTTTAATTTACTTATTTTTTTAAACCCTAAGAAAGATACTACTACATTATTATTAAGAAACATCATAAAGTTGTACATGAAATATGTATATATAGGTAATTGCTCTCGTGTTAAGTTCTAATTATCAGCTTAAATAAATATTTTGGAGTAAAAGACTCCACCTTGCCAAAAATTTGCCAATAAAATGTTGACTAATGTACCGACTGAGCGGAAGCAAATATAGATGGATCTTGTTTAACAGGAATCAAGCAAGCATGCATCAAGATGAGAAGAATATGGTGTATTGTTCTTGTCAAGAAGAAATGCACATGAGAGAGAGAGAGAGAGAGAGAGAAACAATTACATAGAGGCAGTTAGAGCTCAAGAAGATTGTTGCATTACTATTCCCGTTGAACTACTTTACAAGGCTCATTTTCTCACTTTTATAATTAGGGTGACTAAGCCCTAACTATGAGAATGTGTTCACACTAGGAATACAATTGGGTGGAGTAGGGCTTTTAGTCCAACAAACTCCCCCATAAAATGTCTACTCTAATTGTTACAAAAAATTAGAGGTTATCTCCCCCGTAAACTTAAATTACAGTTTAATTTAAATTACAATTAGAATATATACAAGCTAGTTGGTTAATTGCCAAATCAAAAGTGGTAGAGTCGACTCGGGTCGGCTCCTGGGTCCTTTGGCCTTCAATTCTTCTGGTTAACTTGTTCTCGTGCCTCCTTTTGGATCTACGATTGTCTTTCGTCTTCTTCTACCCTTCACAGCTTTCTGCCTTTCGCCACTAAGTTTAGACTCTACCTGTTTAACCATTTGACCCTTCCGATTTCTAACTCTCATGTTGATTCTTCAGATTCAACTGCCTTTTGCTCCTCAGCTTAATGTAGTCCCATTCATCTCCTTAGTGCTCTAAAGCCATGATTTGGGAATGGCTTTGTTAGGATGTCAACAATGTTCACCTTAGTATCAACTTTCCAAACTTCGAGCTTCATGTTAGTGACGAGCTACCGGATATGTTGATACTTCACCTCAATGTGTAGCTTTCATCTTGGCATGATAGACAGGATTCATACGAGGTGGATTGCGCTCTGTGAATCGCAATACAAAGTCCGAGTGGGATGGTCGATTCAACTTTTTGCCGAAAAGTCAACCGCCAAATTGCTTCTTTTGTTGCTTTCGCCACGGCAATGTACTTGACCTTTGTTGTTAAGAGTGTTGTACATTCTTGGAGCTTTGACCTCCATGATATTGCTCCCCCTTGGTAGGTGAAGATGTAGCCTGATGTCGATTTTTGATTGTCAAGGTTGTCAGCATAGTCGAAATCAGTAAAGCCTTTGACTTCGTTCAAATGGTCTAATATGAATGTCAGTTGTATGTCCTTGCTTCCATGAAGGTAGCGGGATATGTGTTTACAACTTCCTAGTGCTTCTTTCTGGGATTAGATATGTAGCGAGTGGTGGCGCCTATGGCATAGGCAAGGTCGGGTTGGGTGGCCACCATTGCATACATGAGACTTCCTACGACCGATGTGTAGGGTATTTTGCTCATGAGCTTAGTCTCAACTTCTATAGGGGGAGACTCCCTGGTTGATAGTCGGATCGACGTCGGGAGCGAAGTTGGTGCCGACTTCGATTTATCCATCTTGAATCGCCTCAACACCTTACAGATATAGTAATATTAGGAGAGGTGTAGGATCTTCTTCGTCTGATTTCCCTCTATCTGCATGCCCAAAATATGTTCGGCTTCTCCGAGTTCCTTCATCGAGAATTTCTCGTGAAGTTGTTGTTTCAGTTTCCCAAATTTGGCTTTATTGCTTCCGGTGATGACAATGTCGTCAACATACAGGATCAGGTAGATCCGAGACTCGAAGTCCAATTGTCGAATGTACACACATTGGTCAGAGTCAGACCGATTGTACCCAAGCTGCCGGATGTAGGAGTCAAACTTCTAGTACCACATCCTTGACACTTGCTTTAAGCCGTAAAGGCTTTTCTTCAGTCAACATACGATGTGACCTTACTCTCCCATCGCCATCAAGCCTGCCAGTTGAGACATGTAAATGTCTTCTTCTAGATCTCTGTGTAGGAATGTCGTCTTGACGTCCAATTGCTCAAGCTCCAAATCTTTTGTCTCTACCACTCCTAGTAGGAGCCGAAGGATCTTCATCTTGACTACGGGAGACAATATCTCATCGTAGTTGAGGCCTTATTCTTGTTTGAATCCCTTCGCTATGAGACAAGCTTTATACCTGGGTTGATCTGAATGAGATACATATTTGTAGCAGTAAACCCATTTTAGGGTAGTAATTTCCTTCTGACTGACAATTCAACTACTTCCCATGTGTCATTTTGTCAAATTGAGTCCATCTCAAATTGCATGGCGTGTTGCCATGTTTTGGCATCCGGTGCAACTATTGCTTCTTCATAAGTGCAAGGTTCGCCTGCATCCCTATAGCTGACGTAGTCCATCCCCAGTGGTTGAACTCTATCGACTTTCGTACTCGTCCAGATCTCCTCAGTGCTAAACTGTTACATTCGGATTCTTCGACTTGAGCGCTTGGTCGGTCGGCATTCTGTGAACTCTTGTTCAAATTTGGAGATTTACTTGGGGATATCCGCTCTAGCAATGATATTGCTTCTGTGTAGGATCTACCCCTTCTTCGGGAGTATTTGAATAGTGAGTTGGTGCCTTGACCGGTTTGGATCAATTATTTAGCATTGTGGATGATTTGGCCCTGGTCATTTTCTAGCCAATTGGAATTCGGTTATTGAACCATTTGCCGATTCAGGTTCAGCTTGGGGTTGTTGACTGAATTAGGTTTGACATTGGGAGAGATCAAAACTAACTCTCTTGTCGATTCAGGGTTGTGTTTTGCCCGCGATGATCGAGTCTTCATTGAAGACCACGTTGTCATGATGTGGCGTGCTCGAGGGTGGGAAAAACCGGCGAAAAGGGGGTCAAAAATGTGCATGTGCAATGTGTGTGCACACAAAAGCGATTAATTGTGCATATGCAAAATAAAAAGGAAAAGAAAGGGTAAAAGGGAGGTATAGAAGCTCGTGCAAAAAGTAAGAGAGAGGTGAGATAAAGGGTAGAGGGGAGACAACCTATAAATTTATAGAGATAGAATTATATATTATATAAGAAAGAGTTAGTGGGTTAGTGGATGGTCACATTGACTACTAGCTAGAGATGCACGGTTCAAATCTAGTCTTATAATGTAACGTGATTTAAGGAATTTTATTCCTTTTTCATTGAAGACAAATTTGGCGACCCCTCCCTTCTTTTTTTCCTATAAAAGGAGGTCGAGGGGGGCTCATTTGGAAGGACGTTTTGGGAGGAGGAGACTATCACCAATTTTCCTTCGAAGCTCTTCATCTCCTTATTCACCACTTTTCTTCATCTCATACCCCTTCATCCCCCCATCGCCACGTGCTCGTGAGCCCAAGCTTCGTTGGCTCGACGTTGCTCCTCCCCATTCGTCGTTGCAAGCCCGTGTGCTTGCCGTTTGGGTGGTCGTGATTCGTTGGGATTGGCATTTTGGTGGTGCTCGTGTGTTCGTCTTCGCCGTGTTCGGTTTTGCCTTGTCTCTAAGGGCATTTAATATTTATGTTTTGATTGAGCTTGTGGTTAACTATAAGTTGCCATTGTAAACAAAACCCTATTTTATAAACGGTCCTCTTGCATTAGAATCAAACACGTATTTAACTCTTTGGTCAATATCGTTCGTGTTTCTTTCTCTCCTTCTTTCTTTATTCGTGTCTTGTACGTTCAGTCGTCTTGTGACGAGGGGACCGTTCGGGCTTGCCCATGCACCTCTCCTCCTCATAAAGGCATACGAGCATTTTGTGCGTGTGTTTTGTGTCTTCCTCGTACGTTCGACGTCTTGTCACGAGGGAGCGTTCAGGCGCGCGCCCATGCACCTCTCCTCCTCATAAAACCGTACGGACATTCGTGTTTGTGTTATCGTCCCCTTGTGCGTTCATGTTGCGTGCTCATCTTGCTTGTACTCGTTTGGTCACTTGGCTCGTACGGTGATCTCGGAAGGTCGACGAGTCGTGATCAACGAGAGCCACCGGCCTCACAAAACAAAAGGGGAACGAGACCTTGCTCGGGAAGGGGTGGGGAAGTAGTATTGTCATAAACCAAACCTCGTGTCTTCTTTATCCCTTGAGTACTCCCTAGTCCGAAACCCCCGTGGTCCCGCCCAAGTAACACGCGCGCGCGAAACTTCGTGACATAAATTGGTGAACCCGACGTGAAAGGGCGGCAAGGGAGAACCAAGATGCGAGGAGGAGAACTCGTTGAAGCGATGGCGGCGGCGGCGGACCGCTTGGTAAATGCCCGAGAAGGCATCACCGGTCTAGACCGGGCCATAGAGACGATGGTTAGCACAACGGAGCGGTTCAATGGAAGAGATATCATGAGCTACTTGGATGCCTATAAGGCCGAAATGCTTATGCGAAACGTCCCCGAAGATAGGCGGCTAACCAGATTCGCTAGAGTGGTAACGCCGAGTATCCACGCGGAGGTATTCGAGATCCAAGCGAACTGTTGCAATTGGGTGGAGTTCGAAGAAAGACTCCTCGAGAAGTACGGCCTTGATGACTCACTCAGAATTTCGAAAAGGGATCTAATGGAGTGGGTTGAGCTTCCCGGCAAGGGGAGAAATACTATGGTACTTTTACAAGAAGTTGAGAAGCGCTTCGCGCGACTCTCGACGCTCGATAGGATGGTGCTTGACACAAGCAAGGTCCTGCTATTCATAAAGACTGTTGATGCACGAGACCGAGAGAAGGTGGGGTCCCTCCTCGAAACTGATGATGGGCTCACGACGGATTGGGCTATGGTAAAACGGGTTTGTAGCCGCTTCAATAAGAGAAGGGAATTGCAATGAACTGTCCCCATCGACCAAGAAGGCAGGTAAATCAAATAACCGCTAGTACTAATAGTACTAAACCCGAGTCTATTTCTCTAGGTGTGTCTGATAGTCCTAATAGCCCAAGCCTTTCAAACAAATTTGAAATCCTTAGTCAGCTAGAAGAAGAGTTAAATGATTAAGTCCAATCGAAATAGGAGTTCTTTGGTTGGACAACCCTAGATCTGTGCAACCCATTAGTGGTTCCATTTCCTCTAACCAAGTTAGCAATGTGTTCTTAGCTTAAGTAATGGTTAGTACTAAAAGTACTCCTCCAGTACATGAAGCCAACTCTTGCTTCCGAAGCCAACTCTTGCTCATCAGATATCCCTAAGAAAACTTTCTTGCCCAAGATTTGTAGTAGTTATTGATGGTCGTCCCATTACTTCCAAAAAAATCGTAGAGGAGTCAAAGCTAATTCAAGTTGTCCTACATAACTTGGTGTGTGTAGTATCATTTAATATAATTGTTGAGCGGCAAGCTCAACCGGATCCGGATCGGCTGGATAAGCCTGAGCCGGATGGGCATCCGAAACCAAGAGCCGGATCGGTATCCGGGTCGGAGAGCCGGATTCGAGCACGAACCGAAAGCCCAATAGTAGCCTAGACTACTAGGTAATCATTGTCTCGTAGTTAGTATCAATCGCACGTAGGAACATTGAAGTACACTGTACTTCTGTTAGTCCTTCTGAGGACTTGTATAAATAGTGTTGTGTAAGCACATTGTATGAAAAGAGTCTACAAAGTTTTTATTTTTTTGAATCTACATTTACGTTATGGTCTCTCTGTCTCTCTCTCCCGCGTATACTCTCTGTGTATTAAGCTTCTCCATTAAACCATCATCTTATTCTCTGTTGCTATCCGGCTAAGTCGGTTTTGTCTAATGCTTCCGCACGTTAACATTCACAATAATTAGTAGTCTAGATCATCCAATTGTCTTGGGGTTACTGTGATTCGAATTACATAACCCATACATAGATTGGAGAACAAGAGAAATCCGGTATCGACAAATCTGAGAATCTACTCATAAGATTGCAACCATTTCGCTACAACGATTGCGTGAGGAAGGACGCAAGGAAGCAATGTTTATCTTCGCGGTATCAGTAAAACCTTCCAACACTATTAAAGAGAAATCCATAGTTCAACTTCCATAGAAGTATCGTCAGTCTGTCGATGTGTTCAATAAGGTACAAGCCAATACGCTTCCTCACCACCGACCGTATGATTGCCCCATCGATTTACAACCGGGAAAAGAGCCACCACGGGGACCGATCTACAATTTGTCACCAACCAAGCTAGAAGTCCTTCGAGCCTATATAGAAGAGAATTTGGCAAACAGTTTCATTCGACATTCCAAATCTCCATCCGGCACACCCATTTTCTTCGTCAAGAAAAAGGATGGATCACTTCATCTCGTCATAGACTATCGCGGCTTGAATAAGGTCACCATTAGGAATAGGTATTCACTTCCCCTTATCTCAAGTCTTTTAGAATGGATCAATGGTGCAAGGTTCTTCACAAAGATCGACTTACGAGGAGCATATAACCTCGTACAGATCCGACCAGGAGATGAATGGAAGACCGCGTTGTCGTGAAGTACGAAAGCTTCACATTAAAAGTCTACAATAAGATAAATACGTAACTAAAATAACATTTGATAATGTTTTATATATAAAGATAATATTAACAACACATATGATAATATTATATATATGTAAAGAAAAATAATATATATATATAGATAAATATATTATATTACACGAACAAGAGAGGACTTGAACCAATAACCCCACCCTATGACTCTCAAATCTTACCATTTACTCTATACTAGTAATAGACATAAAATAAAGCATACTTTATATTTACTTTATATTACATAAAGGATTTGCTTCATGATATAAAAATAAAGTTGTATGTTGAATTCAATAGTATTTTGAGACTCAAACCCACAACCTCATACACCAAAGTCAACACACCTACCATTAGGCTAGGCCCTTTCTCTTTAAGATTATATTTTCATGTTTATTCTTATTGCATATATTGTTTCATACATAAAAGCTCAAATGAGCGAGATGTTTATCATGCATCACATGCATTTCATGCACTACTTGCATGACTTGTACCCTCCAATGCATCATATGCATGGGCACACCTATTTAAATGGTGAAAGAGAAGATCAAAGAGATATGTATGAGATATCAATCAAATTATGTATTACATAAGAGATACCATAAAAATAGAGAAAGAGGGGAAGAAGTTGAACATAAACATGGAGCTCTAGCTTGGCGGTCGTGGTGGTCAACTCTCAACAAGAGGGAGGCGGTTCGAGCCTTATCTTCATCAAAATATTGAAGTGAAGATTATAGTGGTCTACGATCAAGAAAGAGAAGAGCGATTACCTTGCAAGACAAAGTTCGGAGGTTCAACGACGTGCACAATCATTTTGTAACTCTTTCATGAAAATGATTATAAATTTCATACACTTTCTCATATATTATTTTATATCTTATCTTGTCTTATCTTATATTCCTTAAAAATCCTATTTTGTCATATCTTATTGATCTCTATTCACTCCATCTCTACTCTTTCGTCTCTTCCGTCCATAATCCCAGTGATTCCTTCCTCACTTTCACGTTATCCTTTGTGTGCGCAACGCTACGCTTCTAGGCGAGCCACGTCACGACAACGTTCCGTACTAGATATGGGCACTTCGAGTATACAGTCATGTCAGTCGGTCTCACTAATGCACCAACAGTCTTCTAGCACATGGCAAATGATATATTCCAAGATCTCTTGGATGTTTGTTTGATCATCTATTTGGATGATCTACTGGTTTATTCGAAGACCCAAGAAGAGCATGATTCTCATGTATTGTTATTACTAAAACGGCTTCGAGAACATTGTCTTTATGCAAAACTAGAAAAATGTAGCTTCGAGTGCAACCGGGTGGAATTTCTTGGCTATGTCATCTCCTCGGAAGGCATCTCTATGGATACAGCTAAGGTCAAAACTGTGGTAGAGTGGCAAACTCCACATGTTCATTGTAAGATGTGCAATGCTTTTTAGGCTTTGCCAATTTCTACCACAAGTTTATACATGATTACTCAAAGCTTATTCTGCCTCTCACACAACTTACGAAGAAGGCGCAGTCGTTTTTTTGGTCTAAAGAAGCGGACATGGCTTTTGAGAGTCTTAAGAAGGCATTTACATCAGCTCCTATTCTAACTCATGTTGATCCGGCAAAACCATTCATCATTGAGGCAGACGCGTCCAATTTCACCTTGGGTAGCATTCTTTCACAACAAGGAGATGATGAAAAGCTACATCTTGCAGCTTTCCACTCACGCAAGTTTAACGCCACCGAAATCAACTATGAAATTCACCATAAAGAGCTATTAGCAATAGTGGACTCTTTTACGCAATGGAGGCATTTCCTAAAGGGATCTTCTCATCAAGTCACTGTATTCAGTGATCACAAAAATCTTGCCTACTTCCAGAATGCTCGTGTATTAAATAGACGCCAAGCTCGGTGGGCCCAATTCCTCACTCGTTTCAACTTCAAAATTATATATCGTCTTGGGAAGCAGCAAGGGAAGGCAGATGTGTTATCGCAGCGCTCGTATCTAGCACTGCGACCTGGTGAGCCAACATTCGATAACCAAAACCAAGTAATCTTGGGATCGGCACGACTGCAAGCAATGCGGATTTTCGATATGTCATTGGATTCCCACATTATCGATACCCTATGTGAGGACTTGAAGACAGATGCTTTCGCTCAAGCCATTCTAGCACAAATTGATCCCTCTCAGGCATCTTGTTCACAATCGTAACAACCAGGTACGGATTATCGACAATTCGAATGTCATGATGGATTACTATTCTTTAAGAAACTCGTGTATGTTCCTAATGGTTCTTGTCACCTTCGAGAAGTCAAAAAATGTCAGACACATATAGAGATGGGCATTTTGGTAGTACTAAAATGTTAGATTTAGTACAAGGATAATTCTGGTGGCCTCATATGCGACGATTTGTCGAAGATTGTGTTCGGACATGTGATACATGTTGAAGAGCAAAGATGCCAAGACACCATTCATATGGTTTATTGGAACCATTACCAATTCCAAGCAAGCCGTGGCAATCCATTGCTTTAGATTTCCTCACATATATTCCAGTCTTTAAGGGATTCAATGCGATCTTAACAGAAGTAGATTGATATACAAAGATGACCCATTTCTTGCCATGTATTAAGGAAATCACTAGTGAAGAAACCGCTGAAACTGTCATGCGTGATGTATGTCAGCATCATGGCCTCCCTGACAGTATCATCAGCGACCGTGCACCCCAGTTCGTCTCGAAATTCTGGAAGCACCTCTTCAAAATGCTCAAGGTCACTTGTAACCTCTCCTCATGCTACCACCCGCAAACAGACGGACAAGCAGAACGAACAAATCAATATGCTTGTTTGATGATAGCTTTGATTTGTTCGTTCTTGTGCAGAGGATCGTTTGGAGTGGCTACACAAGATACAGGTGGATTTATCTATTCATTTACAACAAGCTCAACAAACACACAAGGATTATGCAGATCGTCATCGGCTTCCATCCAGTTTTAACATTGGAGATCGGGTATGGCTATTACGACGACACATCAAGACTACTCGGCCATGCGATAAATTGGATTATTGGCGTCCTTTCCATATTATCAGATAAATTAATGATGTCACTTTTTGTCTCGATCTACCTCCGCAACTACGGATACATCCGATATTTCATAACCCTATTAGGAAAGCTCTATCCTAGGTCGTATCAAACCACCTCCACCCCCGACCGAACTTGAAGATGGACTTGAGTACAAGGTTGCCACCATCCTCGATTACAATATTGTTCGCAACAAGCTCTACTATTTGGTCAATTGGCTAGGATATAGTCCCAACGAGCGTACTTGGGAACCAATAGAGAATGTGACCAATGCTCGTGCTCTTCTCATCCTCAATCCAGAACAATTGTAACACTCGTCATTTTAAAGGGGGGATAGTGTCATGATATGCCAAGATTCAAACCCATGACCTTATGTTAAATGGGTCGAGCCCTTGCCATTAGACTATACATTGTAATACGAAGGATATTATTTTCATTAATTATTTCACTATAGAAAATTGATGTATATTCCAGATTTCTTTGGAACATTCTAGAAACTTTAGGAGTACTCCTGAAAACACTATATAAGGAGGCACAAGGCATTATTTCGAACCAAATCGATTCAACGCCAGTCTTAAGCCTCCTAGCTACTACTGTATATTCTCTTCACATAATATATATCTTTTGTTATCATCATTCTCTCTCTCTCTCTCTCCCTCTTTCCCTTTCTCGAGAGTTCTACACCTCTCTTAGTACTAATCGTCATCTTTTAGTACTAATTATTTCTCTGTCTTAATATTGTTCCTGACAAGATTCTTCAACCTGAGCGCTTGGTCGGTCGACATTCTGTGAACTCTTGTCCAATGGAGATTTATTTGGGGATATCTGCTCTAGCAATGATATTGCTTATGTGTTAGATCTACCCCTTCCTCATGAGTATTTGAATAGTGAGTTGGTGCCTTGGCCGGTTTGGATCGGTCATTTGGCATTGTGGCTGATTCAGCCCTGGTCATTTTCTAGCCGATTGGAATTCGGCTATTGAACCATTTGCCGATTCAAGTTCGGCTAGGGGTTTTTGACTGAATCAGGTTCGACATACGACATTTTAGCCTCTGAATCACATTGGGAGAGATCAAAACTAACTCTCTTGCCAATTCGGGGTTGTGTTTGGCCCAATATGATCGAGTCTTCATTGAAGACCACGTCACTACTCCGAATTAATTTCTAGTTCTCTAGATCCCATAGCTTGTAGCTAAATTCCCTGACCGTGAACTCTATCGCATTTAGGACTTGTCCAGATCTCCTCAGTGTTGAATTGTTAGGTTCACATTCTTCGACCTACAGCCATGTTGGATCCAATATATGCATCTCGTTTATTTTTGCTCTCCGTACTTAGAATATGCTTTCATTTTGTTTACATCCCACTCTTTCTAATGTGTGCATAGATTTAAAGTTCCTGAGCGCTTGGTCAGTCAGCATTCTGTGAACTCTTGTCCAATGGAGATTTATTTGGGGATATCCGCTCTAGCAATGATATTGCTTATGTGTTGGATCTACCCCTTTCTTGGGAGTATTCGAATAGTGAGTTGGTGCCTTGGCTGGTTTGGATCGATCATTTGGCATTGTGGATGATTTGGCCCTGGTCATTTTCTAGCCGATTGGAAATCGGCTATTCAACCATTTGCCAATTCAGGTTTGGCTAGGGGTTGTTGACTGAATCAAGTTCGACATACAACATTTTAGCCTCTGAATCACATTGGGAGAGATCAAAACTAACTCTCTTGCCGATTCGGGGTTGTGTTCGGCCCGAGATGATCGAGTCTTCATTGAAGACCATGTCACTACTCTGGATTAATTTCTGGTTCTCTGGATCCCATAGCCTGTAGTTGAATTCCTTGTCCGTCCCGTATTTGAGAAAAATTCATTTTGTAGAATGGGGTACTAGCTTGATCCGTTTCTCCCTTGGTATGTATGTGTATGCATCAAACCCGAATATGTGAAGCCGATTGTAGGGCGGCTACTTTCCTGACCATAGCACATGTGGCACTTGAAGCCTAATTGCTTTTGATGGCCATAGATTTATCAAATACATAGCCATATCCAATGCTTTTGCCCAGAACTCCAGCTTCAGTCCTGCTTACTGGAGCATTGTCGTCACTCGTTCTTGGATTGTCTAGTTCATCCGTTCCACTACACCATTTTGCATCGGGGAGTATGGATCGTCCTTTGGTGCCAGATCCCTTTTTCAGACAAGTACTTGGTGAAGGCGTTGGAGGTATATTCCCCTTTGTCGTCCAATTGTAGCATTTTCACTTTGTAACCGAATCAGGTTTCGACTTCCATCAGCCACCGAGTGAAAATCTCAAGCGCTTCATTCTTGGACTTAATTGAGTAAGCCCAAAATTTACATGTACAATCATCAATGAATGTGATGAAGTACCATGAGCCTCCTAGAGATCTTTTGGGCATTATCCCGTAAATATCTATATGGATCAATTCTTGGGGTTGTCGTACCGTCTAAGCCCATAGATATCTGGCAACGTTAATTTGGTTGCCGGATGGGGTGCGATTAGATTCGGAAGAGCTTGCATCCCAATCTAATTTACGACCCTTTTTGTTTATCGACAAACCATCATCAATATTATGGTCAGCCTTTCTACAATGTGTGCAGAAGGCATTTCACTTGCCATTCCATGACTTCGACTGTGGAAATTCATTTCTCCTCCTCGTCTAGCTTTGATCATAGTTGGTCTTTTGAGCCATTCCTCTAGAGAAGTGTGCTTCGACATTGTCGTTGATGGTGAGTCCCATCGACTTTCTTCGAAGGTCTTCTTATAAGATCTATCTGATTCCTTCGTCAAGCATCAGCTTCGCCGAACTGTTCGTGACAGTCGTGCAAAAGACATCCCAACTTGCCACGAGACTCGAAAGGAGTGCAAGGGCTTTAATTTCCTTTGCAAAGTTCAATACTTGTGAGGAGAGTTCGGTCAACACCGAATTGAACGTGTTGATAGGAGAGGTTGTCGGCTCGGTTTCATTCATCTTCATATTGAAAAATTGTTGAATCAATATAAGTCTTGACGAGCTCAACGTCTTTTCGTATACGGCTTGTAGCTTCTCCCACATGGCAAATGTCATCATCTCTTTACCCATATGGAAGTAGACGTTGTCGTGAAGATTTTCTGCAACAGTGTGAAAATTGTGTGCAACAAACGAAATCAAGAAGGTGCAATGTGCATGTGAGAAAGGGGTGAAGGCCACACGCATATGTTAGCATGTTGTAAATAGTACTGAAATGAGAATCGTAAAAGAAATGCTAGATGTAAAGTTAAACATGTGCACATGTGATGTGCGCTCAATTGTAAATATAAAATATAAGACTAAAGCCTATATTTTCTTTTCATATTCAGTATTTTGTAGGAAGCAAACATATAGAAACCGTGGGCACAAAACCATGGTTTTTGCATGGAGAGGCCTATAAAAGCCTATACTTGGGCTTGTGTAAGGGAGGGAAGTGATGTATGTAAAAAAAGAAACTCTTAATCAAAGATCGGAGTTATCCTAATGGTGATGTATCTTGTCTCGTAAAATTAAAGTCAAGGGTTCAATCTCTCTCTCTCTCTCTCTCTCTCTTCATCCATCTATCTATCTTCAATACTTTCTCGCTTATGCTGCTAAAAACATTGAATCCTTCCAGTCCAGGACCCCGGTGGTCTCGCTTCATTTCGCAAACACACGAGGATTTCCTCGACAACGCTTTCGGCCAAGTGCATTCAAATGGTCAATCTAACTATTTCGTCAAGGGATTGCCATTCGTCAGTTGTCATCGTTGCCATCCTAGAGTTGTGCCGAATTGTCTCGATTTGGCGTCAGATGATCCAGAGGGCAAAATTTTTGCCATCAAACTTACGTATTTTGCAGCCGGTTTCGGATGTCGAAACCATGGTTCTAATGGAGATACAAAGAGGTTTAGGCACCATACAAGAGATGGAGATTAGGGTTTGGCTCAGTTCACACTTAACCCTAATTTCTCTTAGCTCTAATGAAGGCTTAGGGAGATAGAAGAGGAGTTCTAATGGAACATTGGAAGGATAAATCTCAAGAATGGAGAAGGGCTACAAAAGACACCAAAAGGTGGCTTTTATAGCCTTTTACAAAGTGGTGTGCTTTTCTTCCACATTAGATTATCCCTCGGACTACATTGCGTCCTATTTGTTTTCTTCTATCCCCCCTTTCCTATGGCTAGTTGAGCTCTTTATCATTCATTGGTGCCACATTCTCCAAGACCGTTTTGTTAAGTGTCAAATTCTTAACAATAACTTCATCCAATTGTGTCCTCCACATGTCGAGGAATGTCTCCACACCTTCATTTTCTTTTAATTTTAGAGAAGTGAGTTTCTTGAGATGAGTTAGTACCTGTTTTGGTAAGTCAATATGTGAGTATTTCATCTTTATAATTTCCCACATTGCATTTGCTAATTGTTGATTTTCCAAAATGTGAAGTTGCTTGTTTGCAACATTCAATATAATCTCTGATTGTGCAAAATTGTCATTAGCACCAGGATATTTTTCAAAGCCTTTGATGACATCCTACAGATCTAGTCTTTTGAGATAACTCTCCACTTTTACTCTCCAAGCGTGGTAGTTTGTATGATTTAATTTTTCGAGGCGGATTGATCAACACACCATTGTAGTCACCAATTGCCTTGGTGGTGTAGTTGTTGTTGGAGTGTCATGTGATGTAACACTTGGTGTTGGGCTCGCCATTGAATTATGAGAGAGAGATTTTCTCACTAAGTGACCTTGTTGTCTGGATCAAGAGAACCAAGGAATTGGTATGCAATCTTCGTGATTTCTAAGGCTTGAGTGCTATCTGATACCATGTGTTAATAGAAGAAACAAAAGATAAGAGCATACAATGAATGATGAAATGATGGAATTGTATTAAGCGGAATAATGATTCTAACACTTATGATGAGTGTTTACACAAAACTTGGTGTTAAACCATATTTGTACTAATCACAAATGTGTCTTTTCATGAAGAGGTGTCTCATCATGTTGGTGCTATTTGATACCATGTGATAATAGAAGAAACAAAAGATAAGAGCATACAATGAATTATGAAATGATGGAATTGTATTAAGCGGAATAATGATTCTAACACTTATGATGAGTGTTTACACAAAACTTGGTGTTAAACCATATTTGTACTAATCACAAATGTGTCTTTTCATGAAGAGGTGTCTCATCATGTTGGTGTCTTTTCACATTATGCAACTCCAAGAGTTGCATTTTTTATTCATTAGTAAATAATTAATTAATGTTCGCATTTATTATTGTTCATAACGACAATTTAAAAACGTCGTTAAGATAGTTAAAACTTCATAATAATGTTACATAATGTATAAAGGTCATTCATATATTTAAGGAATATTGCAAAAATGTCCCAAAAAACATTAAGTTGTTCCTTTTAATCAGGTAAAGGCTCAAATTGAACCAAAATGAATCAATGAACCCCCCAATCCAAACCAAACCCCAAATTGAAATGTTTACAAATTTCTAAACATGAATGGAACTAATTAAGGCATCTATAACTGAGTTAAAATCTTCCATTGTTCACTTATCACAAAGGAGAGACAAAGAAGATTGGTCTCAAGTGTAGGTGTTAATTTATAGACAAGAATATTTATGCTTGAACTCTAAGTCTCATTAAAAGTTGTTAGGATCATCCGGATTTGACAAATGCAAACCCTTATTTGACATAATGAAATCACACTTTGATTTGATGTGTTAGAGTCTAACGAATTATTTAAGCAGAGCATAAGCATTTATAGACCAAAGAAAGAAAAATGCAGAGCCAAACCATCTTATCACCCCCTAACAATGGTGTGAGATGGACTCCGACCTCCTCAATGTCCCACACCATCAAATGTTGATGCTAGTATTTGTTGGTATTACAGTGCATCTATCAACATTGATTACCTAACATACAAAACTAAAATTGTGATTCCTCAACAATTCCCTATGGTCAAGGTGACCTAATATATGCCCAAATATTGGGCATGGAAACCCAATCGTGACTTATGCAACTTTAAGCCTAAAGGAGATATCATGCACAGTTTTTGTGTTAGGCCGCACATGTAATGTTCCATTACCCTATTTAGGGCATTGATATTTTATTATTGCCATCACCTCCTTTTGTACTCGATATATGTACTTACCCAATTGTGGTATACTTTGTGAACAACAATACCTTGATTGTGTTTCCCTTTCTGATCGTAAGCTTCTACTATTGTGGTGTAGCATATGGTTCGATCTAAGTGGATAAAAATATTGTTTTCATCATGGTCACTCGATGAACAAAATATGAGTAGATCTCTAGTCTCACATGATCACCCTAATAAGCTACCTGAGATCATGTAATATATAAAATTATCACCAAAATTATACACTAGAACCTAGATGTGATTAAATAAACTATTGTGAATCATGGTAAAGATATCGTAAGTAGATTGGCAAACATATCGAGATTGACTTGATTGATTTTTTAGTATTGTTATGGTAGTGTATTTTGTTCATCAACAAAAGCTCAATTATCATTTGGGGGAAGACTAACACCACATTTTTTATTTTACTAGGTTCCACCACCATGGCATGTCTACAGCATACACGAAATTCTAGAGAAGTTTGAATTGACTTATCATAATGGTTAACCATCGTTAGATGCACAAGGAATCCGAAGAGCGATCTTGTATACACAAACACAAAGTGACGCATTTGCGCATGTAACATTGGGTTCAGTTTGAAAAATCCAATCGCCGATGAAAGTAGGAAAATGTTAAAAACAATGATAAGGTACAACTAAGCTATATGTAAATACATGCCTTCTTACCTGCGTGGAAAAAGAGATGTCAAGAAAGGAGCATCTTATATCTAATGGATGGAGAGGGTGGGCTATTTAATACCTAAAGATTTATTGGCATGATATGGGGTGTAAAAAAACCCATAGGATTTTTAGGTGGTTGTTTCCATATTAGTTAAGTTGCAATGACACCCAAATCAAAGCCCCAAACAAAATAAAAATTAGGGCTTGAACTTGAGACTTAGATTCAAAGCTAGGGTACATTTCGAAGCATTTGCATTGGAGCCATGCATCTAAACGTGTACATCAAGTGTATCACAATTGAACAAGTAGGTATATTGGGCACCATGCAACATAATCAATACACTCAACTTAAGAGTAAATGAATCGATTGGGCAATAATGGCAGGATAAGATCTTATGCTATTAATCGTGGCTTCGATCTTTAGTTTAGTTAGCACATTAGACGCCCTCCTATGTTTGACACAAAGCCCCATGCGAGGCATGTACAACCCAGAAAATTCTCCCCACGTTTTCTAATGTGAAGTCATGCCAGATCTCTCTATTTGGACGCCGAATCAAGATTGGGTTGGCTTTCCTAAAGACGTGCAAACGCGGCTCTCTAAAAAACAGGCCATGCTAAGAACAAGTGGCAATGCTCCTTCTGATGATGACCACATTGGGACTGACTACTGACTACTGCTACTACTGCACGTAGAAAACTACCAACATGATCACACACACACAAACCCCGAGGTTCGAGGATGATTGTGCGATACATGAATATCCGATTTTGTCCGCGGTGGGCCAAATGCAGGTTATGAGAAGCGAGCTGCCCGCGGGTCGGTTGTATATTAGGCCGAGTGTGGAAGGAGGCATTGTCCGGACAAAATCCTTCTATGTGTGGTGTCCAGGTGTGAAAGCAAAAAGCTTTCAGGCCGTGTGTGGAAAGGAAGCATTGTCCGGACAAAATCCTTGTGTGTGTGTGTGTGTGTGTGTGTATGTGTGTGTTCAAGTGTGAAACCAGAGTATGGAAGAACTGAGTCTGAGACTGTTAGGTCCAAAACCCTAAACTCTGTCTGTGTCTGTGTCTGTGACTGTGACTCTGTGCTCTGTGGATGTGTATGTAGGCCCCTCCACCATGAAACAAAAGAAAGAAACCCTATTTAATGGGTTATACAGTTAAAAATAAGGTTAAGCAAAAAACAAAACTGATGTGTGTATGTCTACTCTACTTAAATGCTGTTTTCAGTTTTAAGTTCTCTGCTTCTCTGTGGCCCCAATCAAAACCAAAATACCAGAAACTGTGTTTGATTTGCAAAACAGTTTCTGTAAATGCAATGACTGCATGTTGATGATGAATGCATGCATGCATGCAACTTTAGAAATCGAAGCTATGATTATTGTCATGGTGATGATTGATTGATGATGATGATGATGAAGAAGACGAAGATGATGATGAAGATGATGATGATGATGATGGCGATGGCGATGATTCTTTGATGATGATATGTAAGCAGTAAGAGTACAGTGCCATCGCTTCATGATGATTGATCATCATGTCCATCGTCTGTCTATTCAAGGCGAAGAAGAGCAGGGAGAGTGCAGGCCTCGCAAGCAGAAAAGCTTAGATCGATCCATGGCCATGGCCTCCTTCTCCTTCTCCTCCTCTACCCTTCATGCTACTAGCCAAGCCCATCACCGCGACTGCAGAATTCCCAGAAAAGTTTTATTCACCAATTCTCCCCCCATGGATCAAGACCTAGTAGCCATGGATATGGCGACTAGCCCTCCTGCCAATCGTATCATTCTCCACTCCACCTCTTCTTCTTCTTCTTCTTCTGCTTCTGCTTCTGCTTCTTCTGCTTCCTCCTCCTCCACGTCTGAGGAAGACGAGATCCGCCATACCTTCTGCCGCACCCTTCCCACATACAATTCGCTCACTGTAAATCGCAGCGGCGGCGGTTCTTCCTCCTCCTCCTCCTCCAAAGAATTCCTGCTTACCAAGCTGGAGAAGCGCTCTGATCTGCACCTCCGCTCCGCCTCCATGAGAGAGCCCTGCGCAGCTCTGTGCAGGAGGAGCTCTGTGAATGCGGATCAGGACCTGGAATCCACGAACTTAGAGGCTGTCAAGCGCGTGCTGCGATCTGCATACCTCAGGCCATCTTCTCTGACGGGGCAAAACGGTAGTCCCTGTAGCACCACCATGGCCAGGTATAATTCTGTGTGGGAGACATCTGTGCGGAAGAGTCCAGCCGAGAAGAGATGGGAGGAGGCAGAAGAGATGGAGATGATGAAGATGAAGAAGATGCAGGAAGAGGAGGAGATGGCGAGGTCCACGAATGAGCGGCGGCAGAGGCGGCGCCGCCTGCAGAATCCAGCCGGGCTTTTGAATCAGAGATCGCAGTCCATGAGATTGGACAACCATATCTCACCTGGCCTTAGCGGCTGCGCGCAGATGAAGCAGAGAGACTGGAGATGGGAAGCAAAATCCGAGGCAGGACATGGCGGTGCGAGAACAGCAGCTGCTGCAGTGAAAGAACAGGAAGAGGAGAACACTCTAGGCTCGCAGCAGCAGCAGAAGAAGAAGGGAGGAGTAATCATGGCGATGGATCCAAGAAGTGGCGGCGATGGAAGGGATGCTGCAGGGATTAAGGATGGATACGCGGTGGCGCAGCAGGGAGCAGCGGGACAGAGACAGCAGCGATCGTCTGTGCTTCGGGCCATGTCCATGTCGATGCGAGCAGGAGAAAGCTCGGCGTCTGATCCGGCTATGGGGTACATTGTCCTGGGATGTGCGATCTGTGGGGCGGCGGAGGCTCCTCTGGTTGGGCCACCAGTAGTAGCAGGCGCCATGGCTCCTGCTCTTCCTCCTCCTCCTCCTCCTCCGCCGCCGCCGCCGCCGCCAGGTTGCGGGCACTGCACATGCAGGTGTGGGAATCAAGAGCAGGCCAAAGATCACAGCCATGGCGTTCTTCCTGCAGAAGAGGCGATGGCGGCAGCACCATCAATATCATCATCATCATCATCATCATCATCATCAAAGGCGGCGAAATCAGGGGTGAAGAAGAAGGCAGGGGGTAGTCCAAGCGTCGGCGGCGGGAGGCTTCTGGGGGCCTGCCGCCGCATGCTGGGGCAGCTGGCCTTCAGATCGAAGCGGATCCCATGAAGCTCACTCAAGAATATGAAGCCGCCATAGCTAAATTCCTGCATTCTCTGCTCTGTTCTGTTCTGCCCTGTTCTGTTCTGTTCTGTTCTGTTCTGTAAGTGGTACATAATAACACTTTGGTTCTTTGTTTGGATATTGGCCTTCCATTTTGGGCCCCCAATCATTGTACTTGTACTTGCAAATACCAAATAGATGGTCTTTTTCTTCTTCATACATATTATGAAGAAGAAGAAGAAGAAGATGCTCCCCGAGTACACACATGAGATGGGCGACCACGACCCGGCCATTTGGACGTTGAACCCGTCCCCCCGCCCCTTTCGGACACCCAACAACACTTTCCGCACGAATCCGCCTCCTTGTGAAGATTTAACAACTATCGAGCCACACGACAAAGAGAGAAAGAAAGAAAGAAAGATGTATTTAGCGTCTTCTAAGAGCCACACGACAAAGAGAGAGAGAGAGAAAGAAAGAAAGAAAGATGTATTTAGCGTCTTCTAAGACCACATTCGCATCCTTGTGAACATTAACAACCATCAAGTTCCATGAAGACGAGAGAAAGAAAGAAAGATGCATTTATTGTCTTCTAAGACCGCATTTGGCCCATGAAAGAAAGAGACAAAGAGAGAGGAGTTGTCCATCGCCTTTTTTGGGCTATCGATTGCAAGCTCGATTAGCCTGGTACTTCTCTCTTATAGGCGTTCTTTGTATTGTGCCCGCCTTATAGGCCTCGTCGATGAATCTTGTGGCTCTGAATCTGTAGCTACATCGAGTACACAGTTGAAATCGTCTTACCGAACCGAGAGCTCATAACTCATGACCTTGGTTGTCATAGTGCTTTTGTCCATGTTACATCAGCCATGTTACATCAGCCACACACTTAACAATCTCTCTCTCTCTCTCTCTCTCTCTCTCTCTCTCTCTCTCTCTCTCTCAACCATATGTCTCGAATAAGAAATGTTTTTTGACATGCTTCCCAACTTCAAGAGAAGTGTAGTTGACTTTTTTTTATGAAAGAATGTGATGCATCCATGTGAACACAATTCACAAGTACTTATGCTTGTACATTTTGCAACTAGAAACTCACACATTGAGAGATATATTATGCAATCTTGCTATGACGAACCATTATTATACGCAAACGAGGTGAACTGGTAAAGATGTGAAAGCAAATTTGGAGGATTTGAATTATGTCATTCTTAAGGTAAGGTAATTAAAGACTATTAATGCCTCTCACTTAAACGTTGAAGAAAAGTTGAACCCACTTCACCAATGGATTCCCCACCCAGCCATCCAACCAAAATTTCATTTGGAAGAGAGATTTGTAAGGTATCAATATTTCACTCCATGTGTAGGTGGACATTGAATGCATAGTTTCTCATGTAATGTTTTGTTCATCTCGCAAAATATAAAAAGGAAAAGACTCTTAACATAGTACCAATATAGAAGATTGTTGCGGAGAACGAGTAGGAAACATTATCAATGGAACAATATGTACTAATGCATGACAAACTTATGCCTATGACATTGAGTGTGGAAACACCATAGGATGCACTATTGAGGATGTTAATGGAGGGACAAAAAAGATGTCCAATCAAAGCATCAGATGCAACTTTAATGACAAGTGAGTTTTTAAAGTAAACAAGACCACCAACTCGCCTGTGGATAGGAATTGTCATAGATCAAGTTATCGATTGGTTCATGAATTCGATTTCACCGATTCATAAAAGAGGAAATAAAAATTTGATAGCCAAATATCATCTTGTTGTGGTTATGGCCAATTTATGTGGCACTATCATGGAACAAGAGATTAGCTTAGGGGATTAACATGATCACAAATGAGCATTCCTCAAGCAGACTTTAGACTAAACAATCCTACTATCAATCATTTGGCTACAATAAGAGTAATTATGGAATAAAGTTACTTAAGTTAAACACTAAATTATTGTTTTGGGGACTTCATGAAGCCTTTAACATTGTACTAGGAATTGCGTTTGCCGGAATGTGATTAAGAGTATAGAGTGGGTATAGCATGATTGTAAGAACAAGTTAGATTATGGTTTCTCAAAGTGCTTATTGAGCAATCAAGAGATCAAGCAAAGATGTCCAATCTCCCACATTCTTTGATATATCCATTGGTAAACTAGAAGAAATTGTAAACAACGTTAAAGAAGAATTAGATGGCCCAAAATTGCTGCAAGAGCTTAATTTTATAATCATATATCTTAATGTTGTTTCATTATTTTCATGTTATGTGAATATTATGCAATGATTACGTGTAATGTGGATACTCATATATTCTTGGAAACATTTCATCAAAACTATGGGCTAATTGCAATACTTAATGGTGGGATGTAAGATTGATCTTTTTCATTGATATGGTGGTCCAAGTGTTGATTTATTGAGACGTGGGGGTGTGGGATGACATTGTCTCTCTGAGTGCACTTGTTTCTAATAGCATGACAAGATAAGATGTTGAGTTTTTAACTCCCAATTGTCTATAGAGGTGTTAACTCTACAAAATGTTTAAAAGTATATGACAAAAGTCAAGAATGTTCTTTGAACCAAGTTTCCTTGAACGGTTATGACTAATAACTTGGTGTGTTGCACTTCAAGCGTCACTACCAGGTCCCGAGGTTGGGATGCAAGCAAAAAGATCCGAAAAACACATAAAATCAAAATTTTGTCATCTGGTTAGATGCAAGATATGGAAAAATGGTTTGGTAGATGGGATGCAACACACTTGTTTCATAATGCATCACTAGATTCCTCTGTAAATAAGGCCTTTTTGCAACGCCAATGTATCATAACATGGGACAAATGCAACAACTCACACTTCACACATTATATTACACATGTCGCACCTAACTACAAAACCATATTCTTCACGAAAGCCATTCAAGCCATTGCTTCCATGTGAGTTAGCTCACATGCATTGTGAACATTGTGATGTGAGTCGAGGCACAAGGGATGGGAGTGGTCAACTATGCAAATTTTGCCCTAAACAAGTTCAAGAATCGAAGTATCACACTTTGATACAATGCTCTGCCTTTTATCATATTCAACCATGCTTTCCACATATCTTCGACCAAACCCAATCTTTGCATGAAATCCTCACAACCATGATGTGCACTTTCGATTGGAACATTCATTGGTAAAAGTTACTCACTTTCACATGTACTATGTGAAATGTAATATATTTGGTCTCATAGGTCGTACTTGACCTTTGAAGACAATAATATAATCTATCTCTCTATCTCTTTCTTAAGCACTCATAATCTATGCAATCATTGACATTGGACTCACAAAAACTCATAACCTAAAGGTTGCAAAGCACAAGACAATTATATCTCAACTACCGAAATGGCCTGTCAAGTGCCTTCATTTTGTTAGTGGCTTTGAGTGACCATATGTATCCTTTGGTTTGTGAAATATATTTTGGCAAGACAATTTGACAAACAAATAGAAATATTGTTTCAAATGACAAGGTTTTTGTTAAGTTTGAATGTTAATCTTAGGGCTTGCAAACCCTAAACCTACCTCATTGACCATTATTTGGTTTACATAATGTCTCAAATATCTATCACAATGACTAGGTAGGGGAACTCTTTTTAAGTTCGACCATTATCTTTACCAATGCAAATGTTAGTCATTTGGTAGCATACACTCACTTTCAAGTACTACCATTATATTTATCAATTCTAAAACCATGGTACTTTGCCAAGCTTGGAGACAACAATGGTAGAGGATCAAGACCTCTTCACAATGCAGTCATCTTACCACTAGCAAACTTCCAACCTTCAGCTCCTCATAGCTGAGGATTTTGTCAATTACACACATCACTCTTAAATGATAGTGTTTAGAAAAGCTTAATTCGCTTCCAAGGGTTGAATACCTTATTTAAAACAAATCTAGCATAAAACACACATTAAACATAACCATCTTTTGTAATTCCCATATACCTCCAACTACTATATCCTTTTTCATGCAAGAAACTCTCATGAACAAGTAGAACTCAAATTTTATCTAGCTAAGATGTTGCATCTTTCAGTTTTATCCATTCCTGTTATACATGATGCATTGTTTTTTTAATTTTCAGGTGACTACAAGCAGAACATATGGAGCTGCTAATATGAGATTATAGATAAGATATGATTATAGGGGTCCATGTAGACAAATTCTCCAGGCCAGCCAACTTGGTATTGCTCACAAACAATAAATCCCTTTTAACTCTGATTGCAACATTGGTTTAATTTTCAGGTGACTACAAGCAGAACATATGGAGCTGCTAATATGAGATTATAGATCAGATATGATTATAGGGGTCCATGTAGACAAATTCTCCAGGCCAGCCAACTTGGTATTGCTCACAAACAATAAATCCCTTTTAACTCTGATTGCAACATTGGTTTAATTTTCAGGTGACTACAAGCAGAACATATGGAGCTGCTAATATGAGATTATAGATAAGATATGATTATAGGGGTCCATGTAGACAAATTCTCCAGGCCAGCCAACTTGGTATTGCTCACAAACAATAAATCCCTTTTAACTCAGATTGCAACATTGGTTTAACCACATTCCATACTGGAATTCAGTAGTGATCATTTAAGAAATCTGAGGGCATCCACTTCAGAGGAGATATATTTCTAAGAGTATATGTCTTTATGCTGCTATTTGAGATGTATTTCAAACTATCGATGACTTAATTTGAGCCTCGCTCTGACCAATCAACTATCCAAAAGCAGATTTACAGGTTCAATTCTACATTCGAATAGTAGGGACATTTCATTAGCCGATATTGTTCAGGTTCACCTAGGGTGGGGTACCTAACCAGAGAGGAATAACATACATTACTCCAGTCTTGTCTACCTTTTTGTACATGAATAAGGAATACCACACCAGGTTGCGCTTATTCAAATATATGATCTCTTGCCCCACACTCATGAATGGATCCATGTGGACAGAAATTCCAAGACACATGGAACAAAGTGGTTACCACGCATAATCATACAGAATGTTGTTACTTATTCGCCATCTCAGAAACTTCCATTGAGCTAATGTAGCATTAGATTGAATAAGGGGTAGTCAAGATAAATACATTTTACTGGTCATGCCACTAATTCAGCATTCCAAAGAACTACATTCAAACATCCATAGCTCCTCCTCAAACATCCTGGAGATTATCAGGAAGCTATAACCAGATGCTTGCATAATTTAATCCTTACATAGAAAGAGGCTCCCTGCCAAGCATAATACCTTCCAGAAACACTTGGAATAATAGAAGATTCAGCGCTCCCTATTCCCAACAAAGGGAAGACAATCAAATTATGCGGGTAAAAGTGAGCACGAAATTATCAGGAAAAGCCCACAACAACCAATTTGCACGATTAACATGATAAATTTCGGTGTCCAAACAATTCGCTTCCATTGGAAAGAAGGTATTCATGATTCATCTCTCAGAAAATGAAACCCAAAGAAATATCTTTTTCCAAAAATGTGTAGCAACATGATCTCTATTACAGAGGGGAAACAAACTCCATTACAACTACGCAAACCAAAATTTAAAAATAAAATGCCTTATCTACTCATCGCCACCGGACTCTGATCCAGCGGCCCCATCAACCTTGTTGTGCTTCTTGGCGTATCTCTGATTTCTCAGGAACTTGGGATCCATCTGCAAATACAGAGATGTGGGAGAAAGGTAGAAAACCCCAAGAATCAAATATCAACAACGGGAAGAGATCAAAGAGGGGGTAAAGATGGATGGGGAGGAAGGAGCAACTTACCCCTTTGGTGGAAGTATATTTGGTCTTCTTCACCTTCTTGATGCCATTCCTGTGGGCCTTGTAAGACTGATTGTGGGCGGTGTGGTTCTTCGACTTCGCCATAGCTGTAACTGTGGGGTGGGTGGGTAGCGTCTGGGAGGAAATGGGGGAGAGAAAGGCAGGCACAGGAAACAGAGAACACAAGACCTAACCCTAAACTTGAAGAAGAAAATGCTTTCACACTGAGTGCCCGGACATTGAAAACATGTGTCCGGCTTTGGCCAACATTACGTCGAAACCCCTATTTTACGTTAATGTTTGCCTCCAAGAGAGAGAGAGAGAGAGAGAGACTGCCCTGTCTTGTTAGGCTTGAAGTCTACAGAGATGTGTGTGCCTGCCTCATTAGGTTCTTCTATGGAAGTCTGATCGACCTGGTTTTTGGGATCCTGCATGGTTCTCGATCTGCCGGGGGCTCCTCGAATTGTTGTCGACTACTGCGACCAAGCAAGAGACACCAGGTCGTAAGCGTGATGAGCAGTCTCGAGTTTGAGCATCTCTATAAGGCTCGGCACTAGTTCGAGTGCTCGAACGCATTGTTCTTGGTTTGGCCAACATTACGTCGAAAGCCTTGTTTATGTTAACATACACATATACGTTGTCGCGTTGTTACGCGCGTGCGTGGAGAACAAGGTGGAACCACCGGGGTCTTGGACCGAGAAATAGCTGAGAAGGAGGAGAACGGAAAGACAACGGACACACTTGCACACGCACAGAAACGGGAGCACACAGGAATCACAGTCCAACAACACAGCAAAATGAGACGACTAGAAGTCCGAGTATATGAACACGTATGTATATATATATATCAAGACGGTTACAACTAATAGGCCGGCAAGGCGAACACCGACGCCTGTTCACTCACACATAGAAGAGCGAGATGGAGACTCTACCGGAAGCACAAGGGCGTTCCACAAAGCAGAGTCAGCCTCCCGAAAACCTACGCAAAATGGCTATGGAGAGTGGCAGAGGAGAAGGGCTCGGTCCCAGTCCGGCAGCACTTCGTCCTCTCTAACGCGCGATACCCTTCCCATTCCTCTCCCTCTCTTTTATAGCCCAAGGAGGGAGGCCGTTATCATCCGTTACATCACATTAATTCTCTATCCTTTCGGATAGAGATACACCTCGATTCTCTCCCTATTGACTGCGTGTTACCTAGGATTTCACCTCAACCGACTTGTACCTACCTACTTACCATACAACGAAAAGTGTGCTCGCATGTAAGGGCCGGTTTACACATGCTAAACTCGGTTTCCGCCTAGGGACGGTTTTCTTCACGACATCTGCCCCCACCTAACCGCGCATCCACTAGTAGGCGCCAAAATTGGGCTCTTGATGGAGAAAACCGGTCCATGCTTTACTCCTCGTCTTTCGGATCGTCATCCGCCTCGGACCGCCCATCATCGTCGTCGATGCTTTCCAAATCCGGCTCGCGCTCATATCGTTTCTTAAATGCTTTGACCCTCTTCCCCGCTACCGGTATTGCCATCCTCGTACCGTCGAGCTCCGCAAGATGGCAGGTCCCGTTGTCGTTGGCGCCTGTCAACACGTAAGGCCCGAACCACCTCCTTGCAAACTTCCGCATTGCCATGTGCTGGTTGTCGAGGCTGTTGTCATACACTAGGACCCAGTCGCCTTCCTCAATCTTCTTCAGTCGCAGTTGGTGAGTCCGGTCAAACCGCCCTTTGTTCTTCAACCTTGCCAATCGAAGCTTCTCCGCGGCTCGTTCCACGTCCTCCGGCCTTCGCTCGAGCTGTCGAATCTATGCCGCTAGCAGCTCCACTCCACCTCTTCTTCTTCTTCTTCTTCTTCTTCTGCTTCTGCTTCCTCCTCCTCCACGTCTGAGGAAGACGAGATCCGCCATACCTTCTGCCGCACCCTTCCCACATACAATTCGCTCACTGTGAATCGCAGTGGCGGCGGTTCTTCCTCCTCCTCCTCCAAAGAATTCCTGCTTACCAAGCTGGAGAAGCGCTCTGATCTGCACCTCCGCTCCGCCTCCATGAGAGAGCCCTGCGCAGCTCTGTGCAGGAGGAGCTCTGTGAATGCGGATCAGGACCTGGAATCCACGAACTTAGAGGCTGTCAAGCGCGTGCTGCGATCTGCATACCTCAGGCCATCTTCTCTGACGGGGCAAAACGGGAGTCCCTGTAGCACCACCATGGCCAGGTATAATTCTGTGTGGGAGACATCTGTGCGGAAGAGTCCAGCCGAGAAGAGATGGGAGGAGGCAGAAGTCCGTTACAGAAGTCGGCGATGACTTCGTACATCCCTTCCGAACATACCGGAATCGTCCGGTCCTCTTTAAGGCCTCCTCCGACCACCTCTCGTAATTGTCCCAAGGTGTCGTCGAAAGAGACCGCCTCCACGGCTCCGTTGATTTCCTCTCCAGGGCCGAGGACTCCGCATGCCCGAAGTCGCTCCTCCGCCCTCTTCTTCTCCTTACCAACAATGCCGACAATCGTACAACCCCCGCTGTCAGAGAACCAAAATTTCCTACCTATAGTACAAGTCTTCTTCCCTACTGTACATTTGTGGGGTTTTTCCGGGGTGTCCGGACTATCGCGGCCCCACGCCTTGATAGCCCTCTCTAAATATCCCCTCGGGTTTCGCCACTGAGGGTCTCGCGGTTACGCTCATGGTTTGGTCGCACCGTCAAGAACTGGACCGAGTGACGCTCGTCCTGGCTCTTGACTCTTGCATAGGCCGAACCGTTGTCCAACACCTTGGTCTCCATCCGTGCCGCCATGATGTATGGTTCTCCTAGTATAACCGGATGTGAGGACGTCTCCTGCACGAAGAAGTGTTGGTCAATTTCGACATTGCCGATTTTCACCCGTACGTTCGGGCATGCTCCATGTAGTTCTTCCGTGGCGCGCGTCGTTGCCCGTATTTTCTAGCCGTGTTTGGTGTTGATCGGCCATTTCCCCTTTTTGTAGAAGTCCATGGACATCAAGTTGATTTCTGAACCGTGGTCCACCAACGCCACCACCGGCTCCTGGACATCCCCGACCTTAACAAGGGTCTCCGTGGTCACTCTGGCCTAGTGCGGCCTCGAATAGTGGCTCTCCGCCAACTCGTCTTCTAGCGCCATGTCCTCTATGTGCGTCGTTCGCACTTCCACCGGTTTCTCCGGCTCTAGCTCTATCGACAGCCTCTTCCTCTTCACCAAGTCTACGACGGAGTCGTGGAACTCCTTCTTGGCGATCCCGAGCACTTCCTTCAGCGACAACTCCACTTTGCTGTCGAGGATACGTTCTTCCAAGACCTTTCGCAGGTCCGTGGTCCTTTCGATTTCCGTGCTCAACCGGTACCTAGCCTTCTTGGCTTTATCCAGTGCGCCGGTCGCACCGGCCTCATTCTGCCTTTGACCGAATCAGGTCTCGTACCGTTGCGAGGGCCCGGCCCCTCCGGTTTTACCTACTCGCTTGTCTTCCACCAGAGCCTCGTAGTTCTAGCATGCGGCTTCAACGAAGCCCGTCTTCTCTTCGACCGGGTCACTCCACCCGGTTACCTCCCGGACCCGTTTTTCCGCGCGGTCTGCTTCTTCTTTCCTTAGCCATGCGCCGGCGAGGCCTTCCAGCATCAACGGCCAGAATCTGGCTTCGTTCATCTTCCATGCCTCACCACCTCCGACCCGGATCCCAACCGACGCCGAGTAGTGGACGGTCTCCGCGTGGCGAGCCGCCGCTTTTTCCATTAGTCATTTCATACCCCCTTGTCTGACATTCAAGTCCAGGGCCCTTCGGGTCTCGTTAGCGTGCACCCGACCGTTCCATAGGTACACCACGTTGGCTCTCATTCCCTCGGTGAAGTCCCCGCAGTCCTTCCGAACGTGGCCGACCGCGTCGCACCACAAACACTGGTTTCGAGCCAGAGGCCTTCGGTCATGGGCCTGTTCACCGCCGTCCCTCCGTGCCTGTGCAATCTGGAGGTCCTTTACCATCCTAGTCAGCTCCTCTAGAGCTACTCCTCCGGACGAGCCTTTGACCATGCCGGTCGAAGTCGATCCGGTCTCGAGCCAGTCTCGGGTCTCTTCCCTTCGCGCTGGCGGGGTTGGCTCGAGTTTCCTTGTTGCTATAGAGCCCGCCCCTATTGATCCTTTATCGACCCACTCTCGCCGTTTGTCGAAACGGCCACTAACTCTCTGCACCACGGCCTAGTCAGTCGTCAGCCCGTCATCAGTCTCCAGCAGGAGACCCACTTGCTCTCGGTCCCTCGCATCCACCGACTTAACGAACAACAGGACGCGACTTGTGTCTAGTACGGTCCGGTCGAGCGCCGAAAGACGCGCGAAGCGTTCTTCAAACTCCCGGAGGAGCACCGACGCGTTTCTCCCCTTTTCGGGGGTCTCTACCCATTCCATGAAGTCCCGTTTCGAGAGCCGAAGCGCGTCATCAAGCCTGTATTTTTCGAGGAGCCGACCTTCAAACTCTTCCCAGGTCTGGCTCTCAGCCCGTACCTCGAGCACCTCCGCATGGATGCCCGGCATCGCCAACCGAGTGAATCCGGTCAGTTGCCTTTCTTCCGGAATGTCTCTCATTACCATCTCGGCCCGGTAGGCCTCCAAATAGCTCGTGGCGTCCTTCCCACCGAACTGGCCTATCGTGCCGACGACTGCTTCAATAGCCCTATCGAGGGCGCCTGCACCTTCGCACGCACTCACTATCCGATCCACAGCCGAAGCCATGGTTTCCGCGAGATCCGACCCCCTCATCTTTCTATTCCTCTGCCGCCCGTTTCACGTCGGGTTCACCAAATATGTCGCGTTGTTACGCGCGTGCGTGGAGAACGAGGCGGGACCACCGGGGTCTTGGACTGAGAAATAGCTGAGAAGGAGGAGAACGGAAAGACAACGGACGCACTTGCACACGCACAGACATGGGAGCACACAGGAATCACAATCCAACAACACAGCAAAACGAGACGACTAAAAGTCCAAGTATATGAACACGTATGTATATAAATAAATAAATAAATAAATATATGGGTTGCAGCATGGGAATGGGAACAATTAGTTATGTCCTTGACATAGCTAATTAGCTATCTAAAAAGCTACATGTAATTTGTATATTTTGGCAATTTTAGGGATGATTAGAATTTGAACTCAAATAAAGACTAGCTAAACGGTGGAACATAAATGGTAATATTTCCATCCCCATCATAAATGATACATATCTTTAAGATCTTCCTACGAAAAATTAGCTATAAAAAAAACTATTTAGCTATGGTCAATTTACCAGCTAAATAGCTATAATAGTGTTTCCATTCGCATGCTTTCACCCATATATACTATATATATATATATATATATATCAAGACGGTTACAACTAACAGGCCGGCAAGGCGAACACCGACGCCTGTTCACTCACACATAGAAGAGCGAGATGGAGACTCTACCGGAAGCACAAGGGCGTTCCACAAAGCAGAGTCAGCCTCCCGAAAACCTACGCAAAATGGCTATGGAGAGTGGCAGAGGAGAAGGGCTCGGTCCCAATCCGGCAGCACTTCGTCCTCTCTAACGCGTGATACCCTTCCCATTCCTCTCCCTCTCTTTTATAGCCCAAGGAGGGAGGCCGTTATCATCCGTTACATCACATTAATTCTTTGTCCTTTCGGACAGAGATACACCTCGATTCTCTCCCTATTGATTGCGTGCTACCTAGGATTTCACCTCAACTGACTTGTACCTACCTACTTACCATACAACAAAAAGTGTGCTCGCGTGTAAGGGCCGGTTTACACACGCTAAACTCGGTTTCCGCCTATGGACGGTTTTCTTCACGACAATGTGTGCCTGCCTCGTTAGGTTCTTCTCTCAACGACTGACCAACTTGCTCTGTGGGATCCTGCATGGTTCTCGATCTGTCAAGGCCTCCTCGAATTGTCGTCGACAACTACGGCCAAGCACGACACACCTAGGTGTAAACGTGATGAGCAGACTCGAGATTGAGCATTCTGATGAAACTCAACACTAGTTCAAGTGCTCAAACATTTAAGCATGTGTCCTGCTTTGGCCAACATTACGTCAAAATTCTTGTTTACATTAACGTCCACTGAGAGACTACCTCATTAGGCTTGAATCATAGTTGTGCCTCCCCTGTTGGGTTCTTCTATGGATGACATATCAACCTAGTTTTTGGGATCTTGCATCTATCAGGGGCTCCTCAAATTGTTGTCAACAATTGCTACCAAGCAAGAGACACCTTGGCGTAACGCAAAGAGCATTCTCGAGATCGAGCATCCAATGAGACTTGGTGCTAGTTCTTCTTACGATCTTGATCTCTAGACTATACATATAGAGGAGCATTGATTGAGACTCGATGGTCAAAAGAATAATGGATCAATCTTATCTTATAAGTCATCACACCCAAAAAAAGTAGTCGTATCGAAAAACAAGTAGCATTGAGAATAACGCAATAGATTATGAGATTCCACATGGTATCAAATAGATTGATGTCTTGATTATTAACGTTAACATCAAGAGTTCAAGTATGAGGCATTGCAACTCATGTGTTATCTTCTCTATAAAGAGTGATCTTCTTTTTTCTTTTTTTCCAAAAAAAGATACTACATTAGTATTAGAAAATGCCATAAGGCTAAACATACAAGATATACCACAGATCTCCAATATTTTTCTAAATTCTAATTTCTAACCATCGGCTTAAATAAATACTTTGGTGTTGAGTAAAACCACTCCACCTTACCAAAAAGCCATCTATAAAATATACCTATGTCCCAGATGGCATGAAACTCCAAGCGCTCAAGCTCCGCTTGGTGCATATTACCTTTTATACAATCCAACAACCTTATGAGATTATGCACAATCTCTATCCAAATTCCCGAATTTATTTGGGCAGGTCTTTCAGTCACATTTTGAAATACCTTCAAACATCAAGCCTTCCAAATATACCAATTTGTAATACTACTTACCAATTGCCATATTTGAGGTTTATCAATTTGTATTTGTGGATTCAAAGGTATCAATTTTTTTTCCATCAAACCATGTCTCATCACAATAGCATCTACAACCTCCTCTTGTTCATATACCATAGGTTTATCATGTACCACTGGCCATAATACTGCACCCCATGTATACACTGCTCTAGGATATACTAGAGTTAATAATTTTATGATTCGTTTCCATATGTCCATAGCAAAATCACAACTCCACAAACAATGTAAAAAAAGGGCACATCTTGTCTACATTTCCTTTTTGCCGCCCATTACTTGGTATAGATTTATGAACCAACAACCATAAAAAACAAACAATTTTCCTACTCATCTTTATACCCCATAGCCATTTCCAAAATTGTTTGAGATGTTGTGGAGAAAGTTCATTTTGTCTCCAAACAACATTTGCAATTGGTTCTTTCCATGATCTAGCACCTAATATATTCCTACCAATCTTCACAGGATATTGAAAGAAAGGCACGTATTTGATGTGATATTGCACCCACACCTTCCAATACAGTTCTCTAGGATCCCAAGTTAATCTAGATATTGGCCTCCTTTCCATCCATTTCTATGTAGTAGATCCAATTTGCATCTGAATATTAGAAATGACATTTGATTAACCAACATATTCAATGAGTTTAGTGTTCTTGGTAACATTATGTTAGAATGCAACATATGATCCAACTTTAGTCATTTGTGAGTTAAATGTTGTTTGTCAACCTAAAGCCTAATATTCATGGGCATCCTACTTGAACGTGGTTTTTGGTAACATTATGTTAGAATGCAATATATGATCCAACTTTAGTCATTTGTTGGTTGATTGTTGTTTGTCAACCTAAAGCCCAATATTCTCGTTGCATGGTCATCCCACTTGAACGTTATTGTCCTTCCCCACAAACTCATTGATGTCTACTAGTAGGCCACCATCTAAACGAGGATTTGCTTGCCAAATTTGTTGTAACCTTTGTACTCAATTTAGTTGATGATTTGATCCCATTGGTACCACAATTTAGGATTAACCCTTGAAGACAATTACATATTGGAAAGATGTTAAAGTTAGGGTAATATTTAGCTTAGTTGATCATCGTGAAGTTAGAGAAAATTAATTAACTTTGGCACTTGGTATTTTTCTAATGTTACTCTTGATAGAGAGTCATGTATCGATGTATTGACATGCTTTTTATACAAGAACAATGTGTAAAACAAGTAGAGTCCACCACATGTCAAATGATGATTGTTGTTCAATCTTATCATGTATGAGGATTATAGTCATCTTTCACCGTTGCATTCACCACAATCACAAAAAAGTTTGAAATAATGTCCACAAAGTCATTGTTAAGAGTCTATTACTAATTGTTAAGTAATTAGGTAATTAACTAGGGTTAATTAGAGACTAATTATATGGTTACGTTAAGCAGCGGAAGATTAGTATGATATGTGCATGAGAGTGTGTGAGAGGAAGAGAGAGAGAGAGGAAGTTACACTTGAACACAAAGATAAATGGGGGATGATTGACTATATTGAAAAGTGTCATCAACATACAAAAATACCCACAATGAGGTATATAAACAACCCATGTGCAAGGGTGCACATGTGTGGGTAGAACATAGGTACTTATGTGTAAGTCCTACATTAAATGTACTAAGGAGTGAAGGATCTAGAATATCCCACTTAAGTACAAGGTCCTATTTAAAGGCTTAAGGTCAACACATTAACTAGATTCGATCTAGGTAACTACTAAGTTACATGTGTTGACTAACTAGATTAAACTAGTTGAGCTTGATATCTCAACACTAATCAATAGACCAAAGTAAAGTAAATGAAGGGAAATAGATTGGATAGAAGAACCCCTTCCACCCGACCACCCCTGAGCTATGATCTAAACATAGCCAACCTACCACCAATGTCCCATACCGCCAGATATTAGGATGACTAATACCTTGGAAGAGATAAACACGATCGTCGAGACGAAAGCCTAGCCTGCACCACCAGTGTCTAAGACAGTAGCCTTCCGACGTAATGTGCTTATGAGGGTAGCTAAACCTCATATTTATACCTTTTCCTAGGCCCCTTGAATAGATGTGCCTTTCTAAAAGGGTCTCCATTCATTGGTTGCCCATAATCGTGATAGTGCATGCAGATATCATTCCTTCTATCCAATCACATTAGCCCCCTTTTTAACATTAGTGAACATACCCTTCACTAATGTAAATATTGTTGACCTACCCTCACCATTATGTGTACATAACAGTCACCTATCCCCTCATTAATGAATTCATATTTACAAGAGAAGCATCAGGGAACCTTGACACCAACCATATCTTTTGTATTTGAGTTTTTATTTTCAAACCCAATAATTCCAACACACTGCAACATATACACATCATCCTCGGAAACATAAAGGTTTGTCAGGTTAACAACGATGACCAATGAAATGAAAAGGATTAGGTAATCTTATTGCTAAATATAAGTAGCACTCAAAAAGTATTCGATAAGTGAATGTTTTTTGAGTTGAAAGTTTGGTTTTTGTATAAACAAATCAAAGAAATGTTTCATTAACTTACTAGTTTGCTTATGAGATCCTTTGGGATAAAGATCTAGTTGCATTGCAAGCATGCATATTATACATGATCTTGAAGTTGAACACTAAAAACATGTATATTGGTTGATCTAATTGCAATACCTTTGCGTAGGTTAACCTTTTTTTATTGTGCTTGAATATGCATATGACCAATTAACTTGCTTAAAAGAAGCACATTGTTTTTTATTTGTTCTTAGAATACAATGTGACCATACCTTGGGTAATCACTTTTGAACAAATATTCTTGTAGAGTTAACATTGTATGAGCATCATCAAATGTGTTACATGACATGTTATTTTGTGATTCACAATATTAACATTGCAAACACATGTGTGTCTCCCTCAAAAGTAGGACCCAATTGGCAACGAGAAGTATACAAATTATGTGTGATTGTGTGCAAAGCATACAATTATACTAATTGCATTTAAAAACTTCAAACATCATAACTATTTAACCCTCTCTCTCTCGGGGTAGAGGGAAATTCTCTAAAACAATAAAAAAAGTGGAATATGCACTTGAGGATATGATCCCCACATGTTCCAATACCGCCAAGTGGAGCATAAGAATACCTTTTGACTTCCGTAATATATGTTTAAACTCCATGTATACCTTCAACCGTGAAAACACTAGCCATATTCCAGTTATGTTTTAATCCCAACAACGTAAAATTTGGAATCTGGTCTCCATCTCATCATTTAGACCATTATTGAGTGGAGATCCATTGTGTAGGCCTCTAAGCAACAATGGTTGAAAACGTGCCAAATCTCTGATAAAAATATACTTCCAAATGGTATGAGCAATAGTGGGCATTGAATAAATATATATATGTACAATCTTCCAACAGAGTGGTACAAAAGAGACATCATGCTAGATCCCAACGTCTCAGAGTATCTATCTATCTATCTATACATACATACATTATACATACATACACACACATTACAATACAACATACATACATACATACGTACGTACGTACGTACGCACATATATATAATGTATGGGGAAGTTGTGTTCATCATTCAGTCAAATTTGACACGGAAGACCATAGAAAGAAAAAACCGTTGTCATGATTTTAAAAGCCTTCTTGAAGTCTGTTGGATCTTTCCACCTGCCAAAAAGCGTCGTCCACGAGACCACATGAAAAAGAATGGATGATGTACAAACTCAGATTCAATAATCTCTAATATCTATCACTACACAATGTGTGTGTGAAAGAAACAAAGAAAGAAATATTAACGTCTTCTAAGGACAAAATTGGCCCATGAGACAATTGGTTTACAACAAAATGGGATATTTACCCATTCATCGAAAGTAAAAATAAAAAATGTGCACACATTGTGAATATAGGGCAAGGACAGGGTGGGAGGGGTATCTCATGAAAATATATAAAACTACACATTTTCATATACGTACATATGTACATACATTATATTAACATAGTACGTAAAATTCGTGTTTGTCTGGCATAACATTCGTTTTCATACGTTGGAAAACGAATGCAAATGTTATTCAAACATTCTTATATATATATATATATTGTTTATTTCCCATTTTTTTAAATGTTTTTTTTTTTGTTTTTTTTCCATTTTTTAGGCTTATTTACCTCGTAATAAATAGTTAATCCAAAAGTATGGTATTTATCATTCTTTGAAGGGTTTTTTTTTCTTGCGCGAATGATTTAACCATTCGAGAATGCGAATGCATGTATGGTACGTATGGTTCATAGTATGCATACATACATGTTCCATATACATTTGTATGGTATGTAATCTATAAGAAGAAGGCCCCACAGAGAAGCAGAAGAAGAAGAAGAAGAAGAAGAAGAAGAGAATACTTTGAATTGCCCACCAAAGAGAGAGAGAGAGAGAGAGAGAGATCCTCTGCAAGAAGAAGAAGAAGAAGACTGGTGGTGGTGGTGATGATGATGATGCCCTCCAGGGCCTCCCCTGCTCGCAGGCCAATCCATCTCAACGTGGGCGGTACCCTGTTCCACACCAACACAGAGACCCTGCAGGCTGCAGGGGAAGGATCTCTCCTCGCAAGTATAGCACAGGAAGCCGCCTCCAGGCGAGAGAAACAACCCTCAGATCTCGACCCCGACCCTGATCCTGACCCTTTCTTCATCGATCGAGACGCGGAGCTCTTCGGAGTCCTCCTCTTCGCGCTTCGATCCAAGCGCCTGCCCCTCCACCTCCCCGATGGCATGGATCTCAACATGCTCATCCATGAAGCCTCACACTTTGGTATGTCCAAATGCTTCCAATCCTGCATCTCCCCTCCCCCCATCGATGGCCTCGACACCCAGAAGATCAGGGTCCTCCTTTCCAATGGCCGGGATCACCCATCTGCCATTGCGGTCTTCCCTCAAGATGGCTCCCTGTGCTTGGGCCATGGCAACAAGATCACTTTCTATGATTGGGCCCTCCGCAGATGCAACACAACACTTACCGAGCTTTGCACAATTCAATCCCTACATATGCTCTCGAATAGCCATGCTGCCATTGGGGCTCCTGACATACCGGGGCTCCATGTGTACGATGTCTCGTCTAGTAAGCACAAGAAAAGCTTCATGTGGTCCGACACACAAGACCCTAGGGTTTTTAATCCAAGCGTGCATGCCATAACATCATCGCAGAGCTCAGTCTTTGTTAGCTTCAGCAGTCTCAAGGGAGGGGATAATACCCTAGCTCTTGTGGACCCGGAAAGGCTCGAAGTGGTTGAAGATATCGGTAGGCAAAGAGGTTTGGCCACGGTGGCGTCTAACAAGCTGGAATGGATGAATAGAAGAGGGTTGTTAGTGGCTGGTGTGACGGCTGGAAGCCCGTTTGGCTATAACGGCCATTTAAGATTGTTTGATGCAAGGAGTAAAGATCGGATATGGGAGTGGAAGGAACCCAACATGAGGTTGCGCCCGAAAGAGAAGGATTGCTTTGCAGATTGGGCGACATCGGATGAACTTGATGGGATCTTTAAGATCAGTATAACCTCTGGGCAGTTGGAGTTTCTGGATCTTCGCAAGATGAAAGATGGAGGTAAGGAGGAGGACCCATGGATGGTGATGGAGGAAACCGCACCTAGCTTAGAGAAAGGGGAAGGAGGTGCATCAAATCTTCTTGCGGTGTGTGGGAGACAGGTATTTTGCAGCCGTAGAGGCGATCTAGAAGCGTGGGCGGAGGTGCCATTGCAACTCCCGCCAGATGAGGAGTATTGGGAGAATTCCTTCAGAAGGAATTATGTGGACCAGCGACGGAACATGGATACCATCACAAATATGGCTTCTGGTGGTAATAGGCTGTTTGTTACCAGAGAGGAGTTTCAAGGTGTAGAGGTTTGGGAAACTCAATGTTTTCGGAAGGTTTGAAGTAGGCTTTTCAAGGCTTTCACCCCACCCGTTTTTTTTCTTGATATGAAGAGAAAGCTTGGTTTGAAAGTGGATTGTGGGCACCCGATTGCCCCGAAAAGCGGATCGAAGATCAAGTGGAATTGGATCTCCACTCTTGCACCGCGCTCGCATTTTTGTACAAACTACTTCTATGAAGAAGCTCAATAAGGGATATCAATCCATACCCCTTTGATAAAAGATTGATTTCCTGCCTCTTTGGGTTGTTACAATGTACATGTCCAAAACTGTCGTCCAGATCGTTAGACTGTAAGTTTATCGGACTCATGTAAAGTTTATGCTTCCACTAGTGGTGATGTTTAATGCCCTCTTTACCACCGCCGAAATGGTTTGTTTTCAACAAGTTGTGACAATTCTGTGGAAAATTTGTGCATGATTTTTTCCAACAATGTGCAATAATTTCATGGAAATTTTGTTACTGGTGGCTCATAAATTCTTTTCTCAGCATATGCAAATTATGCAGGTTTTAATAATATGGGGTTTTGTTATTGATGGCCGATGAATGCTTTTCCTCAACGCACAAAAATTATGTGAGTTTTTTTAATGGACTTGACCCCTTGTTTCAATCAGCATTCAATTGGATGAGATTTCTAGTGGGAAAGGTCTTTGTGTATTCATTGTTTGCAGATAATCATATGTAAACTTCTCTTATATTATGTGCATGTGGTTATTAATAATGAGCTTTGATAGTTAGTAATAATGAGCTCTGATAGTTAGTGGGACAAGTGTTTAAATACATCAAAGGAACATGGAGAGATAGTTATGAAGCGTGTTTAATGAGAGGCTTGAAAGCATTCATTAATTGTAGATCCTAATGGTTAATTTGCAATTGCACAACACATTTCTTAAGTACTTGATTTCCTAAACTCAACAACCTCAATCTTGGACAACCCCCAAAGACATCGTACCTCCATGTCAATAGCAAGATCGATCACATACATTTCTTGCTAGAGGCAACCATGTGAAGATGGACACGAAGAAGCAACCTTGTTTTGTGAACAACTCGTTTTTATAGTATCATGTTCCAAACCATAGAGTTTGATGTTGCCCACATAAATATTCTTGTTGTATTGTAGGCAATTTGCTTAGGTTTACGTCGTCAACCTTAATGGAAAATAAGTAAACATCCAACTCTATCAGCTTTGCAACAAGAAGCTTCAAGATTTCGACACTCCACCAAGGAACCAAATATCAGCATCCCAAGGAAGTTCAGTAGTATGCAACCTTAGTTTTGAGGATTCCTTAACCAAGTATGTCTAGTGATTCAAGTGCATCCCAACCAATATTCAATAGATGTAACTTGTTGGAACTTTGTTGATAGGCATCACATTAGTATGCTTTGTACCATGTTGATTTCCTGTCATCTTCGTTGGAAGATTTTGATGGTTTTATCAAGGAATTTCAAGCAACCTTAGAGAGATAGAAATTGTGTGAGAATGACAATAAGCAAGGTTCAACGATTCTAACATGGAGTTTGCCTTGCCTTAGCTTGCACAACAAAATTTTGCCTTTTTCCATATGATAGTCATTGGCACAAAGAGACATTAATGGACCAATTCTTACGAAGAATTTGCTCCTACCTTTCATGAAAGACCCCAAATCACTTACAAAGATGTTTAGTCAAGTTGTTTGATATCACAATCACTTATTTGGTTGGCACTTTGAATGCCAATTGATGATACATCCTAATTCAAAGCAAATGCTTGTATCTATGGTAGCAAAACCACATTGAAGCCCTACACGAAAATCACCAAAGTGGGTTTGATAGCTAAAGCCTAAGACGAATGCACTCCAATCAAGATTGAGGTATCATGCTCTCAAGTGCCATTTAATGAAGTTGAGAAGAAACAAAGTCAAGCAAACTATTCATCTTTCTATTGTGGTGGTCCAAGACATGTATTGGTGAATTGTCCACATAGATCACGACACCAACTAAGTGAACTACCTAGAATAATGTTATTTCCATTTCGTCAATTAGTTTTGGTGATCCTAATAGGCCTAGGAGCCTGCCCACAATAATAAGTTTGAAGTTTTGAGTTAGCCAGAAGATATGTTAAATGGGTAACCCAAAACTGTAGTAATTTGGTTGGACAATTTAGAGTATGTAGAGCATTTTCTAAATATCTCTTCCATTTCATTGAATCAAGTTGCCGGAGTTTTTGTTGCACAAAGTTGAACATTATTCACTGAGGTATCATTGAGTCCTTATCTATGCTCTCTTAGATTTTGAAGAAAATGGAACATTATTAGCAATTCTAAGCATCCAATTGTTGTTGGTCTCCCTTGATTCAAACTTCATAATTTGAAGATTGATAGAAGAAATAGAGCAATCAAAGAGTCCCCAAAACTTCGTGCAACAAAGTGCCATAGAAAAAGCACTCCTAAATCTCTCACCTTAACCATTGTCGAAATTGGGATCCCATCATATCTCAACAATTGCTCTACAGAGGTTTGGATCTTTGTAGTTTGTTTATAGTGTAGTTGTAGTGCCGAATAACATAGTAGCCCAACTCTTCTATTCAACCTAATGGTCTATAACTTGTGTCAGCGAGGGAGTGGTAGAGACCAATGACTACAGAGACAACTTAGCAATAACGGTGAGCAACTTATTTATTGATGCCTTTCAATATTACTTAAAAAAACTCAAATGTGTTCAATTGAAGTCGGAGATTTAGAAGGTTTGAATGCCTCACACTAAAACACTCTTTAGTAGACCATACGACCCTCTTTTAAGGCGTGTAATTTGAGCAAAAGCTTGTCTAAATGAAGAAGACAAGTTCCCTTCAAATTACAAAATCCAAAGAAAATTCCGACAAATCGTTGTATTCATTGAAATCTACACGTGCCTTTATTTTTGTTTTGTACATGCAAGCCTTTTGTTAACCAAAACGTGCACACATACGAATGTACAAGCAGGCTTTCTATGGTCAAAACGTCCACATAGAACATTGTTGGGACACACGATCAATATATTGATCGACTGTTGCCTTTCGTGTGGGCGAACAAGGTCCACAACTCTGATGTGTGGAATGTACAAGCATGCTTTCTATGGTTGAGATATCCACACCAAACATTGTTGGAACACACGATCAATTGATCGATCGACTATTGCCTTTCATGTGGGCGAGCGAGGTCCAGAACTCCGGTGTGTGGAATGTACATGCAGGCTTTCTATGGTCGAGACATCCACAACAAACATTGTTGGGACACACGATCGATCGATCGATCAACTGTTGCCTTCTGTGTGGGCGAGCGAGGTCCATAGCTCCAATGTGTGGAATGTACATGCAGGCTTTCTATGGTCGAGACATCCACAACAAACATTGTTGGGACACATGATCAATCGATCGATCAACTATTGCCTTCCGTGTGGGCGAGCGAGGTCCATAGCTCCAATGTGTGGAATGTACGTGCAGACATTCTATGGTCAAGACATCCACACCAAACATTGTTTGAATGTACGATCAATTGATCGATCAACTGTTGCCTTCCGTGTGGGCAAGCGAGGTCCATAGCTCCAATGTGTGGAATGTACGTGCATGCATTCTATGGTCGAGACATCCACACCAAACATTGTTGGGACACATGATCAATTGATCAATTGACCATTGCCTTCCATGTGGGTGAGCGAGGTCCACAACTTTGATGTGTGGAATGTACAAGCAAGCATTCTATGGTCGAGGCATTCACACAAAATATTGTTGGGACACACGATCAATTGATCGGTCAACTGTTGTCTTCCATGTGGGTGAATGAGGTCCATAACTCCAGTGTGTGGAATGTACACGCAAGCTTTCTATGGTCGAGACATCCACACAAAACATTGTTGGGACGCACGATTGATCGATCAGTCAATTGTTGCCTTCCATCGATCCGATGATCGGTTGATCGGATTGAGAGAGGGTCGGGTTCATTGGGAGGGCATACGCTTCGAAGAATGTTCGGGAAATTGTGTATGCTTTTATTTTGTTATTGTGAGAGGACAGTCCCGAGGGCCGTGACAGCAACCCGAATACACGTTTGTCTGGCCTCCGACTAAGTGCCGAAAAACCCAACAAGGTTGTTTTGTTGTGCTTCCCAATCCAACTTATTTTCTTCTCTAAACTTAGGGTTTCAACTTTCAACAGATCCATAAGATTAGGGATTTTTTAAACAGGTCCAAAAGATTAGGGGTTTCAACAGATCCAGAAGATTAGGGTTTTGTAATAGGCTGAGAAGATTGGGGGGTTTCCCAACCATTCCCAATATTCTGGGGTTTCTCAATGTAGGCAATATCATGTGAGTATATCTCTCTCTTTCTGTATACGATTTTCTTTTTCTTTTTCTGTTTAGTGTTTGTTGGGTTATATGTTGCTGCTCTTAAAATCACATATTTGCTATAAAAAGAATCCAACGATGGATTTTGTTGTGTTTCTTGAATAGTTTGAGGAATTATATATATAACTCTGATAGCTGCCTACAGCGTCTCCAAGGTATGAACAGATAGAGATAGAGAGAGTTGAGGTGGCTTCTAGGTTAAATTCAATATTTTTATGATTCCGTAATCAATCCTTCAATAATCTTTTCTCATGGGAGTAACTCCTTGCATATGACATGTAACTCCAAAGAATTCTCTGTTTCTTGTTACCATTGAGATAGAGATCTTTGTATCCAATCAAATTTGTTAATATTTTTGTTTCAAAAAACTTTAGAAGTGATGCAGAGGGTGTCAATGAGTCAATTTATCTTAACAAAAATTGAAATGTTTGGGTTGAAAATGAGAAACTTGCATTGTTCAGATGTCATGAATGTGGCACCTTGTGTATGAGAAATTATAGATCACCTTTTTAAACTATAGATCTTGTTATTGCTCAGAAACATCAAACTATGGTGATCAAGCTATAATCAAATTTTTTGGTTAAAAAGCTTAAACAAGTGCAATGGATGCAAGCTAGTTTATATGGCAAATGAGGAAATGCAAGCCTTATAATTGGTCAGAGGTCAGGAAGATGGTGCACTATACACCTTCATTTCAAAAATTACCAAGCATGATGTCTTCTTCTTCCTTACTAGGTTTTGGAAGGTTGCTATTGCTTCTCCGTGTGTACGAATCCACTAAGTGACTTCTAATTGCAAATGTCTCCTTGTATCATTACATTCCTCATCATACCAGCTATTTTGTGTGGCTCAATCATGAGTGGTGCAATGTTGACTTTAGTGTGGAGAAATGCATTTGTGGATGCAAAACGCAACGAATTCGATAATTCTTGTATGACTTTCTGAGGTGGTAAAAGAATTCAAGTCAAGCATGCCATTGAATATACCACATCTGCACATATCAAATGTCTCCCCAACAAAATTGGTATTTAGTATGCCAGATCCCATTCTTAGATTATACATTCTTTTGGCATACATCCATAACTTGAAGGGCAGATATGCATTACCTGTTGCCAAGCCAATAGGTTTACTAGAGATAATGAACCCTCTTATCTCAGGTAGAAGGGATGGAAAACCTATCAGGTAATCAACTATACTCGCATCTCCTTTGGGGTTTGAACATGTCAAAGCATATGATGTTGGCCATTGTGACAACTCATTGTGCATAACTAATCTATGTGCACTATCCAGGGCTAGAAAGTGTTTCCATATTCTATTACTTCTTCAGTATCTTTAGCTTGTCACTTTAGACTAACTTATTCTACTGCAAACTTTCCATAAATGGCCTCGTATGTGTCAAATCTGTACGATTCAGTTACCCTCACCAAAGCTGATCCTTCTAAATCATCTAAAAAAAAGAACAGGTATAGACCTTCATCTAAACCCTAAACCCTTCCGAGAGAAGGACAGGTTAAACTGATGCTGTTCAAACAAGTATAGACCTTCATTGCATTGCTGTTGAAGAACATGTATTTCACGTACATGCAGAATAATTTCCACCTCATGAGTCATCTTCTTATAGAAATTCATGTGTTTTGGGAATTATGGATTATAAAAGAAAAGGTTTGTGATTCCTCTTTCAGGTTCAGATAAAATCTGATCTGCTATGTTCAAATAAAAACTGCTATTTTTTGTTTGACGGCTTGCTGCTTTGCGATACTAAATAAATCCATCGTACTAGTATGATATCATCATATAATGGTGATTCTTCAAATGGTGCAAACCCCAACTGGGTAGGTGGAAAGTAGCAAATTGCAACATATAACTCTATGTGACCCCCCTTGCCAATTTATATCCACATATGATGTGCATCTTCATGCTTATGCACTGCACACACTCTACCATTGAGCTCCTCTTTGTACAAGACAACCACTCCACCAGAGCCTCTTGCGCTTCCTAGTATGTGTAGTTAAAGTTAAGGATAGAATACCAACTCCATCTATAGCCCTGTACATCAGGGAGTGTATTGCCAGTGCACTGATGTGTTTCTATATACATAGCAAATTTTCTGTTTTTGAAGGTATATTAAAAATGCATATCACTTGTCCTGAGAGACTCATTGCAATTGTATAGAGTTTCATAGGCCGTATATCTTCATGTGACTCTTGTCTTTGCAGTAATAACCATGTTTTCTCTATAGACAAAATCATTTTCCCTCTTTTCTTGTAGCAAGCACTTGTGCATGTTTCTATGTGGTGTGTGGCTTGAGCTGACTTAAGATGTTCCTCTAGATATATTTGTTGCCCTTGAGGGCCCTTTTTTTAGATAGGAAATGTTTGTTCTTCTCCATATCCATATAGCAAATGATTAAAGCCTTGGGTCTAGATTCATCTCTTCACACCCTCCTTGTTGAAGCAATTGGAATATCCAATGCACTAATTTCAGTACCAAGATTCATGACATCTCCTTGTAGGCTTCCCTTTTCAGTCCATCCAACACCTCATGCATGCAGTGCACAAGCTTTCGCTTTCCTTTGGTTGTTGCATTCATCATATCCAACTTATCTATGAGTGATCGACATCATATCTATCCAAGGTTCTTCTCTTTTATTTGTTTTTGAGCATTCTAACCTTGAGTTTCTGCATCTTTAGCTTACCCCAGCCCATGTGTGCAGTGTCTTCTCTACATTGATTGCCTATTACAGTGGAGGTGCAGTTTCCACTGTCTCCCAACCTTTCTTTAGAGTTACTTTCATATCTTGAGAGTTGTCTTATGAGTCTTGCAATTTCATCTCTTAGAGCTTCTTGTATTTTTATTTTTCACGGCACGTATAATTGTTTCCTGTGTGTTGCATTTTCTCTATCAAGACATTTTCTATATCAAATCTCATTGTTTGTAATACATCATTTTTGCTTTGTTTGCCTACAATATCTCAGGAATGTTTACATCTCCCCTTTGAGCATTACTTGAGGTAGTTCCATCTAACAATTGGCAACGGTTTGGTTCAGTTTGGTTCGATTTGAGAGTGTCAAAACCGACCCGTTTAAAATTTTTGAAACTTGACCCGAACCGAACCGAACCAAGAAACCATTAAACCAAACCGTTAAAACTGTGGTTTTGTGGTTCAGTTTCTCCAGCATTAAACCCTAAGTCTATGGGATTAATGCTGGAGAAAACCCTTACATAAACAATGCCACACCAGCCGTTAATGCAAAGACAGTAACACAGCAGAGAATAACACAGAGATTAGGGCAGTGAATTAACGCAACAGAGATTAACACAAACATTAGGATATAAATTAAAGCAACAAAAGCTAGCACAATAGAAAACATTAATGAAAAGCAACAAAAACAAGCTCAATAAGACATTTTAATGCAGTGCAAAGAAAACACAGAGATTAGGTTAAAGGCATTCAGATGGATAGCCAGATACCTTGAGGATTAGCCAAATCATTCATTAATTAAATAAGATCTTATTTTTCATACTATGTCCGATTTTATGCTCACTACATACAGAAGGTGCAATAGAGTAGCACTCAATCTACAATCATCATAACAGCAGAAACAACTCAAATTCAAAGTCTCAATCTCGGCTGGATAAATCTCTCTCAGCAGCAGCAACAATAGAGGGTGGGTAGGTGGTTGCGTGCTCCTTTCAGGTATTGTTCTGTACATGGATAGATAGGCTGTCAGTCAGATTCCTCTCTGTTTAAAACTTCTCCCTATAAAGATGTAGCCACCCTCTCTCCTCTTTTGCCTCTTGTTTCTCTGGGAATCCAGACACAACCTCAGTGGGTCAACTCTAGAGCCCACATTCATATATTGTTGAGATACATAATTCTGAGAGAGGGACAATGATTGGCTGAATATAATGGTGCCTTGAAGATAATGAAGGCTGAGAGTATCCCAATGAGTTTTGCATATATCATGTAGTGCCTAGAGCAAGCTAAATGAACTGCTTAGTCAAGCAATATCCAGTATTTTATGTTTTTTCTTGATGACACCTCATTTTGAAGATAATAAAATATAGAAAGTTGCAACCTACTCTTCTTGAATCCCAATATGAAGCACAAATGTGTTGTGATCATGATCATTGGATGAGCTATATTTAGAAGAGTTCATTTTCTGTCTTTCTAATTTTCCATTCTGTTGTGGATGACAAATGATGGTAGGCTGATTTTGAATCCAAAGCAGTCCTTCGGATTCTTTGAAGTATGTAGAGATATTTTCTCCACTTTTATCCCCAAATGTTTTTGGCTGTGTTGATCTATTAGTTATGTCAATGTTCTCCTTTCTTATTTATAAGCCAAAGTATAAAAAGGGGGTTTCTAATATCATGTTAGACACCACTGTAAATTATAATACGCAAGCAGTTTCCTAATAATTAGTCTTGGTCATGAGGCCTCTTTCATAACTAATATGGGGAGAGGGGACTCACTTGAAACACGCAGCTTAATTAGAATTCATGCGAGAAACTGAATTGGTAGCAAATGCAATATCAAGGACCTAGTGATCTTTCACATTAAATCGAAGATGTCTCTTCACACCTTGGTTACATGGCACTTATACATTGCAAAAATATGAAATAGAAAAGCATTAGGATCTAGCCTTTTACTGTAGTTTTGCTATTATTCCATGTACTAGAAGGGATGCTAAGTTATCCATCATGTTTCATTACTCCAGTGAACGTGTCTATATAGAATTACATTTACATCATGCTGCTCATATACAAATTTATTTAGCGTATTTATTTTAATGACGTACATGTATATTGAATCCATGTACCTGATCAAGTTTTTTTTCTATGTAGTCTAGAGCAACAAAATTTAAAGAGAACAATGGGAACAAGCGAAGTATTGAAGAAATTTATAATCGCATCCCTTGCTATGTGGGGAATGCCATTGACAATATTGTATGTCTTTAATAACTACAATAAACCAGGTATTTTATGAAGTTGAAAGTCATATCATATTGTTGTTTCGCATAATAATTAGGAGTTGTAATGTGTTATCGATAATGCTGTTAATATCATCTGATCCAGTATAAAATTAATAACAAAAGATTATACCAATATAAAAGTTGTCCATTATCATAGAAGAGAGGCAGAGAGGGTTATGATAGGATGATGCCGTATGATATCGATGTCCTCTGTAGTGACCCGCTTGGGGCTCATGCTTGAACAATGGCAATGATACTGCTGTATCCTCCAATGCAGGCTGTCTTCTATGTGGTAATCCACATATAACTGGGTGCATGGAATGTGCCAACTAAACTGTTCCATTAACAAATATCCTTCTACAGGGTGCTGGTTGTGCATGCTCTGAGGCCTCTTGGCACAGGCTTCTAAAGAAGTTTATCATCTCTATTTGTACCGATTCTTCTGGCCAACTACACTCCAAGAAAGACTCTCTCAATCTACAGATTTCTATTAGAAATAGCCCAAACATATCCAGTCATAGAAGTCCATGATTCAGGAGAATTATCCAAATTCCTCCCTGAAGAAGCTGTGGAAGCATCCTTGGATCTTAGAGTAAACTATACAATGGCATAGGTAATGCTCGTCTGATAATGTGTTACCAGAGCCTCTACAACCATCAGTGATGCATCCATCTCAGCCCTGATGATATAATGTGGCACAGATACTTTAGCCCGAATCATTGTGGATATCATGGATACAAGAAGTATCTTCATTGATCTCCACAATCATTGTAGGTAAATGAATCTACATAATCTGAGTTCCTGTGCAGACATGATATCAGGCATGGACCTCATCTATTAAGATTTAGCATTAAACACCATAACATTGACAATCATATATTTGCTTTTTGGGGAATTGTCCTTCATGGGCAGTACAGCACCATAACCTATGGAGGTTTTATTACCAATGTTGTTTTGGGTTTGCATGGGGTGTTATCTTTGGTTCGTTAAAAATGTATTTGTTTTGTGAGGTTTCCTAAACATACAATTAGCCATTTCAAAAGACGAAAAACAGATTTACAAATTTGCAGGCAACTTAGCTATGTCTCAAAAATGGCACACATTGTTGAGTGGGCTCTTGGCTGTTCTGTCTGTAAACGTGGTGATTGCAGTTTATATAGTCATGGCAATGAGGGAACCAAGATCAAAAGCAGAACCAGAACCTGATCCTGTGTTTGCATCAAGAGCTAGATCAAGTTTACAAGCACATCAAAAGAATACTTCCTCAGGAGATGATAAAAAGAGTGCATAAAAGACATTATTTGATTTGTAATAACAATTTGCATTATAATGTAGTGAAATCAATTTCCTCATTGTGTTTGTGCTGCCACAATGTTTGCTTAATTTCAGAAATGATGGAAAATGGGAAATATCTAAGGTGAAATAGGAAAATGGAAATATCTAAGATGCAATCACTTAATTCTATAAATTTGTTTTCCTAATACTGGCTCTAGATTAATGTTTTCCATGTACAACCCAAAATATCTGTAATGTTCTTACGTGAGTGATAATCATCACCACCAATCAGTTGTAAATAGAAAATTCAATGTAACAATTGAGACCAAGACCACAATAAATGAATTTGATACGAGGAAAAAGCTTGTGATTGAGCTCTCCCAGCAACAAATGCATGTCCCTATTTTTAATTGTAAGGATTGTATGTGGTTCAGGTTCGGTCTCAAGTTAACAAATTAGTAAATAAATATTGCAAAACAAGTACTGGAACCAGATGGTATGACATCCTCATTCACTAATCTGCCTTGATCAACATATCAACCCTTCAAAAGCCGTCATGGATATGTGGGTGCTGATTTGAATAAATCCTGTAATTCCTTGGAAAGGAATAATAGTAAAAGATTGATTGGTCAGCTCCAGATTTCCCTTCCTGTCATGAAATAATCTCATCTTATAATGTTCAGACTCATTTTTAATAATACCTATCCTAGGCCCAAATCCTCAATAAAGATGGCAACTTATAAAAAATTGTTACAACGTGGTGACTAAATGTCATAGCAAATTAGTGGAATTCAAAGAAGAGAGGCATATAATGCTCCTCTACTTCTCTTCAGAGGGGCAACAAGAATGTATATCAGTGAAAATTTTAAAATCCATTATGCATCTATAATAATGGAGATTGTTGCAAGGTATATTTTGCACATTTACCCCAAAATCTTACCCATACAAAGAAGGTAGCTAATGGTTATTTAAATCATTCCAAATTTATAACATAGAGATAACAGTTTGTTCATTGTAATCAGATGTCCATTGTGGCGTCGTCAACTTGTTCATATTCCAAGTTCAGGAGGATAATTCAACTGTCATCAACATGCCTTAGCATTCTCAGTTAGTGGGGCATAGATGGATATACACATTGATCACAGAAAATCATATAAATCGACATGACCAAAGACTGCAATCATGAGAAAATGTCAACAATAAGTTATGGATAAATAGTTGAACAATATTGCAACTACAAGAAAATGCACATTTACAAAAACAACCAGGCCAACACCAGAATATTGAAAACAAGCCAAAATGAAGTATTAAGGAAGAATTTGCATGTGCAATTAAACAGATGAGCTCGAAGAATATTGAAAATGAGAAAACATCAAGCTACTCTTGTAGTTTGTGCTGTTCTTGAATTATCTGCAGCATGATAGTGGATGATCAGTTACTTAAATTGCCACAGCACAAGAATTACTACACACTGAAAGGCACGTTGAAGTCATAGATTACAAAACTTTAGGACACTCCTCAAATCTAAATTTGCAAGCAGAATGAACTGTGCATATTATAATAAGAGCAACTTATTCTTAGGTTGGTCAAGTTGGCATCTCTAATTTGTATATTATGCAGCTTGCAATGCAGACTATATCATGTTCTAAACTCATAGATCAAGCAGCTTGAAAAGTTGCAGAACATGAGATTTTAACATAAATACTTTCAAAGCAATCTTGTTCCTTTACACGTTCATACTCTAGGGACAAAAGACATTCAAAAAACAGTTACATACCCGTGCACCAGGAACCTGTTTACAATAATGACTTGTGGAGCTTTACACTGGGTCAGCTTTACAAAAAAGGGGGGATTTATGTTATCATGCAGCAGCCACCATCATATATAAAACATTGTGGATCGTATCCTTTCATGCAAGGGAGGGAGCTGACGCTGACTTGCTCCAGCTATTCGTGAATATGTACCTCTGCTGCTTGCACTTCCACCAGCTACACTTCCCCTCAGTGACCCACCTGAATCTGATCCCTCCGTTGTCAGCCATAGGCGTGCACGTGCAGCAGCCAAATGTGCATAATAACAAGGAGGAACTACCAATAACACAGCCATTATATCAAGAGTGCACATGAGATCAGGTTTTTTTCAAAAGAAAAAGAAAGAGTGTACACTTACCAACAGACACAGCTCTGGTACAACGCGCATACCTACACGACCAAGTCAATCAATCAATTAAGCTATCTTTATAGTACTATAGAAGTTCAGATCCAACCAAAAACGGCAATTTATCAACCAAACTTGCAAACTATATACCAGATAGATGGATAGGATTAGATAGACACAGAATACACTTACGTGAAGCATAAATCATGTGTGAGCCGTTGTATTTCATCGACCCCAAAATTGTTTTCATCCTTCAACACTTGGTAATGAGCAGGTCGACTAGTGCCCTGCCAACATCAAACGGTTAATCAGATCCCTTTATTCATCTTGCCTTTGCAAAATATATCCCACATTCATACATACCTTAATCCCAGCGTGACTACATAAGTAGAAGTCAAAATTATGAGGATGGCAAATGGTAGAATCAACAATGGTACCTAGTGTTTTCAGAATAAGAAATATATTTCACTTGTTTGTGTAGAAATATTAGTGCCATCCCTTCTCACAAAATTTATCTACTCACCAGGGATAATGTTGCCATTTTTTGTCTGATGTTGTTGCGAAGGAAAAAAACGGGTGTGATGTCGTTTTTGAACAACAATGAATGTTATTTTTGGCAGCATACTTGTATGCTGTCGTTTCGGCTGTGCTCCTTCACTACTTCCATTGTGGAGTCGGCTGCCCCAACCCAATGCTTCACAAGCCTTGATCATAAAACAAGAAAACCTTAGGAGCAGCCAACATACTCGCAAACAGACAATATGCAAGGGACAATCCAAATACCTTCTTAACTGCCTCCATTTCATTGTTTAACACTGTCTCAAACTCTCCCTCACTAACACCGTCTCTGTATGCGGTGAATAGCAAAATAGAAACTAAGATGTTCAAATAACAATTAGAAAAAGAGGTAAAATCTTATTTCAAATTCATTAAAAATCATTGAGACCTGTAGAAGATAATCCTCTCCGGTCTCTTCCCTATCTTCTGTTCAAAGGAACTCAGCATATCTCTGATTTGTAAGAAAACAATTTCATATTACATATCATTGGCATATTTCACTCAAAACATTAAGTTACTAGCAATGAAACTTACTTGATAATCCCACCCGTCTGCTTCATTCCCACATCATCTTCTTTTTCCCAAAAGAGTCCTTCACAAATTTCACCCCGCTGCTTGTCTTGTGTTTGAACAATGGCCTCATATTTAGAAAAATGTGGCCAGTCCATGCTGGCTGCAACCTGCCATTATATCATTCAAATTGAAAACAAGTTGGATAAAAAGACATGACAATGATGGATCAGCAGAAGAAATAACTCACTGCACAGATGGAAGGGCCAATGTCATCACCAACTCGGGGGTGAGAAACATCTGCCCCGATGATGATTGAAGGGACATCAGATACCAACGGCAGCTTCCTTGCTCTCTCATCAACCAAAAGAGCATTGCATCCACCCAACTGCAATGCGATTTCGATTGGATGAATTAGCAGTACATCCAGAACCCATATCATTATATCAAAATACCCAAATACACTTATCAAAGTATTTACATGATAAAGTTACCAGACAGAATTACAATTCCGGGTTTATACTAATCAATAGAATGGACAGAGGAATTCTTACCTTTGCATTGATCTTCAGTAGTAGGTTTGCTATATAATCTCTTTTTCCATTTCTAATATGATCAGATAGACAACATTGTGACACTAATCCCAGTTCAATCTCACAGAGCTGCTTAACAGTAGCTGCAAAAAATACAATATTCACAGGTCACAATCTGTCTCAACTACAAAATAAAAAATCGGAAGAATTTCACATCACCATAAATGCTCTTGTTGTCATTCTGTGGCATAATGCAGATAATAAGATCAAGCTCCCCACGAGTCTCCTGGAGGCATTTCGCATGCTGACTGCGAATAATTCCTTCAACATCACCTCTCCTCATACTAACCCATGGCACAGCCATCCTTGGGTTCATTTTCTGTACAATGTTAATTCCATGGATAAAATATGAGTACTTTATTTCATGATATAGCTATATTCTTTGATGGAAGTTGCCAAAACGTTACCACGCCATAAGTATCGCAAGCATTGGCCAGCTGAGTACAAAACTGATCCACAGATCTGTCTTGAAGATTATTGGAAAAGTTGACAAGTGTCCAACGACGGATTTCACATCCTCTCACCAGAACCTAGAACAAAAGCACAACAGGTTTACTGACATGCTTGGGTAGTGCTGAAACTTATACAGAAATAAAAGAGAAAAGGGCATGCCTTGTCTTTCATGTTCCATGTACCCATGCCAGGCCTCACGTCTCCAGTGTGGTATGAAATCTATAGATTCATAACGAAGTCAGGAAGATTTGGCAACCAATAACATGAATATAACCATGTTGCATTGTCTGCACATTCATATATCACTCACCGCTGGTGCAGGCAGTATACGAGCCGGAATCTCTGTAGCTAATCGGTTGATCATGACCCCAAATTCCTTTGCAATATTGCTACTTTCAATGACAAGACTCTTTTCTATCTGCACATCATGTTTGTGAGCCTTCAATTCTTCAATTTGCACATTTTCAATCAAGACAATGCAGAAATCCTTCTCTATGTCACAGAAATGATCATTTCATCTGGTGTAGTAACTAACATCTAAGGATACAATAATGCAGTCATATGACTGTGTTTCCGTCAATCAACCATACATAGCCAAAAGCAAGCAAGAGACTGCACTCTTCAATGTTTCCCAGCAACTTGATACCTCAAGAGTTTAGAAGTTTTAATCCTATACCTAATAGCATTTAGCCTTCATCTAACCAACCAGATATGAAAATGATGATCCCCACAAGCACAGCTTACAAACATGAATGTCTACTACAGTCAAGTTATCACTATTACCGTTGTTGTTTTATCCAGTCGTTCCTTTGGGGCAGTACAGGTCGTTCCAAGCAAACCCTTTCTCTGGCCTTCGTTCAATGATTTCGTATACAGCTGTCCAGAAACTAACTTGCATACCTACATCACCACAAGCACATGGTCAGATGGTTCCAGAAAAATACAGTCTTTCCATATCCCACATAACAAGGACTACCTCCATTGGCAGATATACTTTCTTCTCTTTTGAGCCTGATTCGACAGCAGGAAGGCCTTGGTAATTAACTCTGTAGTTGTAAGTCTTCATGAAGTATTCAATTACTGAGACATTCTGTCCATCCATATCAAAACTGACCAAGCAACGAAAACCAATCAGTGTAAGTATGCCACAATAAGAATTAAGATAAAACTTAACTGCAGGCAATAAAATCATTGACCAACCTTAAATAGCGCACAGGTTTATCTGTCAGTGTCTGTAATTTGTATTTGCGCTTTGTCTTAGGATTGTGAATGACTTCGACTCTAACTCCCTTCAACAGTCTCTTTGCCTACATTCACAACACTGTGCTAGTTTAGTTTTTGATCACGCAAGGAAGTTCGGATCCATTACTGACCAAAAGTCTCTTCGGGCAATTTCTCAACCTTTGCCCTCAATGCATCCCCATTAGCATCATTCCGTGAGAATGCTTGATCTAGATCTCGTATATCCATCCTAAATGCATTTGCTAAGAGTTCAGGCACAGTTAATGGGGCCAAAAATGGGGCAGCTGCAATATCTGGTGCATACAGAAACAAGCAATAGTGAAAACTCCAGCCCTACAATGAAAAACATGTAGCCATAGAAAACCCAGTGAATTTATGAGATAAGAAAAAGAGATTCGCATGTGTTTGCACCTATGTTAAGTGTGAGGAGCCCATTTTGAGCTGGTCTGATGGATTGGTAGAATCCTCGCCACGCTACCACACCCCCACCAATCTCATTCTCTCCGAAATTCGGCCCATAAAAACTCCTGCCCTTTTGTACGAATCTGTCATGTAGGTAACAAGTTGTCAAACAAATTGCTTATGCCTGTGGTGAACAGTGAGGATGCATGGGATGAATTGGGGTTGAAGAGAGTGCATACACTTTTGCAGCAGCTTCACGAAGCACAACATCCAATGCCTGAAGGCACTCGTGTGGTAGCACCCACTGCTTACCCTGAAGAAAGCTTGCAAGGTTGCTCATGTCCAATTTCGCAACCTCCCTAAGCGTCACTACGAAGCATTTATTGCGCCTGTGACAGCAGAAAATAGTTAGTTAGTTAGGGCTTCCTTTAAGTCGTGGAATCATAGATGAATGCAATTTAGGCATCAAGTTTCAAAATGACACAACCATGTCCAATAAGAAAACATCATTTTGTTATGAAAATCACATCCCATTAGACCACGAGAAATGAAGCCTCGCTTATCATGAGGACTATGGGACCTTGGAAACTAGCAACAAACTAATATAAAACTCCAGAAGTTGTCCAAGCTAGAACTCCTTCAGTATAATATACATTGAGGGATACAACAGTCCAACAAGACGTGTCGAAACTACCACCATTGTTGACCCATGCCTGTAGAGAATATGATCCCACTGAACAACATATGGGCATGCTCAATCAATGCTTACCCAGCAAATAAACTTAAATGTGGATGTGGAGAACCAAGTACACTTAGTAAGCCTCACTCCTTGAGCAAAAGTGTAAAAGTAAAATTTGTATCTCAATCCTGCAATGTAACACCAGCAGACAAAAGTATGCTTGAATGCAATCATTTACATACGCATGATTGTTTGTCATAGCTAACAGTATGTACATATTAATGCATGTCACATGCATATACAGTTATGCGTGTATGGATTTCAACGCATCTATGATCTGACATTACCCCTGTATGAATGATGCATATAAATAAATATATATACATACATACATGAATGCATGTCCTATAAGATAGAATAGAATGATGAGTATATGGCATGCATGTCTTTTGCAGAGGAAAGAAGTAGGGATGGATCCTACCTGCGGGCAGGACCACCTTCGTCGAGTTGTACATCGACCATCTCAACGCTACTAGGGAGTTGCCTGGCAGTGTAGAGAGAGCGCTGGCCATCATAGGCAGGTATGGCATCCAGGAGCTTGTCGCGTCCATACATCTTCACAGCTTGCTCGATCACAGAACGGTGGAGGCCCCTGGGGGGCTCCGGCTCAATGCTTACCTAAAATTCGGTCACAAAAAAAGAAAAGAGAGAGAAGGTGAGGCGGCGCCAAACCTAAACAGAATGCAGAGAGCGCTTGATACAGAAATAACAATGTATATAGTTGCTACATATAGGTGGAGATGAAGAGAGACAGACAGACAGACAGACAGAGAGAAGGAATTGCATACATCGTAGTGGTAGATTGTTCTTTCCTCGAACTTGAGGCGGAAGTGATTGGCGTAGACATTGGTCTTGTTTCCTGCTTTGCCGAAGCCCGGGCGGCGAGTGAGGAAGGTTCCACCTGCTCCAGTGGCAGAAGCAGAAGAAGGAAGACGAGGAGGAGGAGGAGGAGGAGGAGGAGGAGGAGGAGGAGGAAGAGGTAATCCGGCGGCGCCGCCTTCCTCCTGGCTCTGCTCAGCCATGGCCGCCAAAAACCTCTCTGCTCTCTGCTCTGCTCTCTGCTCTGTATGTCTGTCTCTGTCTGTCTTTGCGTTTTGTGTTTTGTGTTTTTGTGTTTTTTGTGTCTGCGCGCGCAGCAGAAGAGAAAGAAACAAAGAAGACAAGAGGAGGTAAAAAAAAAAAAGCAAAAAAAGACACAGACAAAAAAAAAAAAAAAAAAAAAAAAGCTTAGCTCTTAACCCATTCTTGCTTCCTATTTTATTATATATTTATTCACTTATTTATTTACCTATTTATTTCTTTATTCACTTGCTTATTTATCTTTTTTTTAATTTTATTTATTCACTTATTTATTTAATTTATTTATTCACTCGTTTACGTTTTTACATACTCCACCTTTTTCTTTTTTCTTTTTTTATTCACTTGTTTATTTACTCCCATTTTTTTATTCACTTGTCTATTTATCTTTTTATTATTTCATTTATTCACCTATTCATTTTATTTACATATTCACTTGTCTATTTATCTTTTTATTATTTCATTTATTTACCTATTCATTTTATTTACATATTCACTTGTTTATGTATTTATCTTTTTATTATTTCATTTATTCACCTATTCATTTTATTTACATATTCACTTGTTTATTATTTCATTTATTCACCTATTCATTTTATTTACATATTCACTTGTTTATTATTTCATTTATTCCCTATTCATTTTATTTATTCACTTGTTTATGTATTTATCTTTTTATTATTTCATTTATTCACTTGTTTATTTATCCTTTTATTATTTCTTTTATTCATCTATATATTTTCTTTCTTTCTTTACATTATTCTATTTATTCAAATATTTATTATGTATTTACCTACTTACTTATTAATTTATTTATCAACTTTTTTGGGGGAGACATGTAGCTTCTTCTTTTTGTTCTCTTTTGTGTGTGTGTGTGTGTGTGTGTGTTTGTTCTTTGGGGCTTCAAAAGCAAAGAAGAGAGCCCCCCCCAATAGATGGATACATGCCCACAAATCCAACTACAGTTTTATATAGCAAATCATGGAGGCAGTTGGGCACTCCCCTACATACGTTTTGTCCGCCCGATATACGGTTGTCCATGAATGACTGCAGTGCCACAAGCAATGCTATATTTACATATACGTATGCCTGGTGTGGCCTGCTGAAGAAATCATCATAGCCTTGCACGCACTCACATGATTCACACACCTACTTACCCCACCCCCCCTTTTCATTTGTGATCGATCACCTGACCGACCAACCAACGAACCTAGAGCTACTAATGAATTGGTTTGGAACACCTCGGAACCTTGACACAACAAGCACAATTTGCCAATGACCATGCCCACTCGGTTGAACTCAATGTTCTAGCCTCGTAAAGTCTTTGTTGGTATGTTGCCGAATTGAAACATCCTTGACTACTACACTTAAATCCTACATGGTGTGTGTGTGTGTGTGTGTATGCACTTTTTGAAGCTTGTGAATCCATGCAAAGTTTCAGATGAGACTTTAACGTGGACTTCTTGTTTGAGGCAGAACTAACCCACACCGCATGTTCACGATATTAATAAAGTTTCCTTTTAGAACTGCCAATGTATGGATTTCCATAGAGAACAATGCTCCTAATACATGGAACTTGCGATGAGAACTGGGTATATTAATAACTATGCCTTTTTTGTCTGAATCATTTTAATGCGAACTTCTTGTTTCATGATATTAATAAAGTTTCCTTTTAGAAATGCCAATGTATGGATTTCCATAGAGAACAATGCTACTAATACATGGAACTTGCGATGAGAACTAGATATATTTATAACTATGCCTTTTTTGTCTGAATCATCTTTGGGTGCCTATAGAGTTCTAACAACGAGGTAGATAGATGTAAGGCTTCATGTCTGCATGAATATGGATATAGGTGAGTTTTAGTTGAATCGATCATATGAATCATGTGATTGTCATTTTCTTTGCTCTCCTTGAATGTTTGGCCAAATTTTGTAATTTGAATGTGTTTAGGTTAGTTCTTTTCCTTATCAAAATGTGTAGGGAATCACTATTTTTCTTAATCTCTAGCATGAATGTACGTCCATCGATTCTCCATTGATAATTTAGCGATTTGGACGTTTTTCATTCTTGATTTTCACTCGATTGGCGTGTCCCCGCCACTGATGTGCAATGACTTATTTCGTTTATCAGCATTCCAATCCCTCCTTTCTCTTACAATGATTAAGGGCCGACAAACTAATGCCCATGTGCCTTACTTGATAATGATTCAAATCAACCATAAAGGCAATAAAATAAATCAAGTCATGCAAAAGATTTGGAATAAAGAACATCTACAATATGTATATGTGAGGACTTGGTTATGGGAAAGCAATAAAAAAGAAAAACAATATTTATGATTGTTGGTCATTTACAAATTACAATGCATATTTGAATAAAAAACTCTTGAATTCTAAAATGAGCGGATTGCCAACATACATTCCCCTCTCAAACTCATTGAAAGCCCAACATTTATTGATGTTAATGGAGAATCACTAGAACTAAATTACTCCTCTTTACCCTAATCTTTAGGAAATATATGTTTTCTTGTTTGAATAGCTTCTATATGATTTAGCAACTTCACTCTTCATGTACATTTTTGCTTGCTCGATACATGTAACTTCATTATTTAGTAACTCCTCTTCTATGAAAATACTTGTATCTATATCAATTTATCTCTATTGCTCCTTTGTTTTGTTATACCTTGCCCTCAATACAACTTACAAGCACACAAACTTTATTGGTCTTGTTTTTTGCATGATGCATAGTTCCTTAGATGACTGTTTGCAATACATACTACCATCCACAAATCCTCCCCATGTGCAATGCCATATATGAAGAGTGGTTAGGGGTGCACCCAAATATCACATTGTCATTTTTCATGTCACTTAGAGCAAGATGTTTCTCGATCATGAACTTGAAACAAATGAAAGTAACCAACAAGAGACAATTTGCATAGTCTTACCAATAGGATTTGGCAACGGTTTGAGTTAGGCTTAACCAGTTTGGCCTTATCCAAACCAAACCTAACCAAACCGATCCCTATAACTAGTTTAGGAACCATTTTGGGATAAAAACGCCGAAGAAACCCCAAAAACACCACTACCACTTCCTCCTCCTCATAATAAACCGTTTTGGGGTTCTAACTTCTCAAACCTAAACCAAACCAAACCAAACCGATCCTTATAATTGGTTTAGGAACCATTTTGGGATAAAAATGCGGAAGAAACCCCAAAAACACCACTACCACTTCCTCTTCCTCATAACTCCCACCCCCTTGGCCTTACCACCTGTGAGTTCAAATTCAACTCCACGACTCCCTCTCAGTAGATTACTAGGCTTGGTCGACCGATGCCCATGAATCCCTTGCCTCCCACCACCCAAACCATGAACCCTGAGGCGATGGCGACCTTTCACTCTCGGTGATCCAATCCTTCTCCAAAGAATGTATATAATAGCAAGGATGTCCTTTGATCGTCCACTATACAAGCTCCCTCTCCTTCTCTGTCCCTCCCTCTCTCATCAGTCAACGGTTTGTTGCCTATGGCTTCCTGTTAGTCTCTTTGTCAACATTCAAGTTCTAATTGTCTAATTTCTAACTTTCTAAACCCTAATTCTTAAATCATAAACGGTTTGAGTCAGTTTGGCAAGGCCCAAGCTCAGCCGAGCCAAGCTCAAACCATTTAGGTAGTCTGAAGCCTAAACCGAGCCGTTAAGCCTCTAAGTTGTTTTAAACCGGTTTAGCTAAACAGTTTAGGCTTGAGCCGAGCTGTTGCCAGTCCCTACTTACCAATGTCAAGAGCAAGAGGATGACAAACATCTCACACTATGATGCAAAAGCATATACTACATCTCAAACAAGAGTTTCTAAACTTTGGCCCATGCCAAGAACAAGAGGATGACAAACATCTCACACTAAGATGTGAAACATGTACTATAGCCATAGATTGACCCATGTGTGATATTCGACATTTGAGAATAGGAATTGGCCCCAAGAATATTATAAAACTATTCGTTTATTTTATTTTATTATTAAAAAAAGAATATTTTTTAAACACATTATAGAAATATTTAATATGCTTAGAGTAAAAATGGGGGTAAATTTTATTTTTTAAATCTTTTTATTAAAAAAACAAATATTTTTATATGCATTACAGAAATATTTAATATGATTAGTGTCAAGTCATTAATTGTGAAGTCCCTTTTCTTATATGTGGGAGAAGAAGGACGTAGTTTATAAACTACTACTTCTTCTTTTTAACGAATACTTTTTAATGTATTCGTATTCACATTCGTGAGGCCTCTAACACGAATGAGAATATGTAAATCTATGATTGTAGTCTTGATCATTGCTTCCCATCATTAGTCAATCATTGCAATATTCTTAGATAAAACATCGTCTAATTGGGTATAAGTTATAACAATTTGTGCTATATTCTCTATCTCGTACGACGAGAAAGCTCAGCTATAAACCAAACTTGAACATTCTGACCATTATACCCCTCTTTATTCAAACCAAAGCATAGGTGGATTCTGTGCATGTTTTGCACGTGCAAGTGTACTCTATTGGGTACACGAAATCCTTGCAAACCTACCTAAGCAAAGTCTAGACTTTGACATAACAAGATAAAAGTTATAGTGAATTAACTCCATTTCATTCTCTTCTTGGATTGGAGCATTATTAGGGGCAAGGGACTACATATATGTAAGTGTGTACTAATATCTAACATACATATTCTACAATGGTGGTAATTTTGGTTCTTTCACTCATGGATGAAAGAGAAAGAGAGATGAGTACAAACTTAAATTAACTACAAGATGCATCAAGAAATCAGAATTATTATAATGAATGGGGATGGTTCAAAAAATAATAGATTAGTCTTCAATATTAGTAGTGGGTCATGGTTATGGATTAAATAATAACTTCGCATGCATATGTGCACGTGTATTTATTTTGTAGTTAACCAACACCCCCCCCTCGTACACAATCAATCTTATCTATTCACATAAGACATGCCTCTAAATGATCCTCTTATTTTTTGTTTTCATAGAGTGTTCCATTACTCGACGATGTGATCTTGGGTGTCTCTCCTAGTTATAAGTTCTTTAGCTCAAAATAATACATTTAGATGAGAGTATTTGCTTATCAAGTATAGTATTAGTATTTAGGCTATGGTGCTAAACAATCCAAGCACATTGTGAAACAAACAATTGCGTTGGGCTTCAAATAATATAGTATATATTACATATGCATATGTGATGTTCCTTGTTAGGAATCAAGCTCAACATAGTGCAACGTGTGAACACACCTTTTGAGAATCTATGATTACTCAAAGGTCAAGAGTCACACCACTACTCTTTACACATTAACTATGTGCCATGGAATCATATTCTATTACACATAATTAATGAGTTACATATTCCCCATGATTATGAGTCTTCATATTCCCTAAGAGATAGTGGTTGTTGTAGTTAGTTAATGAAGAGAGAGGGTGACTATATATAAAGCACCATCCTCATACTTGATACTAAGTCGGTTGTGACTCCTTATTGAGTATACATGCTACATTTTGTATTTGTTATTCTACTTGTGAACATACACCTTCTTATTGAGTATTCATTTTCCTATCTATCTTGTGTTCTCTATTCTCTCCTCTAATTCCTCTCACAATACACATAACACACATCTCTTCTGCTACACAAGAATCATACCCAATTCTTTACATTTCTTTTCAATTCTTTGTCCCTCTCACGTAGTTGGATATGACAACAACTTGTCATATCATACTCTTAGTTATTGTCGTATCCCATCTACTACTTTCTATTTGTACTCGACGTTATATTATGTGTTTGGGAGTCATACTTAAGGTGAGCTTTACATTTGTATCGAACCATGTATAGAGGGTATATCATGTGTTGGAGGCATTCCCAATAGAAGCCACAGTGAGCTCCTACTAGATAGGAAACACTTTTGGGAACCTATGAAGGGTGTTGACATTAAAGACAGTCCCAACCACCTACGAGCAAGCAACATAAACAAGTCATGTGAATAAGTTTTAGTTAGAGATTTGGGAGACAACAAGGACAACATGAGGGTTATGATTTTAAAACGTAATTGTTAAGTGTCTGACACTCAATGCACCAGTTGTGAAGATCGTGGCACCAACAAAAGACATCAACCTCAACCAATCATAGGAAAAAAGGGAGATAGAACAAACTAAAGAGGGAACGATGTAGCCCAATAGGCACCCTAGTGTGAAAGAGATATATTTGCCTTGTAATTAGCTATAAAAACCACCTTTTGGTGACTTTTAGAGCTCATCTTCATTTTTGAGAGTTCCCTTTCCACTAGCATATTCAAGCTCCTCCTTGGTCTCCCTAATCTTTATTAGAGTTAATAAATATTAGGGTTAAGGACTAATATGGCCAATTCCTAATCTTTATCTCTTGTATGGTGCTAAACCCCCTTGTATCAAGGAGAGAGAGTGGTGATTAGTAAATTACTTTCTTTGTTTTCACCTTGTCTATTATTATGTGTAAGAGAGAGTAAAGCATGTCGAGGAAGGAAGATAAACATATTCATTTGCATGTAATTCTTCTCATTGGGTGTTCTCGATAGGGTATTTCCCTTGCTCTTTTTTTCTAGGTCGAGACATGCACAATGGAGAGATAGAACATGAAGGCTTTGGCAAGTCACACTTGTTGATTGTAACCAAGAGAAAATCATATAGTTGGGTTCTCCTACAATATCAACGATTTATTCACATTGGTTTTTGGCATTTTGAGGAGGTGGATCATGATTCCACCAATAGGTTTAGATGCAACCAGAAAAAACCATGAATACATGGTGTTGTTAAGGAATGTACGAGAGAATATGGTTGGAGTCTTCACTTTCTATTGAAAGTGGAATCATGAATACCACCATTTTATGGTAGGGATGTTGTCAAGGTGGGAACACAACAATTTAATGGAACCTCAACAACAAACTCCAACTATGCTTTAATGGGGGAATCCAATCACAAGGACAATGCAAGTGGTTGCAGGGAATGCATACAATAACAAGGATTTGGTGGGGAGTTGGAAGCTCCAAAGTTATAACACTTCTAGTTTATCACATCTCAAAGACAATGCAAATGGTTGTGAGGAATGCCTACAATAACAAGGATTTAGGGGTGAGTCTAGCAATGGGCACAATTTTGGCTCAAATCGAACCGAGCCGTTAAGCCATGGCTTAACGGTTTATTGGTTCCAAAAAATATTAATGGTTTGGTTTGGACTTTCGATAAATGGTTCGATTCTAAAACTCGGGTTTAAAGGTTTTTGGTTAACCTTTTTTTTTACTTTAATAATTTATTAATTTAATGGTTTTTTATTGATTTAATAAATTTAACTTAAATGTTTATTTAATTTAATGTATTTTTGTTTATTTAAATATTTAATTAGTTTGACTTAAATGGTTAGGTTTAAATTTTGTATTAAATGGTTCGGTTTGGTTTTAACTTTTCCCTAAATGGTTTGGTTTACTTTTTCTTAAATGGTTTGGTTTAAATACTTGAGAGTTCATAAACGGTTTGGTTTGGTTTTTGTTTTATATAAACAGTTCGGTTTGATTTCTTTGCCTTGAAACCGAACCGTGCCCATTGCTAGGCGAGTCATGAGTTGTAACATGTTTAGGTTAGTCTAGGCACAAACTTGGTAGGCCATGGAAAACCAAACCATAAGCTTCATAAAAACTCAATGCTTAGAAAATGGAGGAAATAATTGTGTTTCAAATAGAAAAAATATATACAAGGATGTGCTTTTTGAAAAAGGCTCACCCAAACTTGGGAGGAATGACTTTGTGTTAAGTACCTTTGTATACTTAACAACAACCTACACTTTATAATCATGAATATTGGGATCGTCACTAGGAAACGATGTAATGGAAAAGCGAGAATACAATGACTACTTAGGATAGGGTTATGTCCTTATAACTAGCAATGGGCCCGATTTCAGCTTAAATCAAATCGAACCGTTAAACCATGGTTTAAAGGTTTATAAGTTCTAAAATAATTAAATGGTTTGGTTTGGTTTGGTTTGAATTAATAATAAATGGTTCGGTTTCAGTTCGGTTTGATTTTAAAACTAAGCTTTATAGGTTTTTGGGCTATCTTTTTTTATCCATTAAATGTTTATGTAATTTAATGGTTTAATTAATGTTTTTCATTGGTTTAATTCACTTAACTCAATTGTTTATTTAATCTAATGTCTCAATTAATCTTATTTATTTATTTTAACATAAATGCTTATTTAATTTTGCATATTTTTATTTAATTAATTTTTTAATTAGCTTGGCTTAAATGTGATTAGGTTTAATTTTTTTATTAAATGGTTCGGTTCGGTTTTAACTTTTCCCTAAACGGTTTTGGTTTAAATGGTTTAGTTTACCTTTTTTTAAAATGGTTTGGTTTACATGTTCGAATGTTCATAAATGGTTTGGTTTGGTTTCAAGGCATCAGAACTGAATCGGGCCCATTGCTACTTATAACATAAAAGACAATGAAGTAAACTCACTTAAATATGAAGGAAGTATATAAAATGCCAAAATTTTGGTGCTTCCTATGCTTTTTCTTTATTCAATAGAGCAAAGCTCTATTCTATCCATCCTTGTTTGTTTGTCTCATTCTCTCTCCTTAATCGCCATTGTTATCATAATTATCTTTGTTGAAGACTTAAGTCTTTATCTCAGTTCTCAAACACGCACATTAAGTCTTTATTATAGCTAATTGAAATGTGGTGTTAGACCCATTTTGATTTGTTTATTGTGTATTGATGTTTACTTTGAAACTTTATTTGATTCTTATTTAATGTATTTACTAGAAGGACAAGGTTACTGGTATAGAGTGTGTACCCACAATTTTCACATGACCATTTCTCATTGTCAACAATAAGGTAGACACATCCACGATCCTTGACTCACAATATCAACGTAGAGGAAGAACTCTACCAAGAAAGATGTGTGTTTAGGACACCTAAGAATTTTACATATCTTTTGGTACTTCTATCGACGATTAGAGCTTGAAACTCTTTGAAGTAAAGTTTTTCTAAGCTCTTGAGGCAAGCAAATCTATAAACAAGTCTTAAAAAACATTTAATAAGAACAAAGATGTTGAGATTGTTTTAATGATGGTATAGGGTAAACTTAGTAACCAAAAGGTTTTAGCTCCTTAACCAACCTACTTATTTTACTAATTCGGTTTGCGCCCTAATTGTTGTTAACTAATTAAATTTTTTTGGGTTTAGAATTCTATTTTGCCAATCTTTTTTCACTATTTTTTTTTTCTTCCAAATTCTCTCTTTTTTTGTTAACCATAGGGATAATTACTTTGACACAATTCAAGGGATTTTATTGTTTTTTTTTTTTTCCAAAAAAACACTACTTCGCATTAGTTAGCAAACAAAATTACATCATAGAACACCCAAAGTTCTTCTCACCAGCCCTCACTCTGGCCTTCCCACCAAAGTGGACATAGTCCCCACCTCATTTTCAACAAACGTATCCAAACAACTCCAATAACCTAATAATTTGTACCATATCTATACAGATTTACAGCACCTAGACGCTGTTGGAAACTGGAAACAACCATCGGGGTGCTTGGTAGTTCCATTGAGGCCCTGATGAGGATCTGCCCACCATAGGAGAGTTACCCCATTTCAGCAAGAACTTTGATCGAGATCTTTCAGCTGCATCAGATTCCCCCTTGATTGAGTCGTATCGTCCCCGTAGGCAAGATACCAACTCAAACCAGATATTTAATAATACCTCACCGCTAGGGATCTTTTGTTGTTGAAAAACAAATTTACAACGGTTGGTCCAAATGTGCCAGACCGATAAACAAGACACCATCATCCATATCTCCTCAAAAAATTCTGAGTTAGTGCCATGTTGAACTCCAGCCCGTTGAAACACCTTGCCATCCTGCACTATAAAACCATGTCCGTGGGGATTTAACTGTTCAGCCCAGCCTTCCCCTGTTAACTTCAGCCCTTGTACGGACCCCCATACAACTCTCCCATTCACTCCGCATGCTGCCACTATCCTGAGACTTCTACCCCAAATGTTAATAGCCTCGCTGCAGTTCCAAAAACAATGAGGAATTGATTCCAAAGGGTGTCCACAACTTTTGCATCCAGCCTCACCACCACGACACCTAAGCCACTCCCCCACCGGCACCGCTTTGTGACTAAGAAGCCACAACCAAAGCTTTATTTTTTCTGGCATATCAAACACCCATAGCCTCCTCCAAAACGACTTCAACCAGTCATCAGAAATGCCTTTATCCTTCCAACTATTGCGAGTTAGGCCAGCACCCATCAATTTAGAGCCAATGATTTGCCTTCCTAGCTTGGTAGTGTACTCGAAAAATCGTTCAAGTTTGTCTGTACCCGGTTTTTGCCACCACACCTCTAGTGGATCCCAATCCAGATCACATATGGGCTTGTTGTCAACTATCCAGAGTTTACGATCAGATTCCAGCTTCCCTGGGTCCGGGTTTACTTGCCACTTCTTACCTTCCAACATTGCCACTCGCACTGCCAACCATTGGCCATTGTCTGCCAAAGCACTTAGGTTGCCCCACAAACGATACTCATTAGATGGGCACCTGCCTCGGATAATTTGCGCATCGCCCTCACCTACAAACCACCCAAACCAGACCCCCTCTTCTTCATTCAACCTAGCTAGACCATCAACAGCCTTATCTATCAAGTGGGTAACCTTTTCCAGCCTGCCGGTAAATCTAGGACTTCCAACCAGACCCTCCCTTCTTCTCCTTTTGAACTCCTCCTAGTCTCTTACTGAACTAACATTGTACCCTACCATTTTTCCACATGGCAAGTATTTTTTCTGACCAAGCATCATACCATCATCACTTCGAATCCTAGGGTTCCAAAACAGAGGTTGACGGAGTTGTTCCTCCATTGTTTTTGGCTGCATTAAGACCAGCCCCTCTCTTAAACTTGACCAGGCCCTCATTATGGTGCGGGCCACCCTATCCTCCATGCTAGTAGGTTCTTTTAACGTTAGGCCTGGACTGAACAACCACCACATCTTTGCCTTCCAAGGGCCGCCATTCCTCGGACTCCAGAGTTCAGCTCTGTCTCTAAGAAGCAATTTCCACAATTCTGGTCCAGGTTGGAGACTTCGCACCAAGAGCTTACCAAGTAAAGCCTTACTTTGGTGACCTGGATCCACCATCCCAAGTCCACCTTGACTTTTTGCAGTCTCAATGCAGGCCACTTTAGCTGAAGCAGTCTCATGGTCTCTACCCGACCAAAGGAACCCTCTCACCATTGCCTTAATATTTTTTATGCACTCTTTATCTAACATCCAGCATGCCAACGAGTGCCACATGGTGGCCAACAAAATATGGTTTACCACAACCACTCTACCTGCAAGGGAAAGCTTTACTGATGCCCATAACCGAAGTTTTTTTCTGATTTTGTCTTTCACTTGCTCAAGTTGCTGATTTTTCTGAATCTCTATTCCCACCAAAAAGCCCAAATACTTAACAGCCCTTCCATTAGGAACCCATTGAAAATCAGCATTAGGTTGCCAATTCAGCCAAGAGTTTGGACTTACCCAAAACCCTCTACTTTTGTTCCAATTAATTTTCCCACCTGATGCTTTACAGAACAACTCAATTCGATTTTCAGCCTGCTGTAAATTAGCATCATTGCCTTGCAGATAGAGCATGGTGTCATCTGCATACATGGAGTTCAACAAGTCCTTACAAGCATGTGGGACAACCAAACCTCGAATTCCTGCATCTGGTCTATTTAAAAAGAAAGAGAATGCCTCTGAGATAAATAAATAAAGGTAGGGGGCCAATGGGCACCCATGTCTGACAGACTTGCATAATGGAATTGATGGGCCCCGTTGCCCTAGTACCAACACCCTACTCAAGCTTCCTTTGTAAAGCGCCAACGCAGCTGCTCTCCATTTTGAGGGTAGTCCCAACCGCTCCATGACTTTGTCTAAAAAAGGCCATTGTACTCTATCATATGCCTTCTCAAAGTCAAGCATGAGGCATGCAATATGTTGATTGGTTTTCTTCGCCAGGGCAATCACTTCCCAAAAGGTCAACACATTATCGATTATACATCTATTTTCCATGAATCCTGTTTGTCCAACATTAATTAGCGCATGTAAGTGGGGTTTGACCCTCTTGGCCAACATATTAGCAAAAATCTTATAGATTGTGTTGAGCAACGTAATCGGTCTCCATTGCCTCACATCTGATACTATACCCTTTACCTTAGGAATTAGAAATATTAGTCCCTCTTTAAAATGTTCAGGGAGGTACCCATCATCCCATGCCTCATTTAGTCCAGCAACCAGGTCAACCTTAATTATTTCCCAAAATTTTTCATAAAAATCTTTTGATAATCCATCGTCTCCTGGACAAGACGTCCTACATATACTTGCTAGAGCATCTGACACCCCCTCTTCCAAGAGTGGCCCTGACAACTTAACTTGTGCAACCTCTGAAATTCTTGGTTGCATTCCCTCCAATACAAATTCTGCCAGTGAGGGCTGGTCTAGGAGACTATAATTATTTGATAGTAGCCCATTATAGTGAGATGTGACTGCCTCCATGATCTCTGATACATCTTCTGACAGTGAACCATCCTCCTTGATCAATTTAGGAATGAAGTTACCAATTGTGCACGGTTTTTTAAACTTAAAAAATTGTTGGTTCACCTTGTCCCCATTCCTACTCCACCAAGCTGCTGAACTCCTGAATACCATCTTATTTCTTGACACAATCAGCCGCTGTAGTGTTTCTTTGGCAGCCTCCAAACCTGATCTTGACCAAAGACACTTGGGATTTTTCTAGAGCATTCTTTGGGCAGCCGCTATCGATCTTCTTAGTCTCACCTCTCTTTCCTTAGATCTCTCCAATCTATTTTTAGTCTCTTCATGCAAATACTTGCTTAGATTACCGAAAATTAAACATCGTAACCATTACGGACGCATTTCCTTTACCCTTCACCGATAGCGTACTACACGCCATCGCAGGACATGAGATGTACAGTTTTTTAGATGGCTTCAGTGGGTATAACCAGGTACGCATGCATCCCGAGGACCAAGAAAAGATGGCATCTGTCACGGACTGGGGAGTCTATGTGGCAGTCGTCATGATGTTTGGGCTAAAGACGACACCGTTCAATAATCTTTCCTTGAAGATTATCCAAAGCACCACAACCAGCTAGATTATTTTCCCATATACTCCTTATCTTACTTCTCACCTCCACATCCTCAAAAAGCTTATTACTAATCCTTAAGTTGCAGTCCCTTTTGTTCAGCCTCTGAGTGACCAACGTAATCGAAACCGGCATGTGATCAGAGTAAGCTGAACCTGCGATGATTTCAACATTGCTGCCATATTTTTCCAGTTCCGAGCTTATGTATATTCTGTCTATGCGAGACATACAATAGCCATTTATATTACAGCCTGCTCTTGAGAAGCGTAATGAGCTCCGAGGCTTTTTTAGTACATACCAAGCATCTTTCACTCCCATTCTGCCCATCAACAAATCCCATGCAACTAGCTCTGACCCCTGCACCGCCGTATGCATGCCCCCCACCTTGTCTTCTGCGTGCATAGTCATGTTAAAATCCCCTGCGAGGATCCATGCATCTACCATCGGCAATCCATCAGCCAATTGCCTCCAAAAAAGGGCCCGCATCACTATCGAATTGGGCGAAACCCAAAAGTTGAGGCCCCACAATGTTGAGCATTAAAGATAACGGACCTACCAAGTAGGACCACACGTTCTCATACCAAAGTGCACCAAATCATATTATGAGCTAATTTGAGCACGCTACACCAAAATCATATCACATGCTTTCACAACACGTTACTTTGGAAGAGAACACATTCTAAAATGTGTTGCATAAATGATGTTTTCCCTCCTTCAAAGTACAGATTAACCCAAAAAGTTCATAAAATAGGTTGCCAAATACATACATACACACATAGATTTATTGTTTATTTGTACGTTATAATAACAAGTTGCGCTTCTAAATCAATTTGAGCCCTTGAAACAACATCCAACTTGCATGCCAAAATAAGCTCAAAAGTCAAACAAACACACTAGCTACATATAGGTGTAAAAAATGTTGAGGTGAAAGTTCGGTCATACATTCAAAATCCAAACCATGGCATCTATTGCGGGAGACAAAAGAAGACATTGCCCAATAGTGTCATGCTAATGAAACAAACCAAACGATAGAGAGGTTGGTTGATCTAAGGGGTAGAATTATAATAAAAAACTGTCAACTATTTAGGCTCAACAAACACCTTAGTTACAATATCCCTAAACATAGTAACGTAAATATTGATCTTATTATGTTAGGACATGCCATACATAACACCCTACTAGAGATCAAAGTTGTAGAAAAGAGATAACCTTAGGAAGAGACATCCTCATGTCAAGATTGGAGTCCATAGAACATGAGTTTGGGGATATTGGACATTAAGGAAGTTCCTTACCATTTAGGATTCCATGTTAGGTATGAGTAGGCTACGCAACGTATAATCCTTGTCCGGAAGAAGAATCCTATAAGACACTTCCAATTGACAAGTACTTAACAATATTATTTTATTCATGATGAATGTCACTACTCTTTGTTAGACTCTCAATATTTGCTATCAACTATCCCACACATGTTGTCTTCACTTGAAATCGTGGTGTCTTCTTCGTGTTTTTATTGTAGTTGAGTGAACTCTTATTTGTAAGTATCGTTTCCTTTAATAACTTCAATGGTTTTTTGAGGCATTGGGCATGAAATCTAGTTGTCTCTTCGAGTTGTGTTATGATTTTTGCCATCATCATGCGTTCTACCTTGATAGAAGCTACCCATGTACTCACTTCTCATTGAGCTACGTTGTAATCAAGCTTCACTTGGTTATATTTAATACGTAGGGTTATAATTACCTCATCCTTATCGTTAAGCAAGTGTATGAGACTCTTTTTGCGGCTTCCAATCTACTATGTGGGTACTTGTGCCATGGTTATAACATATGTAGCATGCCATACACGTGCAATATGTATGTATGCTAAATATTTATCGAGTCTTGTACATTTTTTTAAAATTACTTACAATATTTATAATATCAATAACAAGTTGAATCTTGCCATGTGTTTACACACTTTTATCAATCCTAATGACAATATGCAAATTCAAGATTCAAGATTCAAGTGAGGGGCTCACTTGTAAAATGATTGAAATGGTTTTAGCATATCTCAATGATAATTAATAATCGGCAACGGTTCGGTTAAGTTCAAGAGTGTCAAAACCAAATCGGTTTAAAACCAAATTGTTTAAAATTTTTGAAACTTGAACAAAATCGAATCAAATAGCAAAACCATTTAAACCGAAACCGTTACAAAAATCCAAACTATTAAACCATTAAAACGTTTAAACCACAGTTTCGTGGTCTAGTTTCGGTTTTCACGTTAGGTCAACATTCAATTTTTAATTTTTCAAAATTTTAAAGATTTTTCCTAAAATGTGAGATTTAGGCTTAAAAATGAAAAAACAATCAACTGGCAACCCTAAACCATAAAATTGTTTAAACCATGGTTTCAAACTGTTTAAATCGAACCGAACCCAACTGTTCACCCCCAAATTGAACTGAACAGTTTAAAAAACTTGAACTTGAACTGAACCGAATCGTTTAAACCGTTAAGCCTTTGAGATGCAGTTTCGCGGTTCGGTTCGGTTCAAACTGAACCGTTGTTGATTGTTAATGATAATGTGAAGACTTTGATGATGAAGGCGTATCACAATTCAAGTTGCAAGAATTTGAATAAAAAGAAACAAAAGAAGGAGAATTCACAAAGTCATGTTGTCCAAAAACTCTCAATTATCTTCTTTTTTTCCTTCTTCAAAATAAACATAGAATAAAAAATAAATAAAAAACTAGTTTCAACTTTATTATTATTACGAGAATGGCAACTTTGTACTTCTAAAATGTATAATATCGTTTTAATATGTTGGAGTATTCTTAGCTTCCTTGTATGTGTAGAGTATGTGTTCTTAGACAAGTAGATTCATGCCCAATATTGCCTCTTCTTTGTGATGCTTTACAACATTATTTCAACCACTTCATGTTTGAGTCATTTCAAAAGACATAAGTTCTTTCTCGTAATTGCTTACATTAAATTTTCTTGACATCTCTCTTCAAGTCGACGAATCTCAACTTCATTGTGGCATTGGGTCAATTGCAGGTTGCCAACCTCACTCTGTAGATCTCAAATTCAACTAATATTGTTTCTCTTGATCCCAATAGATCTTTAATTGTCCCCAAAGGATATTTCAAGTTGCGTTGGCATTCTTGAATGACTTGGAGAATATGTACATTGAACAATGGGAGATTGTAGTGCTTTTATGTTGGTTGTTCATTGGTCATTGTAACCTAAGTAGACTAACTAACACACCAACAAGAATCATAGAAGGGCCACATATTATATATGTATGACAAGATAACATATACATGCATATAAGGATGCGGGTTGCAATGGACATTGTAAATTCCAAAAATACTAGTAAATAGGGTATTAGGAGTTAAAAAATGAATAAACTTCAATGATGGTGTGGGGAGTAGTATACGTGCCTTCCATCACCCATCTTTATAAAAGCAAGGGAAATTGCTTGTATTATAAAGTGTAAAAGAAAATTATAATAGTGCTCCTAGTTATATCACAATAAAGAGAGTGACTAAATCCTAATAAGAGCTTGTGCTCTATTATAATTTTTTTATTTAATATAAGTTTTGTTTCACTAGATACGTCTCTTGCCTCTCCCGTAATCGTAGTCATAACTATGTTGTGAGTGTTTATTTAAATTTATATAATCAACAAGCGATTCAGATTTTAACAAAGTGATAATCACAACATGTCTTTGAGTTTTCCTTGACCAAAGACGATGAGAGGCCAAGTCCCTATTGACCACTTCACTCAATGTTCTCCATGATCTAAGGGGTCGATATCCCCTTAATGACAGGATTCACCATTCTCATGCTCGGGGCATTACCAACCAACCTACAACTAGTTGAACAATCACCTAGATTTGGCCCTCAATGTTACTAGATTGCAACATAGTGGAGTAGTACATCGTTTGAATGACACCGGTGTACAACAATGACCCAACCCTTGAATATTGTTTGAAGATAGTGATTCTACCTCAACCTCACTGGCATATGCATTCTTCTATGTATTGTACCGGATCATGTATGGATGGTTAGAAAACCCGTTGTTGAAACCATTTTCTTTTGGTACTTATCGTTGAAAATTGCCATAGATTATTGCTGCCATGGTGTTTGCAAACATAGAGGCTTAGAGAGGAGATTTTGAACCCCATGGACCAATTGCAACCCTTTATTGGAATTGTGTTTGACCATTCTCATATTGTTTTACTGTAGAGGCATCTCGAAAATGTTGCAATTAGAAGGGAAGCAGGGTTGCCTAATGACGATCTAGACGGTTGGCCAACACTCACTGCTCTCCAATTTGTCCATGTCTACGCTATTATGTTGTGGAGTATGAATCGGTCTAGCAACTTTTCATAAAAATGATTGACATTGAAATGTTGGATGAATTGCATTTGAAGTAGAAGATGAGCAAGGGGATGTATCGTAAAGAGAGCCTTCCTAAGGATAGTCAATATGAGTGTAATATCTCAACAAGGAAACATCTTATGGTATGTGCAATGTGTTTGTGCGTGTGTGTTTTGTGCAATGGATTGGGCAAGAGGGTTAGAATCTTGGTGCTCATGGTAGATTGGACACTGTGTAGAGTTGATATTCAAGGATGTGCATGTGACCCAAATATGGGGTGGGTGATGTTTTAGACATTGCATGCTCTAAGTTGTGCAATGGAGCAAGTGCTCTCAGACAATGTTGTCATTATAAACTTTAATTTGGATTATTTGGTAGTGCGATTGTAGTCCTAAAAAACAACATCATTGTAGGTTGGGCTATGGCCAATTAATGCTCTAGGTGAGCCATGATGGTGTCAATGGTAAGGTGTTTGGGCTAGTTGAAATACATTTGTTTGATCATGAACACTTTTGTTTTGCATATTGCATCCCAAACTTGTTGCCAAACCTTCCCAACCATAGAAACGTGAGAAGTGGCACACCTCCTTTGTTGTGTCTCTTAAGGTGTGCAATGTTGGTGGGGTAGGAAAATTCTACAAGATTAATAATGTCCACCAATGGTACTATTGCCATATGTAAGAGTGTCATTCCTTCTAAAAGAAATGGAAGAGGCCTCAAGAATAACTCACATGTGAGTACAAAATCTTCTGTTGTATCGATCAAACATAACAAAAACACGAAAAAATGAGTGCTTTCCACAACAACAATTTTTGTCTCTTGGTTCGTACTTCATCATCATAAAATACTCCTCGTGTGGCCGCCAAGTTATAGACTATTTGGTTAGTTAGATTCAAGAAAGTTTGAGGTGTGCAGAGTACATTGAGCAACTCCACCACATCCAATGATGCATCAACATACATGGTGTTAACTCCACCATGCAAGAAAGTTTGAGGTGTGCAGGGTACATTGGGCAACTCCACCATGTACGAGGATACATCGACATACATCGGCATAGTTCAGTTCAGGTCCTTGTGGAGTGGACTTCAAGACATGCTTCTTCTACTCTCGGAGGAGTGTGCTTTGTTGAGTGAGTGCCTTAATCAGTCGTGTCACTCAAGTGTGTAAATTCATGAGGGTAGTATAGTTCACAATGCTCTTGTTTTCCATTGTATGGTGTCTTTTTTAGCTATATTTAGGTAGTTAGCATTGTTTTATGTGCATGAGGCATTTGAACTTGTAAATGGCAATCATGCAATTCACATGGATGAATTTTCAAAGGGTGAGTCCGTACGTAACATGATTAATGAAGACATCAACACCAACGTAGGTATCAAGCTCTATGAAACACTAGGATATATATTTCTAGTTATATATATATATCATTACATATATAGCTTGTATGAGGATAGATAGCTTGTGCTATATCCATTGTTCATGTGTTAGGGGGCGTTTATTTCAGGATTAATGTATTCTTTTATGAGGACATTTTCTTGTGTCCCACATGCATCCTCATATGTGAACATTTTCTTTTTTTGGGATTTAATGATACACACATAGACAATATACACGAGTTTTCAAATATATTTATTCATGTATTTATTTATTTTTCACATTTGATTTCCTAGTTTATACACCTAACATCGTGCTACAAAGTAGAGCACCACGCACACATAGTGCATGTATTGGGTTTACCACATAGGTTCCCAATAAACCCTAAACCCTATCATGTGCTAGTTAATCAATTTTTTTGGACAAACAAGAGAAATTAAAAATTAGGATCATCATAAGGGTGCGGTCGAACGTGTTATTCAATTCACACCACTTAGACACAGATGTTGGGAAAACAAAATTATTTTGTTACGAGGACACATCCCGTGGACTACGTACGCCACACACATATTGTGGTGAACCATCTAATTTTTTGGATAGTTTTTGGTGATATCGGTTTATATTACACATCCATTGCGACGTAATACTTGCTTTTGTCGAACATGTTTGACAATGTTCACGGTCAGAATTCTCGGTTACAATCATGTGGGCTTAAACCATGGCCAAATACAGAAACATGTGTTTGACTTATTTTGTTCATCTACATATAGGGTACATAGACCACGATATTATACATGTAAAGGGAGAGAACGAATTCTTCATGATGTGAAGCGAGTTGACAAACAACCCATAAGAATATACTCTAATGTTGTTTTTGACGGGTACTTCTTGGCAAATAAATGCATACCATTTTAATTAAGGGGAATTAAAATGCTGAAGTCATGGACAAAATGATTGCATTTCATTTCTATATTTGCATGCGCAAACTATGCCTCCAAGTAGACAACATGTTTGAGCCTCGAAGAGCCGCCATAAATATTTGAAATAACGATAAGATAAAAACATTTAATACCCTGATTCTCGAAACTTATCTCATAGGTCTAGAGGGGTATCAACATAAGATCATTTCTAAAATATTGTTTTCCAAGCATAGTTCAAACACTATCTTTTTATGTTAGAATGATTGCCTAAATGCCACCAACTCATGTGTAAACACATTACAATATCTCACATCAATGACTTGCTCATGAGATTCTCCTAATTGGTGATGGCCTACGTTAGCACCTCTATTGTTATACCTATTGCAACATATTCACATATACTTAGTTTTCTCATTACACTTCAAATTCCAAATCTGAATTGGTTTGAGACTCATTTTCTCGCATATCCTTGATGGGAGCTGGTGTAAATAGCTAAAACATTTTTCTTTCTCTTTAGAAAATCCTTAAATTGGTGTTTATTCAAACAACCAAAACATAGGCCTTCACACCTAGCTTTATCTCATGAGTCATAAGTATGGAACCAAATTAGATCTTATTAGAAAGGTTTCGAGAATTCTTGATTGCTCATCATAAGTTTAGTGGTAAATGAGCCTTGATTAGTCTACTCAGACTCATATCGCCTACTAAAAGTTGTCCCATCATTAACCGATGTCTTTCCTACATCAATGACCTAGTTAAAAAGTTTCTTACAACCCTTGTATACAAAGCCATCTTGATAGTGTGACTTAATGTAGTATATTTGTCTTACAAATCTACAAACAAACCTAATGGCAAAGATTACTCTACTAGTCTCAATCATAATGGTAGTTATCTTGATCTTCATTATCCATTATTGCGGGTGTGCGCTAAGCTTATCCGCCAAACATAACGACATGTCTTTACATAATTTTCATGCAGGCCACTACCCAAGTCCACTCCCTAGCCCACACAACATTACAAATGTGTCCACTCCCTAGCAATGGGCCCGGTTCGGTTTCTTGGCCTTGAAACCAAACCAAACCAAACCGTTTACGAAAATTTTAGAACCAAACCAAACCGGTTTATCATAAATCAAAACCAAACCAAATCATTTTTTTGAGATATTGATTAATGTTTGAGCAATCCTTGTCATACAATTTTAACTTGAGATCAGTCTCTTTGTCACTGCAACATAGCAATGGGCTTGGTTCGATTTCTTGGCCTTGAAACCAAACCAAACCAAACCAAACCGTTTGCGAAAATTTTAGAACCAAACCAAACCAGTTTATCATAAATCAAAACCAAACCAAATCATTTTTTTGAGATATTGATTATCATACATATTATGAATCTATGTGAGAAGATCATCATAAATTTGGTCATCATACTTATCATAAATTTAGTTATCACACTTATTATAAATTTGGTCATCATACTTGTCATAAATTTAGTCATCATACATATTATAATTTTGGTCATCATACTTATCATAAATTTGATAATCATACATCAAAAGGACACTCTACTTATAATATATATAAAATTTAATAAGTTAGAGCCTATGGGTTTAAAATTAAAAGTTAAAAATTAGCCTAGAGGTGAAATTTAGGAATATCTTTTAACCTATAAACCTATAAACCTTTAAACCTTTAAACCTTTAAACCTTTAAACCAAACCACATAAACCGAAACCACTAAACTGCTAAACCATGAAATTCAAAACCAAACCGGATCATAACATTTGAAACCAAACCAAACGATTTATTTATTTCTGAACCAATAAACCGTTAAGCCACCGTTTAACAATTCGGTTTGGTTTGAGCTGAAACCGGGCCCATTGCTATCCATACATACCTGGGGGACATTTTGGAAATCCATTCATGTAACAATCAAGTGCCCCCATGAAACTTTTGGTCATGACATAAACATGGAAATTCCATTCACATTCCTGAGCAATCCTTGTCATACAATTTTAACTTGAGATCAGTCTCTTTGTCATTGCAACTGTGCAACATATTTATCGCTAGTTCCATTTATTGTGACATACTTGCACTTTTGGAAAAAAACAATGCATATCAGAATAATGCAACAGAATAGGTAGAACATGTAGGCTCCTGCCCAATAGAAAAAGATAGACCATGTAGTGCTCACCAAGGATATAGAAAACCTTTACTTGCAAGAAAAATAGACTATCACAATCTCTATACTGTTCCCACCAGTACTCCAGATATTGCTTTAACAATTGCAAAACACTGCATTTGTCTTTTACTGTACATATGTCTCCAAGTTTGTATGTGCACAAGAGTGTTACATTGGGGATCCCTTTCATTATTACCCTACCCTTGAGCTTCATCCATCCCTCCAATCCAACTGGTATATCATCATAAAACAGATACTGGTATGTTTTGGAGGTTTAAAGGAAACACAGTCGTGTACAACAATCCGAAATTCTCGAGCGACTCAGAATGAGAGAGCAAAACCAAATCTTTCTGCTTGGTTCTCTCTCCAAACTAAGCCACCCGAATAATTAAGAGTCATCGGGTTGTCATTGAGATCACACTTCTTCCACACAAAAAACTAGAAAGTCAAAGCCTCTCTGGTTTTACTCGTTTTGCGGGTGGCTGATCAACAGAGGCCACTTTCTGCTGTTGCTTCCCGAGAACTGTGGATGTTGATGCGTCTGGACCACCACTTGCACTGGCACTTGTGGCCTGTTGGGCGGGAGGACCTTCCACACCCTCATTTTGAGAGGTTGGGGCTGTATCTGCTGCTACAATGGGCATGAGTGGAGGTGGTGCTGGGGCTGGTGGAAGCTGGAAATGGAGCACATTTGAAATGGTTAGTCACCGATTCTAAAGCAATGAAAGGAGGGAAGGAGTTAAGACAATTATAGCTCTATATACAACTCAATTAACGAAACTTACTTTTCTGTGGATTGCATTGAGAATGTGATCAATTCTTAAGGCTTCCTTCACATTGAACATTTCTACACCCTTTCTGCTGTCATCAGAGCCTTTACTGTCAGCTTTCAGTCCTTCCGCAGATTCACTATCTGAAACAGATTATCAGGTCAGCTTCATACAATAATGTCATCTCTTTTTGTGCTCTAAATACCACCAAAAACACGAAAGAAGCTTGTCAATGAATTCAAAAGCGAAGTAGTGCAAGGATTACACACCAGTGCCTTCAGTGCAGATAATTACAATTCCACAATTAAAATATGCCTTCTATAAAACCCAAATTTGGTTTGTTTTTGTTTTCATTTATGAAGCTTTTGCATGCTTTACATACCATATCCAATCTTCTCAAGTTTTGTTGAGGCCTCAGAAAACGCTTTTGCAATGTGGTAGAGAGACCTAACCTGTGAATTAGGATACCTTAAATAAGCAAAAGAAGCAATCACAAAATACCAATAGATTGCTCATCTCATTTGTGCAACATGTGTAATAGGTAACTTACTAACCATCCGAAATTTTCTGTGATTATATGCCAGTAAACAATAATTATTCTTATAAAAGATAAAATACTGATATTTTCTGTAATCTATAGTGATACGGAGGAGAGCACTTCTCCTTGTTCATAGATAGTAGATGAATTCAATAATGTACCATATTGTAAAGGCAAATCATTTCTCATAGTTAATCACAGGCACTGGAATAAAATTCAACTCCAAGACTAAAAGATCTTAAATATATCTATATATGTAGATATATTTACTACATTTGTTGCACATTTTAAGAATTTCAATATTTGCAAAATGGAAATTTTGATTATCTAAATTATATTATCACTTTGATGCAAACATACGCTCTTCTTATCTATAAAAAGAAAAGGGCTAAAATTGTAGAACACAAAGGAGTGGCTCATGATTTGTTGAAGTAACAAGAAAAAATCATGGGTATTAAGCTGAATATACAAAACCATTTTGGCATCATAGCAAATGAAGAAAGTTATTCCTTTCTTTCACGTTTTTCTATCAAAAAGACACTACAAACTCAACAAAGGGGTGCAAAGTTTCCCCTACCCTCAACTGTGAATGCCTGATTAGCATAATTTTAAATGCACTATGATGTAAAAGTTTAAAGAACTAGAATACAAGTAGCAGCATACATACCACCCTTGATCCGATCACATTATGTATGTTCGGGGCTTGATAGATCGACCCATCTAAAATGTAGTATGCAGAAGTAGGTGTCACCTTTTCAGGACTCTCCCTTTTCTGCTTTCGAAATACGAAGAAATTCGGCTCCTGTACTTCGTACAGCATGTACTCCATTCCTATCATTTTCCTGTTGGGATCATACAATAATACAACAGCATTAGTAGTTTTCTATCTCCTCTACCAACAGACACAAGCAGTAGTGAGCATCATCATCAGTCTCCAAGACACATATAAGGAAGGAACATGGACAACAAGATGGAGTGTTCTCTTCTCGCAGGAGACCACATATTTCTCAAGTTTACAAAAATCAACCTAAGATAAAGGCTACTGAATTTCGTACGGAATTTAAAGAAAGCGACGGGAACACATAGGGGACTCCAAGTGCAGTGAATATGTATATGATGGGAAGCCCTGCTTTCTGTTCCTTTTGTTTGTTCTGTTTCCTATTTTGTGTTTAAACAAGGGGAGAAGCAGAAACAGAGGAGGGAGGTACGAGAGATGTGAGATGTCGAGCGGGTGGATGGAGCGCATGCGGAGGGTCTGGTTGTTGCAGGTGGGGTCGTAGAAGGGGGAGAGGGCGAAGTAATCGAAGACAAGGGCGCGCTCGAGAGGGAAGGAGTTGAGCCATAGCTGGTCCCTGAAGCTGATTCCAGTCAGCTCTGTTCCTCCACTTGCACCTGCACCTGCACCTCCTCCATCCGCCATCGCCATCGCCATCGCCTTTGCAGGGGAAATATGTAACAGACTCTCTCTCTCTCTCTCTCTCTCTCTCTCTCTCTCTCTACAGTGTCTTCAAATACACACAAAAACAGACTCTCTTTCTCTCTCTCTACATAGTGTGAACCATACGTACCATACGCGAATGTTTCAATCCTTCGGGTATGGTAAACACCCTCGAAGTATGATACCATACTTTTGTATTCGTTATTTATTATAAGGTAAAACAAAAAATATTTAAGGTAAGAAAGTAAAGGGAAAAAGCGTTAAAAAAAAAAAAACACATATAAGAATGTTTTGATCACATACGCATTCGTTTGAATTCGTATGAAAAAAGAATGTTTGTTAATGCATTCGAGCATAATACGTAAAATTCGTGTTCTGTCTAGCATAACATTCGTTTTCCTACATTGGAAAACGAATGTGAATGTTATTCAAACATTCTTGTGTTTTTTTTGTTTTTTTCCTATTATTTAATGTTTTTTTCCATTTTTTAGGCTTATTTACCTCATAATAAATAGTTAATCCAAAAGTATGGTATTTATCATTCTTTAAGGCTGTTTTTCTTACGCGACGAATGCGAATGCATGTATGGTACGTATGGTTCATACTATGCATTCGAATATATTGCGTACCATGTACATATAATAATGTTCATATAAAACTACATACTATGATTTTTGTCATATGTATATAGGAGGACTCTAATATGATTGGCACACTACTATGATCCATGGACCCAAATTACATACATATATAAGACTATTATGATTGGCCATGTACTCGCCTACATTGTATGGGAGAGACTGATGGACTTGAACACGTATCTAGGCATTATTAGGAACTGTTATAATTGGTCGTGTGATCTCTAAACTATGTGGTGAAGCGGAGCTTAACAATCGGCAACTGTGTGAAAATTGAATGGAATGTACAAAATCGAGTGTGGTTCTTCACACACAACATAAAACAATAATAGTGAAGATACTATTTTATACTAGTTTAATATCTTGGTACAAAAAGATGGAGGTCTTCAAGAGCTTTCGAATACACTTTACCACATAAGACATGATCAACTAAGTGGCAAGTTATGTGGGTATAAAGTTTGCGAAGAAGAAGAGAAAAAACAAAAGTACAAGATATCCCACATAGACAGGACAAATAAGGATCCAAGATTATATAACCAAGGCCAAAATACATTACTTTGTGTTTATGAGTGAATCATAGAATGTTCAAGGTGACTTGAGCTAAGTTAATCGGACGAATGGGTGTGGCTTATACTTGTAAAGGTTTTGGCCGACCGATGACGGACATGATCGGTTCGGGATTGGCTGAACCGGTCGGGACAGACGAATAGGTCGGTTGATCGCGGTGCATAGTGTTTTGAAGATTTTCGGTGCAAATACAAGACCAAAAGCCTAGTAGTATTTTTGCTTGAACCTTGCACCTCTAAGATAAGAAGCAATATACTTACCACTAAGCCAAGTCATATCTTCAAAACTTTACTTTGATCTTTTTATTTTATATGTAAATTCTTATACATGACAACTTAGATGATGACATGGCAAGCATGCATTTCATGCATTACGTGCATGTCTTGCACCCTCACATGCACCATATGCATGGGGACATCTATAAAAGAGTGGAGGAATCAAACAAGTTGAAACTAATGTAAAATCGGGGAAAAATAAGAAAACTTGTATTGTTGATGTATCTTCCGTTGTCGGGAAGATCCGTCACTACGTGCGGATCATGAGGCGGAACCACCGGGGTTTTGGATCAGAAGGATTCAAAGTTTACGCTACTTTTACCGAGAAAGTATTTAAGATAGATTGAGAGAGATTGATATGGCGAGAGAGAGATATTGAAATAAAGATTTAACTCTTGATTCTAGATTTGAGAGAGAAGATACATCAACAATAGGGTTACAATTTTTTTATTTGATCATCCAAAAATTTTACATTAGTCCTTTCATCTTTTTCTTCCCCTCTTTTATAGATGCCCTCATGCATGTGAGGGTACAAGACATGCATAAAATGCATGTTTGCCATTTGGTGCTCATGTATTACATGTGGTGCATGATAACCATGTCACTCATTTTAGCTCTCATGTATGAGAATTTACATGTAAATTTATAATGATAAAAATATAATTCCAAGAAAATGTGTTGGTTTAGTGGTAAGTTTATTGACTCTCAACTTGGAGGTGCAAGGTTCAAATCTTTACTTTCCCTCCTTGTGTATATGTATATGTATATGTATATGTATGACATCCACCCCCACCAAACCGCACGTCCTCTAAGATTTCGGCTACGGTGATCAATTAGATTCCTCCACGTCCTTATTCACATTCGTCGTACTATCTTCATCGTCGAGGTGATCAAGGTCAGGATCCTCGTCTTGTCTTTTCTTGAAAACCTTTACTCTTTTTCCCACAATGGGTATGGCCAACCTTGATCCATCTAGCTCCGCAAGGTAGTATGTGACATTGTTGTTGGCACTTATCACCACATACTGTCTGAACCATCTTCTAGCGAACTTTCTTGTTGTACTGTGTTGATTGTCAAGGCTGCTGTCGTAGACCAATACCCAATCTCCTTCTTCGATCTTCCTGGGACGCAGTCGATGCATCTTGTCGAACCGAATTTTGTTCTTCACTCGGGTTGCCTCCATCATTTTTCTCGCATGTTCTACATCTTCAGGTCTCCTTTCAAGTTGCCTTATCCGTGCCGCTAATAATTCTTCTCGGCTCATCTCGTTCTCCCATGGTATTGCTACCCATGAGGCGATTGTCCTTTCGATGGGCATCACCGGCTTTTGTCCATACATAAGCTCCGTTGGCATATACCCTATCACCGAGTTGTGTGTCGTTTTGTTGGCCCACAAGGCATAGGGCAATAGTCGTGGCTAATTCCCGACTCGACCGTTGCATGCTCGTACGATGGCTTTGACGATGGGTCCATGCCCTCACTCGATCTTCCCATTCGCTTCTAGATTGTAGATAGTCATGAGGGAGAGCTTCACGCCTAGTCGTTCGAAAAGCTCCATTGCTTCGTGTGCATCCAACTCCCCTTGGTCGGCGACTATCTTCCCCACACATCCGTATTGGCAGACAACCTCTTCAAGTAGAAATTTGCAAACAACTGACATCGTCTTATTTGTCAAGGCCTGCCCTTCCACTTGATTTGTCAAGTCTTCTCTTGCCAGCACTAAGTACTTCATTTGTCCCAGTCCCATTGGCATCGAGACCAGATCAACCATCCATTTGAAGTGTATGGTGAGCGGGTATGTCGGTCGTAGCTCATCACGATGACGTATGTTGGAATGTACTTGTCAAGTTTCGCATGTGGACACGAAAATGGAGTACATCTTTGTACATGCTTGGCCACCAATACTTTTCCTTCAACTTTTCGAACGTCGCCCATGTTCCTCTATGACCTGCCCAAGCACTCTCATGAAATTCGATCATCAACGTCACTTGCTCTTCTTTCTTCACCACCACTCGGCGTGGTATTCCCGTCCTTCTTTTTGGGTGTCGCCAAAGGAATCCTCCCTTTAGGAAGTGTCGATAAGCTTTCTTCCGGATTCGTAGAGCCTCCTCCTTTGTCAACGAAGCATTCGTTGTCATTGTTCTTAAGAATCTGCCGATCAGTAACCACTCTCCTTCGTCCTCGTCCTCGTTGAAGGCGTGGAAGGTTAGTGTGTCCTTGTCTTCTACTGATAATCGAGCCATCTTGAAGAAGTCGAGGGTGGCGTCTTCATCTTCCGAAACCATGTCACTTTCACTTTCAAATCTTGCCCTTGGCAGCATATCAGCCATGGCGTTCTTCTTGCCTGCAATGTGGTAGATCTCTGGGCTTAAAGACTTGATATAGGCGATCCACCTTAGCATAACTAAATCTGGGGTCGCACATCCCGATATCATTCTGAGGATTGGGAGACAATATGTCTCTATTATCACTTCTGACCCGATCAGGTAATCTTTGTCCGTCTTCACTGCCGACACAATACCCCAAAGTTCCCCCTTGACTTGGGCGTATCTTTGTTGCCATTCGCTAAGAACTTTTGCTCCGAACCGGATGGCATACCGCGCATTATCTTCTCCTTCTTGGTTGATGACCCACCCGATTCCGATTGGGCTCGTATCTACAGTCACATAAATCGGCTTTCCTTCGGTTTAGTCAACCTTTCTTAGTGTTGGAGCTTCAAGAAGTAGTTTCTTTAATCTTCGCATCGAGTTCGTGTGTTCGTCACGCCATTCGAACTTCACTCTTTTCTTTAGCAATCCATATAATGGCTCGACGACATGAGCGTAGTGCGGAATCCATATATGGTAAAATGTGCATGCTCCAAGGAACCTTCGAACCTCCATTTGGTTTACGCATTCTTCTTTCATGTCTTGGATCGCGTTCACCTTTGATGGCAAAGGCTTTCGGCCGTATGCTCCACATAAGTGACCTACCACCAAGATCTCTGGTTGCTCGAATGCGGATTTCTCTCCCAAAAATGTCAAATTCGTGTCTTCGAGCCTTTGGAGCACCTTCTCGCAATCTTTCATATGATCCGCGACGAACTTTCTACACCCTTCCTTATCTTTTGATTCATTCTTCTCTTCATCCGAACATCCTTCTATTGGAATATCATCCAAGAATGGCATCGTGATGTCCAGGATGCAATCCTTCAAGACCTTGTTCATGGCATTCACCATATGAGCCACCGAGTTTGTTGCACCTTGAGGTAAGGTACACATCCGCACGAGCCCAATCAGAGTCCTCATGGTTGTAATGTCACAATTTTCGATTGCCAATTGGAATTGGTCATATCTGGAGTAGAGATCACCAATGGAGTAGATGGACCGGCCCTCAAACACCTCGACAAATTCGTCCACGCTCGAACCGATTCCAACATTTCGAATTGTCACCTTGTTGACGGGTTGAAGATCTTGGATGAATCACAATGATCCATTCTTCTTCGGCACCATGAACCACCTATTAGAGTAAGGAGCATTCGACGGTTCTAGAATACCCATATTCACTTTCTCCTTTAAGAGCTCGATCAACTTCGGAAGGTGCGCTCTTGGAACTGGTATCAGTTTCAAATTCCAAGGCACATGCGGCACCGTGAAGATCACCATCAACGCTATAATCTTTGGGTCGACACATCCAATTTCTTGGGGAGAGAACGCGAAGGCTTTCCCATGGCTTTCAAGCATTTCACGAAACTTTTGTTCCTCTTCAGGGAGGAGGAAATCCTCCTTTCCAACTCGTAGCTTTCTTTTCATCTCTTCGGTGAAGACATGACCTATTGTCTTTGGATCCCTTAAGCTTGGATCATTAGCGACTTCCGTCATCTTTTGCCAGCTATCTTCTGGTAGCGGAACCGCAACTGGCTTGATCTTCTTATCCACCGTTTTATATTTTGTGTTGACTTCAGCTTCCTCCATCAAGATGCCACGATAGTATTCATCGATGATAGCGTACATGTTGACGGAGTTAACTGAAATCACACGTTGGTCGTGAAGATAGCTGAAGTCCACGACGTCCTCGAGTTCGCCGATGGTGTTGTTAAATGAGGCTTCTTCCATAATATGAGTCACGAACTCTTCTTCTTCTATTATGTTTTCTTTGTTCAGCATCTTCTCGAATTCTTGTATCCGACGCTTGTCCTTCTTGTCGGGTAGTACTAGTTTACATGTGGCACTAGGTGTGAAACATGTTGCTTCTCCTCGCAATCCACGCGCTCTTCTTTCTTGTGGGGACTTGTGATCGCTCGGACTATTTGTGCCCCATGCTTTAATAGTCCGCTCTAAAAATCCGAGGATTCGCCTCCAAGACTATCTCGATTTCTTTCATGATTAGCTCGCACCGTTAGGAATTGAACAAATCTTTGGTTGTCAAGACTCTTTATTCGAGCAAATGCTGCGCCATTGTCGAACACTTTGGTTTCCATCCGAGATGATGTGATATACGGTTGTCCTAGGATGACAGGATGCGACGTCGATTCTTGCACAAAGAAGTGTTGATCCATCTCCACATCCATGATCGCGACTTTAACATTTGGACAAGCTCCGTACAAGTCCTCCATAGTCTTTGTTGCCACTCGAATCTTCCATCCGTGATTTGTATTGATTGGCTATCTTCCTTTTTTGTAGAAGTCGGTTGACATAAGGTTGATCTCTGAGCTGTGGTCGATCAAGGCTACCACGGTCTCTTTCTTCTCCCCGATCTTCACCGGCGTCTCCGTTGTCGCTCGTGCCCAATGAGGTCAAGTATAGTGGCTGTCCACCATTTCTTCATCAACTTCGTCTCTTGCCATCGTTATGGCATTTGCTTTCGCTTTTAGTGGCTTCTCTTCTTCTTCGTCTGATTGTTGCCTTTTTCGCTTTACAAGGTCCACGATCGTGTCGTGGAACTCCTTCTTCGTAATGCCGAGTAATTCCCTCAAGGACAAAGTCACGTGGCTGTCAAGAACGCGTTCCTCGAGAATCTTCTTTAGGTCTGTCGTCTGCTCTATGTCCGACCTTAGCTTATAGGTAGGCATAGTCCTTGTCTTTCGAGCGGGGTCTTCGACACCAATCTTCACGGGCCGAACCGTTTCTTTGACTCGTTTGCTCAACTCCGCTTTTCGGCTTGCGTCTCCTTCCTCCATTTGCAAGGGTCGACTCGTCTCTGCATCTTCTTTCTTTTTCACGTTCCTTGTTTCATGTCTTTTTGATGGGCCTTGCTCTTCTATTCTTTTTCTCTTTTCTTCGACGAACACCTCGTGGTTGTCGCACATCACTTTCGGGAGTATAGTGTTTTCATCTACCGGATCTGACCACCCGGTTATACTTTGCACACTTGGATTCGCAAGCTCTACCTCATTCGATGTGACCTTTCCCTTCTTCTTATACTTGAGAACGGAAGACCAAAACTTTGCTCCCACTTTCGCAGCTTCAGTTTTGTCTTTCCCGACTCTTATTCCGGCCAACACAGCATAGTGCATCACATCCACATGAGTTGCCTCGGCATCTTCCATAGCTTTCTTCATTCCCCCTCTTCCGAAATTTACTCGCAAGGGTCTTCTAGTCTTGCTCGAGCAAATCATGTTGTCATCTATGTATACGATATTTTGTCGAATGACATCTCGAAGGCTCGAACAATCTCTTCTCATGTGGTTCAAGCTGTCACACCACACACATCTAAAGGGTTCTTTTCCTTTTGGGCCCCGTCGATTCATGTTCGCTAGTGTGACCGTCTGAAACTTCTTCGCCAGTTCTTCAATTATGTCATCACCAATCTTCTTTTCTTCCGCATTACTTTCGGCGGCTCAGTTACTTTCGGCGGTCTTGCTTTCTCCGTGGTAGTCGATCCCGTCAAGTCGGTGTCATCAACCCATTGGCGACGCTTGTCGAGCCTATTGCACGCTTGCTTCACCGCTGTCGTGAAGATTTCCGGCTACGGTGTGAAACCGGGGTGGAAAGGGCAAATCGATGGTGTGCAACATGTGCACATGTATAGTAGAGAAACGATGTATAGAATAAGGGGGAGTATTGATCCCACATTGTAACGTCTCTCCCTCCTTGGGCTATAAAAGGAAGGGAGGGGTCTCTTGTATGGGGTTGCCCATTTTGAGTCATATGGGTATACCAATTTTGTCAAGGGTCATTCTGTTTCTAGGGTTAGTAACTTTTTTTCTTCTTCTTCTTCTCCTTCTTGAGAAGTCGAGCGCCACAGCTATGGCGGCAAAGCTGTTAGGTTAACTTCCTTTCTTGGGAGCGTAGCCGGCTCGGAGCCGGGGGTTGTATCTTTTCCCCTGTAATATATATACTTATACCTGTTTGTGCATATTGGTGTATTTGGCGGTGTCAAGAACATAGCCCTTGTTCCCTGTGCATAAGAGTCGGCGTCCTGCGCATGCTTTGTCTCTCTCTCTCTCTCTCTCTCTCTCTCTCTCTCTCTATCTCTCTCTCTCTCTCCTTTGTCTCTCTCTCGTGTTCGGTTGCCTCCGAGACGTGTTTGGAGTTGGTTTTCTTGGCATCTCGTTTTCCCTCGTCCAAGACCCCCGTGGTCCCGCCCCTTCTACACGCACGCGCGTATCAACGCGACACCACGATCCAGTCCGCTACAAGCCCATTTGCTTGGGTATCGTCTTCAAGAAGAGTCCCCCATTCTCGTCTATCCTTCATGTCCACAACTTTCAAGAAGTACAAAGTCTTGTCCTCTTCAAGCAACACTTGGTCCGTGTTGGGGAGACGACTAAACATCTGGTCGAATTCGTCGTACACCCTCGAGGCGCTCATCTTCTTATTCTTCTTCTTTATCCACTTCATCAAGGCATGTCGTGTCATCCTCGTTGAGTCTTCAGTCACGAACTCCGCTAATATCTCTTTCTCAAACTCGGACCATGTTGTCTTACCTTCTTCAAGCTCGATGACGCGTCTTTGGATGTTGTTGGTGACCACCCTCTTGAAACTCGTGATTTGTCGTGCTTCAGAAACGTCTCATTGATTCATTTACCTTTTGTATGCGTCAAGGAACTTCGTAATGTTCCTTCCATCAAATTGACCCTCGAGCTCTATGACATGGTCGACAACCTTCTCCACGCTCGCATTGTTGTCTCGAGATCTCATCATTTGTTTGATGATTATCATCATCCTTTCGAATTCTCCCGCTTGGTTGCTTGAGGATGCCATCTCCAAGTATTGGTTTATCCTCGATTTGATCCTTCCCGCCGCCTCTTTCACGTTGGGTTCACCACTTGATTATGTCGTGAAGATCTGCCACTAGGCGCGGATCGTGAGGTGGAACCGCCGGGGTTCTGGACCAGAAGGATTCGAAGTTTACGCTAGTTTTAGCGAGAAAGTATTTAAGATAGATTGAGAGAGATTGATATGGTGAGAGAGAGATATTGAAATAAAGATTTAACTCTTGATTCTAGATTTGAGAGAGAAGATACATCAACAATAGGGTTACAAGTTTCTTATTTGATCATCCAAAATTTTTACATTAGTCCTTTCATCTTTTTCCTCCCCTCTTTTATAGATGCCCTCATGCATGTGAGGGTACAAGACATGCATAAAATGCATTTTTGCCATTTGGCGCTCATGTATTACATTTGGTGCATGATAACCATGTCACTCATTTTAGCTCTCATGTATGAGAATTTACATCTAAATTTATAATGATAAAAATATAATTCCAAGAAAATGTGTTGGCTTAGTGGTAACCCTATTGACTCTCAACTTGGAGGTTGTTGGGATTTCGGTCCCTCCGGATGGGATGTCCGGAGATAAATGACGGCAAGCCCGGTTGCGGTTACGAAACCGGAGGATGAAGAGTACCCGGCATGAAGCCGGATGAAGAGTACCCGGTATCGGAGCCGGATGATGAAGACCCCGGTTACGGAGCCGGATGACGAATGTACCCGGAGAGAGATCCGGATGCGGGGACATATTTGTGAATATGTTTGCCAAGGGCTCTTGAGGCTATAGTTGTAAATAGCCCGAAAGTCATATGTGTATAAATATGACTTAGGGCAAACAGTTTGTTGTTGTTACTCATCTTTTTTATGTTTTCAGCCGAGGGAGCTAAGTGAGCAGCCGAGAGAGAGAGAGAGAGAGAGAGAGAGAGAGAGACGAAGAGGTCGTTGCCTCTGTGTATTACCGCCGCCTGTGGCGAAGACAGTGAGCTCAAGGTTGTTGCCTTGTAGCTTCACCATTGTACATCTCTGTTTATAGTGATAGTTGGAGTTTGAGGACTCCCGTGGTTTTTCCCATTTAGGGTTTTCCACGTAAAACATCCTGTGTACTCTTCTCTCCATTGTCCTCGTACATTTTTTGTATTTCCTGTTTTCTGTGAGTTAATCATATTCCTCGGTTGTGGCCGAGCACTGTGCTCAACAGAGGTGCAAGGTTCAAATCTTTACTTTCCCTCCTTGTGTATATGTATATGTATTTATTTATCCATCTAGCCGTCGATTGTTGTCGCTAGATGCCGGTTACGTTGCCAGCTCACCGGCTCCGTCGCCGGTCCGGTTTTGGTTGGCCGAAACATTTGCAAGTAGCCAAGCCACACCCGTTTATCCATCCACACATAGATATAAACACAATAACTTTTGCTCTACCTTATATATGGTGAGATCCTTATTTATCCTGTCTATGTGGGATATCTCACAATTTTATTTTTCTCTTTGTCTTTGCAAACTTCCTACCCACATAAGTTGACAGTTAGATGTCTGTTTCTTATGTAGTAAAGTGCATCTGGAAGCTCTTCAAGACCACCATCTTTTTGTAGTTTTATGTGATTTTCACACCATTTCCAAAAATCTTCACAACATCGGTTCGGTTGGTTTGAACCAAATTGAACCACGAAACTGTGGCTTAATGGTTTAAACGGTTCGGTTTAGGTTTAAGTTTTTTTTCTGTTTACGGGGGTGAACAGTTCGGTTCAGGTTTAAGAGTTTGATGGTTTTTAAATTTAATTTAATTTTTTTAAAACAACCTTTTCATTTTTAAGCCCAATTCTCACATTTTAGGAAAAATCTTTAACATTTTGAAAATTTTAAAATTTAAAATTTAAAATTCTACCTAAGTTTGAAAACTAAAACTGAACCACGAAACCATGGTTTTAGCGGTTTAATGGTTTGGATTTTTACCTAATGGTTTTGGTTTAAACAGTTTCGGTTTAATGGTTTCGTGGTTCGAATCGGTTCGGTCTAGGTTTCAAACATTTTAAACAATTCGGTTTCAAACCGGTTCAGTTTGGACACTCTCGAACCGAACCATTGCCGATTGTTAGCAGAGCTAAACAATTATATTGGAGTCATTAAGTCGTCGAGCACTCGAATAGGCCGACTTTAGATGAGCCTTTTTCTACAATTGACCATATCTTCACTCTTAGATGCTTAATTCACCAGATTAAAGCAAGTTGCTAGAAGAAATTATATTTGTTGTTTTGTGGACTTTCACAAAGTCTTTGATACAATTCCTAGAGTGTCGTTGTTTGAGAAGCTTAAAAAGCTTGAAGATACCATAGGACATGATTTGGGCCATCCATACATTATATGAGCAAGTCTCCGTGTGTGTACGATATACATGCACCTATTCAATTGCTTTAGTATCACCATTGGTGTAACACAAGGTTGTTCCCTATCATTGACACTTTTGGGGTCTACATTGCTGAGATTACCGATAATATTGCTCGTAAGGGAGGTAGCAGATTGGACTTAGGGGGCACACAAGTCAATATCTTGCTTTTTAAAAATGATATAGTTTTACTCTCGGAGTTTAAACACGACCTACAAAGGTACCTTAATGTTGTAGATGACTTTTGTAGAAAAAGAGGATTGGTCGTGAATCTAGGGAAAACTAACATCCTTATCTTCCACACATCAGTCACCAAACGCTCTCTAATGCACAAGTTGAGGTAGTCGGATCATATGTATATCTTAGAGTCACTTTTAGAGTCGGATCATATGTGATACAAAAGTGCTTCTATTAGCATAGGGGGTAACTTAGTGAACTCTGCTCTAATGATACATAACCAATCACAAGATAGGATATATTGTCAAGCTTCGAGGCATCTTGATCATTCTATGAGTATGAATATACTAGCTCTTGATATAGTATTGTGGTAGCTCGGTAAGTTGGCATCCTCTTAGGTATAACCACGACACAAATACCACCTTTAATATTTCATGGCGACCGTGATAAAGTGATACACCAAGAAATATGCCAAATTTATACTCGGCATAAATGGATCAACCCACAAGAGCCACTCCCATCTAAAATGTTGTACTATAAGGAACATTTCATGCATTTCTCTAAGTTAGGTTTTATTCTATTACCAAAATATCTTGATATAAGCTTACCATATGCACTAAGGGTTGCTATGTGGACAACTTAGAGTATCATCCCACCATCTTCAGATTGAAAATGGTTATGATAGTTGAGTTCCTAAAGAGGAAAATGTATGTAGATTATGTCACATAGGGATATAGGATGGGTACCATTTTGCATGCAAATGTCAAGCTTACATCGAGATAAAGGAAAAATATCAAGACATACTTGAACCCTCCGCCACCCTCTCCCAATTACTAGATACCTCGGACATAAAGACACTTAGTAGGTATCTTAGAGCTAAAATGGCATAACGAGAGTAATCTACAAATGTGACCATAACCTTTGTACATATTCACTAACACATAATCACTGAATTTTTTTAGGGACATGGGGAGCGATGAACATGGACAAACTTGCACAACTCGGCCTCTCCCTCGTTGAAGTAGAAAACCAAAGAGAAACCAAATACCCTTGGAGATTGTGCTTCAAAGTTGCTCGTTGTCAAGTGAAGACATTAAGAAGATAAAGGAACATGAGCTACCTTGCCTCAAAGCTATTGTTGGGAACCATTTATATCGAGACCATGGGCCACATTCACATCCAAACCCTTCAACCCCCCGATCCTTTTTGAGAGACTTGGATGGAAATGAAATAAGTCTTTAGACATAGTCATTCCTTTATAGAACATGTTAGACCCCGTAACACTTGTCTCATGCTAAAACTTTCTTTTTTTCGATGATTGGGTACACATCCCATTATTGTAATCAATTGTCTCATGACCAAATTTGGTCTTAGAAGACGTGAATATATCTTTCTTTCTTTCTCTCAAACTCCCACAAAAAATAGAGAGAGGGGTTCTATCTATCTATCTATGTGTGTGTGTGTTTTATCTTTGTTATGGTTAGCTCTTTTGCTCTTGTGACCACCACCACCACCACAAGATATGGGCTAATACATGAAGATCGTGGTTATCAACTTCTCACTGGATGGATGGATTCATATAGAGTCCTCTGTCTACATGCACTCATAATGCTCTCGAAGAAGTAGGTCTACTTGGAATTTCCTCCCACAAGCCCGAGATCGATGCAACACGAGGATTCTGGAAATTACGTGTGATGGAAGGGTTGAAAGCAAGGGATATTTGTGTGCGTACATGCCCAACTTACAAGCACAATCAATCTAGAAGTTTGTAATATCCTAAAGCATTTTCGTACAAAGTTTCTTAAAGTTGTGAAATGAACGTTGTATACTCTCCTACTTCTTGAGACTATACCAATTCCCATTTACATCATATGGTCATTGAAAAGGTTATCAAATATATTCTCAAGGTTAAAAAAAGTTCTTCATATCGACTTTCTAAAATAATATAGGGAGCAAGCAAAAGATCCAAAAATCATAAAAGCAAAATTGTGTTATGATTGAATGCAAGATATAAAAAAATGGTTTGGAAGATGGGATGCAATACACTTGCTTCATGATGCACAAGTAGATTCCTTTGTGATTGAGGCCTTTTTGCAACACCAATTTATCATGACACAGGAAAAATGTGGACGCTCATGCTTTGTACATTATACTACATATATTAGACCTAACTGCAAAATCATGTTCTTCGCCGAACGAGAGAACCAAACACATCAATACATATTAGAGCCTATCTCATTGTCTACCATCTAAATTATTGCTTCCATGCGACTTAACTTACACTAATTACGATGGAGACAATGTGTTAGGGCATAATCAATGAGATTAATCGCCTATGCACACTTCTACAAAACAAGTTTGAGAGTTTATGTATCACACTTTGATATAATGCTTTGGCTTTGGTCACATCCAACTATGCTTTTCACATATCTTCAACCAAACCAATCCTTGCAACTATTATCTCACATTTTATTGCCAAACTCACAAGGATTGTTGACCACCTCTCACTCTCACTACCTCATGCATATCCACTTTGGTAAGTTAAAACTATGATGCCTTTCATAAATGTCGTCGAATGAGGATCTCACAATTCAAAATTCAATTTTCTTAGTAGTGAGGAGATAAATAGAAGTCTTACAATGTTGATATGCAAGAACAAACCCATAGATGTATACAAACCAAACCCTTGACTGTTACTCAAGAAACTCAAAATTCTTGAACAAATTATAAATTAATCATCATTTCCTACAAACAAAATTTCCAAAACCAAAGAATTTTCTGTATTCTACATATCTGTGCATAATTTGCTTAAATATATCTCTTTCCAACATTTGACTAAGCAACCCTCATGTTTGCTATCATTTTATTGTACAAGTCATCAAACTCTTGAATATTAGTACATTTTAAAAGCTTTGTATAGCCAACATTGGCATGTTGGTTTTGTTAAATAACAAAAGCTTTAAATTTAGGAAAAGTTGGCTAAAGTGGGCAAGGATTCAGGAAAAGCAAGGTGAACAAAATATTGTTTGTTTTGGTAGATTCATCTATTTTATCTTAATAAAGATGCATCTACATGGGGGGCTGTTTTTCGGGGGTCTTTGGATGTGCAAGTATCCATGTACGAGGTAGAGCAATGTGCAAAAACATTGCGTGTGTCGGAGAATAGAATTGAAGCAGTTCTCCCAAACATTCCGGGTGATAAATATTTTAAAAAGTCCTTTGTTTGGAATATTGCTTCGATTAATGCTTCATGGGTGTGGTGGAAGTGTCGGTGCAACAAGAAATATAAAGGTATCGAGTATAATGTGGTGGATATGATAAAGATGTTCTGGGATAACTTGGTACACACAATTAAGGGAGAGTATGATAATATTAAAGGATTGACGGAAAAGGTGCATAAGAAAAGAAGGGAAATTCGTCAAATATGGTGGCCAATACCTCTATGGTTGAATGGGACACATGAAGACCGTTCGAATTATGTGCCACCACGATGGTTGTTTCCTCCACCTAGTCCTTTCTTATTTCAATCTTAACTTGGGAGTAATATACTTCCTTCACATAAGAACATACTTTTTGACATGTTTCAATGTGTAGTTGATGGACTACAAGGTACTGTTGCTGGGGAGTTATCATGGATAGATGTTGATGGTTGATGAAGCATTTATTAGTACTAGAGACAGAATAGTGAGGGGGTTTATGGATCGGCTTTGCTTGGGGAAGTCATCCGTATACTTAGAAAACATAATAATTCTATTCTTTGTTGGAGAAGGATGTTGCTATGGGAGGACAAAGCATTGCTATTGAGTGATAGGAAGGTTATTTATATGTTTCTATTATAACGTAATTTGTAGTGTTTGATACTTTTTGGCAGGTTTTATTATGTACCTAATGGACTATGATGTAGTGCCACTGGGTAGTTACCATGGACAGATGTTGATGGTGGATGAAGCATTTACTCTTACTATTAGACTAGACATTGAGGGGGTTTAAGGATCGGCTTTGCTTGGGGAAGTCATCCATATACCTGAAAAGCATAATAATGCGTTTTGTTGGAGAAGGATGAGGTTATGGGAGGAGGAAGCATTTCTATTGAGTGACATGGGGTTATATATATATATATTTCATAACTTACTTGGTATTGGTTGACAGATTTTCTTGTGTGGTTGATGGACTATGGTGCACTACCATTGGGCAATTACCATAGATAGATGTTGATGGTGGATGAAGCATTTACTAGTACTATTTAGACTAGATATTGAGGGGGGTTTAAGGATTGACTATGCTTGGGGAAGTCATCCGCGGACTTGAACAACATAATAATAATTTTGTGTTGGAGAAGGATGATGATATGGGAGGAGGAAGCATTTTTATGGAGTGACAGGGACGTTGGATACATTAGTTGTACGCAACTAGGAAGTCGTCCTTATAGGAAAATCTTTTTAGTCTAAGTTAGTGGTAGAGATGGATGATGTTAATGGACGATGAAGTAGTTCTAGGGAGTGACAGGGAGGCTTGGTTATGTTATCATTTACTTTTTAAATTTGGGGAGTGGTTTTCTCATTTTTCTGGTGAGGATGAGTGGAGTCAAATTGTCAAAAGGTGTTGTATTAGGATGTATACATTTGATACCAGGTCTTATGTGTTGCTGACTATGGGCATGCTGAAGAAGGATTGAAATGGTTCAAAGCTAGGAGTTGCGAGGGCTTGTCTCAAGACGCAACTACTTTGGTTTCTATCTAAGGAATAACGGTTGCAATGTGTTGATTACAAATTATGCTAAACATGAACATGAGCATGCTGAAGAAGCATTGAAATGGTTCATATCTGTTATACATGTACCCCTGATACATGCTAAGTGTGAAAAGGCCAAAAATTGGTCTTCCACTTAGTAGTGTGGGGGGAGAGAGAGAGTTTAGTGAGTGTGAGTGAGTGAGTGAGAGTCTTCTTCCTCTCTGCCGTTTTTCCTCCCTTTCTCTCTATTGCAGAGATTCACTACCTCTTCCTCTCTGTTGTAACCTCCAACCTCCTGCTGTATTGAGAGTTGTCTATTGTATCCTATTGTTGCTCACCCCCTGTTCCTGTCGTGCACACTACAACTAAGAAGGAGCACAACTCCTTCTTCATCCTTGTTGTCCTTGCATCACGATTCGGAGCAGAACAAAACAATTCCCTCTTGGTTTTTTGCTCTACCGATTTGCAACAGTGGTATTAGAGCTTGGGAGACAACAATAGGAAGCTTTGGAGTCGGAAGCAACAAGCGTCTGAGACTCGTAGCAGCGGTGTAGGAGATTTGTGTGGCGAGCGTTGGAGTATCGGGCTCGGCTGAAGCATCTACCTATTGTTGGGCATCTCCAGCATCTTCGACATTGAAGAAAGGAGCCTTCCATTCACAGGTATTTCCCTTGGTTAAATTCTTCGTTTATCCATCATATGCGAAACATGTTTTGGTGGAAATAAGTTGTGGTGGGAGAGACCCCTGCCACATTTGGAAGAGAGATTTGGGGTTAGTGTGAATGTATAGCAGAGCAGATGTCTACAATTTGTGATTTGGGAGATGTATGCTAGTCAATATCGTTGCCACATTTGGAAGAGAGATTTGGGGTCAGTGTGAATGTATAACAAAGCATATGCCTACAATTTGTGATTTGGGAAATGTATGTTAGTTGACATTTTGGAAATTATATGTTTTTTAGTGGTGCGTGTTATACAGAAGAGTGGTATCAGCCTTTTTTGACAGTTTGCCGTTGATATTTTGGAAGTTGTATGCTTTCAATGGTGCGTGTTGCACGCAATATTGGTATCAATTTTTAACAGTTTGCCATAACCAAGTCAGTTACTAGTTTTTTGTTGCCCAATTGTATTTTTTTGTTGCCTAATACTATTGTTCACTCCCATGGAGTCTAAAATGTTGGATGCATCTAGTAGCACTTCTGTTGGTCGCAAGGTTGTTAGGTACGTTAGGTATGGTATGGATACCATACGTATATAACGTATTAATACACGTATAATACCTCCCAATTTAAAAATACGTTAAATACGTTTTCTTAATATGTTAAATACTTATAAAATACGTATTTTATGTATAGTACGTTAAATACTTCTAGAATTTGAAAATTATTTACCTTTCTAAAAAATATCTATAATATTGTAAAAAACATCTATGTTTACACAATTTTGTGATGTACAATATAGTTCTACATCCTAAAATGCATATAGCATTTGAACATTTCACATCCTAAAATACTTGTAGTAATATGGATGTCGACATTCCCTTATTCTATAAATCAGTGTAAGTGTGTATCACGATGTTCTACTTCAAATTGTAATTATTTACAATTATGCCTTCATAGATTGAGGAATCGTCTACGATTATCACACTCATGATAGGTTTCTCTTTTCTTCGTTTTCTTCTTCTTCGTCTATCTTCTGTGATTATCACACTTAGAGTTAGGACAGGTTTATGTCTTCTTTTCTCTCTTCTTCTTCTTCTTCTTCTTCTTCTTCTTCTTCTTCTTCTTCATCTTCTTCATTGTCATCTCTTCTATTCTTCTTTCTTCCTTCCTTTGGCTTCTTTTTCACTAAAATCTTTTTTTTCTTTTGGTTTTTGTTGGGGTTTTACTTACATTTTCTTTGTAAATACATATTATACCTGTTTTTTTATAAATACGTTAAATACCGTATTGGACAAATGTACATGATATTTGACTGAACAATATTGAGGTATAGTACGTACTATACAAATGATGAGGTACTATACGTATTTAAACATTAAATATGGGTACTTAAACAACCATTTGCAATAGTTCAAGTAAGAACTATTCATTTTTGGGAAAAGATCATATTGAGATCCAAATATTTGATGGATCTAATTTTGCTTTATGGAAGAATCAGATGCGTGATGTATTGGTTCAAAGAAAGCAAACGAGGCCTCTAGGCGGCAAAGCGAAGAAGTCGGATGACATGGATGATGATGATTGGGAGGAACTTGATGCCTTGACCATGTCCACTATAAGACAATCAGATGCGTGATGTATTGGTTCAAAGAAAGCAAACGAGGCCTCTAGGCGGCAAAGCGAAGAAGTCGGATGACATGGATGATGATGATTGGGAAGAACTTGATGCCTTGACCATGTCCACTATAAGACTACACTTGGCGGATAGTGTCTACTTTACTGTTTTAGGCAATAAAAACTCTAAAGAACTTTGGAAAAAGTTATGCAATACCTATGAGAAGGAAAGTGCAGCTAATAAGGTGTATTTGATGAGAAAGCTATATGACCTTCATATGAAGGATACAGATAATGTTGCGTCTCATTTAAATCAGTTTGATGCATTATGGTCGTAGTTGCAACCTCAGAAAATGACCATGGATGATGAGCTGAAAGCTGTATTTTTGCTATGCACATTGCCTAGCTCACGAGACACATTTTGCACCGCTATTAGCACTAGGTCTATAATGACATAAGTGGAGCACTATTGGGTGAAGAAATACGTAGGAAATCTATGGTTTCCTCACAAGTTGGAGAGGCATATAATGTTTGAGATTCTGGTTATGGCAAGAACCAGCAACGTGGTAGAAGCCATATCAAAAATAGTCATGGAAGCCATGATAAGAGTAGAAGTAAGTCTAGGAAGAGACTTGTGGAATGCCATTATTGCCACAAGAAGGGTCATATCAAGAAAGACTGTTACGCCTTGAAGGGTAAAACTCATTTGATGGGCATGTTAAATAGTTGACTGGTTCATCATCTTCAGTAAAGATAGAGGAAATAAATGTCGCATGCGATGATCGTGTTGACATCTTGGTCATGGATGATGATGCTACCTATGTTGAGGCTAATATTGCTCATGCGCTTGCTCATACATGGTTGTTGGACTCTAGTGATTCATTTCATGTGACTCCACATAGAGAGTGGTTCACACGATACGAAGCTAAACCACTTGGTACAATACGATTTGGAGATTCACATCAGTGTGATGTGATTGGCATCGGAGATGTCATGGTACAATCTTCTTATGGCTCTCAGTTTACCGTACAAAATGTACACCATGTGCCTGAGCTAACTCGTAGCTTAATGTTTGTTGGACAACTTGATAACATTGATTTTAAAGTGATATTTTCTTCCCAGTCCTTTCGTATTACGAAAGGAAATATGGTTATTGCCCAAGGGAACAAAGTTGGTTCACTTTATCCTTTAGTTGTCCATCAAAAAGAGCATCTTTTGACAGTCACAGAACAACCTATGACTTGTATTTGGCATAGTCGTTTAGGTCACATGTCTCATACTGGAAGAAACTTTATCACGTTTTGGCTATTTACCTTTGTTATCATTTTCAAATTTTTCAGTTTGTGAGCATTGTCAATATGGTAAACAAACTAGAAGTGTGCAACAGAATATTAATTCTTATTCATCTACTCAACCCTTGGATCTAGTTCATACAGATGTATGTGGCCCTATGCCTATTAGATCATTGGGTGAAGCTTTGAATTTTGTTACATTTATCGATGATGCAACAAGAAAGGTGTGTGTGTATCCCATAAAGGGAAAGGGTGATGTTCTGATAATGGAGGTGAGTATACCTCTCATGAGTTTAGAGATTTTTGTGAGTCTAGAGGCATACGTAGAGAGTTTACTACCCCTTACACTCTAGTACAAAATGGTGTGGCAGAAAGGATGAATCCAACCATCCAGGACAGAGTTGTTTCTATGTTGCATCATGCAAATCTACCGCAAGGTTTTTGGGCTAAAGGAGTTCGGACAGCAGTCCATGTGATAAATCTATCACCTAGTACTACCAAAGGCTTGAAAGTGGCACAAGAGCCGTGGATAGGAAAAACCCCAAACTATGATCATCTTAGGGTATTTGGATGTGAAGCGTATGTTCACATTCCAAAACAATTAAGGCAAAAACTAGCTTTTAAGAGCAGAAAATGTATTTTCCTTGGCTATGGCGTAGATGTTCAATTTGGATATTGTTTGTGAGATCCCGAAACGCGCACTATAGTCAGAAGTAGTGATGTTGTTTTCAATAAAAAGATTATGCATAAGCAGCCAATTAAGGAAGCGGAAGTGACGAAAGCGGTGTTTCAAGATGTTACACCCTCTATTAGTGTGCAAAAGAATAATTCTACACCTACGCCGAACAGTCCTACAAATGTTCACCCATATGAGGATGTTCAAAATGAGGACGCATGTGTACAACCTGAAAACAGTCTGACTCTGGTTCAGCAACCAGTGAGACAATCTACTCGTGTCTCTAGGCCACCTGTTAAACTCATGGACTATGTGATGTTAATGGATGCAGGTGAACCCTCTTGCTATAAAGAAGCTATGTTGGCTAGTGATCATGCTAAGTGGGAGCATGCCATGAAAAGTGAATTGGACAATATTTATAATAATAATACTTGGGATTTGGTACCTTTGCCAAAGGATAGGAAAGCATTGTCATGCAAGTGGGTATACAAGTACAAGTATACGTCTGATAGTGTTTCCCCAAAGTATAAAGCACGCTTGGTAGCCAAAGGTTTCAAGCAAGAACATGGAGTTGATTTTGATGAAACCTTCTCTCCTGTAGTTAAGATGACTACATTACATATGTTGCTTTCATTGGTTGCAAATCAGGATTTGGAATTAGTCCAAATGGATGTGAAAACTGCCTTTTTACATGGGGACCTTGATGAGGATATTTATATGGAACAACCAAAAGGTCATGAAGTCTCGGGAAAAGAAAATTTGGTATGTAAACTCAAGAAGAGTATGTACGGGCTTAAACAGTCCCCTAAATTGTGGTACCAGAAATTTGATGCTTTTATGAAGTCTCAAGGATATAGTAGAAGCAATGAGGATCCTTGCCTTTATACAAAAAAAATGTTCGGATGAGAGTTCCATTATTTTGATACTCTATGTTGATGATATGCTTATCGTTGGTAAAAACAAGGATGAGTTATCCTTGTTGAGGAAAAACTTGAGCCAAATTTTTGACATGAAGGATTTGGGAGACGCAAAACATATTCTTGGTATGCGTATTACTCATGATAGGAGTAAACGATGCATTTACTTGTCTCGGGTTGAGTACATATCGAAAGTGCTCAAGAGGATTAATATGGAGAATACAAAGCCGTTGAGCACTCCATTGCCGACATATGTAAAGCTGAGCACATGTGATAGCCCCACATTTGATGAGGACAAGGAATTCATGTCCAAGGTTCCTTATCAATTCGCAGTTGGGAGTCTTATGTACGCCGTAGTGGCTACTAGACTAGACATTGCATTTGCAGTGGGAGCAGTAAGTCTATTCATGTCAAATCCTGGTAAGAAACATTGGGATGCAATAAGGTTGATATTGAGATATCTAAGTGGCACTAAGGATAAGTGCCTTTGTTTAGGTAAAGGGGATGCCTCTATCATTGGATACACAGATTTAGATTATGCCAGATGCACTGACAGTAGGAAATCTACTTCAGGGTACATCTTTCATATTATGGGAGGTGCCATTGCTTGGAGATCCCGTCTTTAAGATTGTGTCACATTGTCAACTACAGAGGCTGAGTATGTTGCAACTAGTGAGGCATGTATGTAAGGAAGCAATTTGGTTGTCTCGATTAGGTAGTGACATGGGTATACCGCAACATGTACCCAAATTGTTTTGTGATAGTCAAAGTGCCATTGCTTTGGCTAAGAACCCGGTATATCATGCGAAGACCAAATATATTGGAGTGCGATACCATTTCATTCGGGAATGCGTAGCTAATGGTTGTATTAGCCTTGAGAAGGTTGTTTCTCGTGAAAATGCCGCAGATGCATTGACCAAGGCCTTACCACAAGATGCGTTGGAGCATTGTTGTTACTTGATGGGAATTACTTAGTGCCTTAAGTTATACACCTGACGTGTACATTGTGTAACATGCCCATCAGGTGGGAGGTCTAGGTCTAGGTCTTGTACAGGTCAACCTTCCATTATTTGTACTCCTCGTTTAGGCCTTTTAGTGGGAGATTGTTATGCATGTACCCCTGATACATGCTAAGTGTGAAAAGGCCAAAAATTGGTCTTCCACTTAGTAGCGCAATGGGAGAGACAGAGTTTAGTGAGTGTGAGCGAGTGAGTGAGAGTCTTCTTCCTCTTTGTCGTTTTTCCTCCCTTTCTCTCTATTGCAAATATTCACTACCTCTTCCTCTCTGATGTTAGCTCCAACCTCTTGTTGTATTGAGAGTTGTCTATTGTATCCTACTGTTGCTCGCCCCCTGTTCCTGTCATGCACACTACAACTAAGAAGGAGCACCGCTCCTTCTTCATCCTTGTTGTCCTCGCATCACAATTCGAAGCAGAACATAACAATTCCCTCTTGGTTTTCTGCTCTACTGATTTGCAATGATATCTATGTATCATGGAATTCATTGATTGGGGGATACGCTGAATATGGACCTTTTAGTGATGTTTTCAAATGTATTCAACAAATGAAGTTAGAGGAGACTATTCCAAAGGTTGTAACATATTTGTGATGCTTGAAAGCATGTGGAAGTGTAGGAGACGTTGAGAAAGTACGAAAACTATAGGCAGAGATTGTATGGGATGGTCTCAAAAGTGATATTTGTATTGAGAATAGTGTGATAGGGATGTATGCTAGGTGTTGATCTTTGTTAGATGCACAAGATGTATTTGATACTCGTGCAAACAGAGATGTTCTCTAGTGGAATGCATCTATTATAGGATATCGTGAACATGGCCCAACAGAGATTTTCTGTGGTTTCCTTGGTGAGGCACAAGAAATATTTTCAAAGCTTCGATTTAGAGATAAAGGGATGTGGAATATAGTGATTTTGGCCTTGGGAGTTTTTTATTTATTTTAGGGGATGGTTTTGAAGCACTAAAATGTTTTCAACGTATGCAAAGTGAAGGACTTTCTCCTGATGTGATATTATTTCATTTGCATTTTAAAGGCTCTCATATTCTCCAAAGAGGTTTTCTAGCAAAGATTACCCATCTTGGAAGTAGTTTCGTATAGATGTATGCAAAATGTGGTGACCTAGTGAAAGTTGAACAAGTATTTACTAAACTACCCACGAAGACTATTGCTGGTTGGAATGCTCACATTAGGGATCAACGACGGCTTGGCTCAAGCCTTAACCGTTTGGCTAAAGCCTCACATCACAAGATGTATTCAATGTGGCCAAGGTTATGGTTTTGAAGCACTAAAATGTTTTCAACGTATGCAAAGTGAAGGACTTTCTCCTGATGTGATATTATTTCATTTGCATTTTAAAGGCTCTCATATTCTCCAAAGAGGTTTTCGAGCAAAGATTACCCATCTTGGAAGTAGTTTCGTATAGATGTATGCAAAATGTGGTGACCCAGTGAAAGTTGAACAAGTATTTACTAAACTACCCACGAAGACTATTGCTGGTGGAGATATGGTACAATGGCCTACCATGTTTTTGGGCTATATTGAGCATGATAAGAATGAGGATGCTATACAACTCTATCCTCGAATGCTTGTGCAAGGCCTCTTTCCTGCTATGATGACATTTTCTGGTATGTTGAAAGCATGTGTCGACATGGGAGAATTGGTACACATACTGAAACGAAATTAGATGTTGAGATGGATCTTAGTTAAATGAAGGATTCATGGCTAGCCATTGGGATAGTCGTTTCTATTCCATCTATTTTGTAGTTTGTTAGAACTAATGGACGGATATTTTGTTTTGGGAAAAAAAGAAAGATGCAACTCCTTGTCTAGTCCCTTGAGGATATAAAAAATAAATCAAAAGAAATAAAGAGAGAAATTAACACGTGCAAAATTTTCCCATTACAAATCCCTTCTAGGGAGTCAAATCTTACAGTTATTGCATTAGAAGAAGAACCAGCTAAAGTTGTCTGAGACTACATACAAGGCCATATGCAAGCAGTTTTCCTCTTTAACTCCATAAAGGTGATGAAGCGCAGAGTCAAGAGAGAAATTATCATATATGAAAATTTTCCCATTAGGAATAAACTCTGTATATTTATTTACCTTTACATCCAGGGTTGCCATCCTAGCCAAATTCTACCTAGAAGATTTACATCTGTGGCTTGATCAATCAAACAGTCAACCTGATCCTGTATAGATTCACAAAGCTTTCCACTGATGCGAGCCCTAATATTTCGAGATGGATCACCTTGAACAATCTGTATTAGGTCATGGAAATAGGGCTTCTGAGCATGGACGGATGAATGTAGTTCAGATATGGTAATCTCTGCAGGATTCCACAAATTGAGCTTTCGATGAGCAAAATCCACTTTGAGCGCCACGTGCTTCTCTTCATAAGAGGTGGTCTCAAGAGCCTCTTCATCATTCCTCCAGCTTGAAGCTTTCATAGCTTCAGCTTTCCAGTCTACTAGGGGCTCCTTTACAAAGACATCCATGACTGCTATTATGATATCTCTGCTATTACGCAGCGCAGACAGAACATGTATCATATCAGTGCGTAGCAATCCAATGGCATCCTGAGGAAGTAAGACATTTGTGAGTTGGCGCGTCATCCTGAATGGAACAAGCTCAGGAACTGGTAGCATCATTACTCCTGTGCCGAAGCTATAACCAAAATCAATAGGAACAAGTGATCCACTTTTTGTGTCCACTAGTATATTTGATAAATGTCTATCACCCACCCCAGCAATATACCCACACATGCTCAGAACAGCAAGACTATGTTGGAACTGTTTGCGAAGAGCAAGAAATGATTCCGCACTTGTTGTCAGCTTCAATAAGCCATTTCGTAGTGAATCCCATGGTATGCTACAAGTAAAGCTATTCATCTTTTCCTCCAGTTCATTGAACTGGGTAGTAGAATACATGTTTCTGTAACAGTTTACAATGTTTTGCGAACCTCCTCTTTTTGCAAGCCATTCATGAAATTTCATCCTGACATTAGAGGTAATTTCAGCAGAAGCACCCTTTCCAGACAATCCCAACTCAGGCAATGTACATGCCAATCCATCCTTGATAACATCATCCAAGGCGCATGTATTCTCAACAAACTGAAGCAGACCACATTTCTGGGAAACTGGGATAACTGCATATGTTCGGACATATAAATTTCGTTTTGAGCAGCCTGCATCTCTGCTTAAAATTCTATTCATGACCTCAAAAATCTGTTCTATTCTCTGATCAAGACGCAAATCTTCACCTCCTTTCACAATAAACTTGTACTCTAGTTCATCGGATCCTCTGACTTTCAAGACTTTGGGATGTTGCTTGGAGCTTAGAGAAACTATGGTCTGATCAAAGCTGACTACTTTCACATGCAAACTCGGGTCTAACTGCTTAAAACCATTATAGCTCCCGAACATGTGAATCATATCATTCTGAGATGACCATGCATTCTTTGATTGATCAAAATCAGCCATCCATTTCGAGAACAAGCTTAGATTCAAACATCCTGACTGCAGATTTTTTAATGCTTTTTGTAAGTTGGTCATGATGCCAGCAGTAGCCTGTGTGAACTGTTTCTCATTCATTGAAAGCAGCTTGAACCCATCTTTTCCAACAGCATCAATCACTTTCTTTGAATATTCCCGACAAAACTTTACATTATACTCTCCTGAGCGGCGCTCATCTTTGATCATCGATTCTACATCTAAGCAATCATCAATCAGACTGTAGAAATGCTCTTTCGCCTTTACATTATCACCAGCTTGTAGGAAAGTTTTTACCCAAGAAAGCCCATCTCGCAGCCTTTGTTCTGGGAATGTCAAATCCTCCAGACTCCTAACCAAAATTTCAAGAATAGGAAGATTCAGGATGGAGTTTAGATGCATAGTTCTTTTTCGACCTACAGGACCCAACCCAACCCTGCTCACATTATATGAAAAATAGACAGCTTGAGGTTGCTGTTTAGCAATATCCTCCAAGATACCTACAAAGGTTTCTCCATCATCATTATCAAGGCTAGACAGTATTTGTGGTATCCAAGGTATAAAAACTTGCCTATTCACATCCTTTGCAATGGACTGGAATTCAGAGTCTGCATCTTTATACTGTCCTACGAGTGTTAACACCCTCGCGATGCCATGATGTGCTTCAACAGAGCTATCTAAATATATTGCTTTCATGATATGCCTCACAATCAATCTTGGATAGCAAGATACTTCAGGTAACACATCACTACCCACTTGAATCACATGCTGTAGTTCGGGTCCCCATCTTGCAACTGTTGCAGACTGCAGAAGCTCATCACAGAAAAATGAAAATTTAAGAGCTGACTTTGCCAGAGTATGAACTGAGATTGCATTCTTACAGTCATCTATTTCATATAGCCCAATACTATATGCAGAAAATGCTGACTCCAGTTGTTTTACACATTGTTTTAAAGATTCTGTATCTACAGAAACCCGAGAATGCCCTTTCATGTTTAGAAAAGCAAGCTGGATGTTTGTACTTCCTTCCAACAATTTTAGCCCAAGTTGCCACTGTTTTTTATTATATTTATGTGAAGTACTGTTAATGTAGCTTAAGACCTGTATCCAACAGAAAAAAATCAGCATACTGGTGTCATTTGTTTCTAGAACTACTGAATAAGCCTTCTGTGACTAAAGAATTTGGACATTCTCATTTGGAAGAATACAATACAGCTCAAAAAGCAAGGAAAATACGTTTACGGGTTCTCAATACAAATAGCAAAATGTACTAATATTAACCGAGTGTGAAATAGAAGCTATGCCTACTGTTACATCCACCCAACTAAAAGAGAAAAACATAAAAATGTTGGTGGTTTAATGAATAATAATGACGCATAAAGCGCATCAGTTGAATATATCTATTTAGCATGGAAAACACTTTGACATTGACTTTCTTGGAAAACCCATGGCATTTATATTATCATAATATATAGGCCATGGGTTTGCCAAGATAAATATAAAGCATGCACTTTACCATATTTACCATTTGTAAGCCAGAACAATATAATTTGATAAATAACCACATTCTTCGAAGGTATGATAGATCCAAAACAGTACAATTCAAAGATTATGGGGTCAGCTCAGGAGAGCAAAATATTTGATGGAAACAAGTGCTTTAACCTCTATGGACAAACTAGAATTGAGATAAGAAGATATGCACAAAAGGATCTGCTAATTGTGCCATTGGGATCCGGAACAGAGCGTTATATTTGCCATTTTATGAAATCAGCAGGAAATACCAAAACTTTGAGCTTCTTTGAACAAGAATTTTGACAAAATTCACAAAGCTTTGAAGTTCTTTGAACAAGGCTCTATGGAGTGTCAAAAGCTTTGTTGAGTTCACAAAGCAACGGTAAATCTCCACCTTCCACAATGATAGCTCTTGGCCAATGAGTGCCCAATAATGAAAGCATGATAGTTGGTCATCAAGGCAGGTATCCTGACATGAGTATAGGAACAACAGTAGTGGCACTCCAAATCTGAGGAAAACTCTCACACAACTATATTGAACATCACGTTCATAACTCTGCAAGTGTAAATGCTCTGCACCTATACCAACATGATTGCGTGCACTTCCTGTACACAATGTGTCAATAGCCTCCTTAAATTAGACATGGAAGGTGCATACCCTTGTACACCATCCTGCTATAGTAAATGTCCACCTTCATCATCCCTGAGTAAAGGAGGTAGAAGTGGGGACGCACTAATGGATCTGGTATTGCTTCGTTGGTAGTACATCATACAAAGTAGTTGCATACTCTCCCTGTGTATCTGGGGAGGTGATAGGTGGAGGGTGTCACCTATGAGTTTCCATGCTTTCCTGGAATTTTGACCCATGAGATCCAAGACTGAGTGCTCCAGATCTCATGCAACAGCATGGCATGTAATTATATTGAATGAGCTCCTCATGCAGGTGTAAATTTATTAAGTTTATCCTATTTTCCATGTAAGTTTATTATATTGAATAAGTTCACCAAAAATCGTAGATTTTCCACCATAATGCTTTACACATGTACCCTAACTGTATATATATATAATCCATTTGAAAGGTCAGAGACGTTTACCTGCACAAGCATGCTAATAGACTTTTGTGGATCTCTAATACTAACACGATCTGCTTCAAGGCAACGAAGCTTGATAATGTTTTTGTATGACTTATAGTCAAGCTTCTCTTTTTTGAATGATACAAACTGGTTCATAAAACTCTGCCAGGTTACACATTATGCGGAACCCATTAGAAAGGAAAAAATGGTATGCTTTAATCCAGGCTGAACATCAGGAAAAACTTCCAACAACTTCTGGTAAGAACAAGTAATTGATGCTAAATTATATAACTTAATTCAATCATCGATCAACTAAAAGCAGAACCTTCTAACCTTTGCAGCTTCATAATTTCCTTGTTTCATTAAACCTCTTGAAGCAGCAAAATAAATATGTGCACGTTGCTCATCAAGCTGGGATGCCAGTTCACTTCCCTCATATTCTTCTCCTTTCTTCAAGCACCTATTAAATGCACTTTGAAGCTTCTGGAAGAAAAGCAATCTGTTCTGAACAATATCATCCCAAGCCTCAGCATCATCCATTGTTGGAGAGGGCCATCGTTTACTCCATTCTAACATTATTCTGTGAATTAATATCCAAACATTACACGTTACTCAACAAAAGTTACAGATAAAATTAGAAAGTAAATTATAAAAGTTTACAAAGCATAATAGACCTTGACCAGTCGCAGAGTTTATTTGATCCTATATGGTCAACAAATTCATTCAATTCTGTTATTTTTTGAAGATTTGCAATGAGAATATGCCGGGCACTAGTTGCAAGAGGATGGAATTCTGCCCAATGTTTGACGAAGCTTTTGTAACACTCATGTATATAAAAACGCGCACGATCAAACTGATCATTTGAAACTGCTAATGTCGCCACTTGTGTGCAGAAATCATTTAGGATCAAAACTTTTTTGCTATTGTCCTCTGGTATAGGATGAAGAAACTCACAAAGTTTTGCATGATGTGTAGGCATCTTAACAGCTGCTCTAATAAACAGACTCAAGTAAGAGTCCCGTGCTCTAGGCTCCCAAAGCTTGGATAATGAATTTTCAACCTGAAAGAGAATTTCATCCATCACTGTATGCCAGTTCAACAAGCTGGCAAGACAATGCAGTCTCCGAGTATACCAGAGATCTTGCTCAATCTCATTGGGGATAACTATCACTCAAAAAGGAAGAAAGGAGCAAATTTAAGATTTCAAAGATGCCGATGGAAATTAATGCAGTAAAGAGAAGTCAAATTGAAATATATTTTCTGATTCACCTGTTGCTTCAACTTCGTCAAATTGATCAATGGCATTGTCGTACATTTTCAAAGCTGTTGCAAGTTCACCATCAAGCTCAGCCTCAAGGGCTTGTTGTGTTATACTAGCTTTCGTAAGGTGCTTCTTGTAAATTGATAAGACAATGTCACTCTCTCCTAGGGATCTGTAAAGATTTGAAAGCGCTAACCAAGCATGCTCTAGACTGTTTGCTTCAAAGGTTGCCTGCCCTCGTGATCCTTTATGACGCTTCCGTGAATTTCCCACATACTGCCATGGCATATTCTTTCTCAAGATTGCATTTTCCAAGTACAGAATACCTGATTGGTAATTGGTTGACTTTAAACTAACCGACCCTATTAACTCTGGCCTAATCCAGGATTCCTTATCTTCCAGGCTGAGAGACAATGCACATGAAACAAAAGAAATGTCGTTCTCAGTTCGTTCAAACATTTTCTCAATTCCAATGTTAACCAACGACTTTAACTCTTGCTCACTTCCAAAATATTTATCCGATGGAAGCGAATATATAGCACGAAACAAAACCAAAAGTAATAAACGTGAGAATGTAGGATCCTTCTCTGCCAATGCAGCTAATGGATTAATGATCTCACTGTGGTTTATCTCAATATCTGGTAACTCTCCTGTTAACACATTTAGCAACCACATTCAATAAACAATATAATATAGATCATGCTGGTTTCAGATATTACACACCATGTTATTGAGCAGAATTTCAAGGAGCTCCCTACCTACGCGATATCGTCTCAGCATTTGGACCTTGTTAGCTCTTTCTACTGCTTGTTGTGCCATACGAGCTTCTTTTCTTTTCATTGCATTGAATACACTTCTTAATATTTGAGGCCGTGAAGCACTTGGATGAATTAATCTTCTGGTGATTGTTGTAGAGATGCCATCATCACCAGATGCAACCTGCGATTTTAAGCCTACTGTTCTCATACCGTGTCTTTTAGAGAATGCAAACAAAGAGCTTCCACTTTCAGCTAAAGAGGCTGTCAAAGAGTTTTGTGACTGAGAAGGCTCCAAGCTTTCAGACTGTTGTATTGTTGCTCTTATCATACCAGGAAATTTCTTAATATGTATGTTCTCATCCCCTTCGTCACTTTGCACTGCTTGAGATGTAGATTGTGTGTCAAAAAACATGGGTGTCATAGGCAGTGTTCCAGCAAGAATTGATCTATCAATAGTATACTCTTTAAATTCACACTCAGACAATGGGGCATTGAAGATTGGTCTGTTAAAATCAACTGATTCTTCACAGAGCTGTAAACAGAAAATAATCTCCCATAAATACCAAGATGATACAAACTGCAGTCACTATCATAATGTAATGTGATTAGAATGTTAAACTGACCTTTAACAAAAGAGAGATTCCTATGTGTACCCAATGAGATTCAATAACTGGATCATAAATATGAGTTATTATTTCAAGGAGTCTTTGCTGAGGATTTTTGTTAAGCCGAGTGTGCCAGAAGCTTTTAAGGCTTTCCCTTATGGCAGGTGAATCATCATAGAGACCCTGAAGCAGACTTTGGATCAACATCTTGTGTCTTTCCATCTTCCTTTCAGTATAAAGGTATACAAGGATTTGATAATAATGCTTTCTACATTCATCATTGTCATGTGAAATAAAAGTTTGATCTAACACGGGTAAAATGAGTTCAGTAATAGCCCCTGTTTCTGCATCTTTAACAAGCTCAGCAACTAACTGGAGAGATTTCATTTGAACAGCTTCATCTCTGTGTGTCAACAGTTTCGAAAGAAACGGCAAAACCACAGTGAAAATATTTGGAATGGCAGTAGGACATCTAAGAATGATGTTCAGTGAGAGGATTCTAAAGACTCCATGCACACGAGGAAGCAGATCAAAAACCATAGAAGCGTATTCTTCAAGAACAGATGGGAAATGCAGCGTGATTTTGTCTAATATGCTTAAATATTGACCCACTTCGCCCTCTTTAAAAATTCCAAGGAGTATCTTTTTTAACCCACTCTGCAATTGCTGCTCCTCGTAAAGGCCTTTGTCTTGATGTAGAATCATACCCAATATCTCTGCAGATGCTTCATAAACACCCTTTGCCTTCAGGTTTATGTTAGAAAGCAGAATCTTAGTCATTTCTGATTTGGGTAATTTGATGTCATCATAAATTGTAAGACCTATTGACATCATAGCACCCAACAACTGAAGACCTACTATCCTGTGCATTAACATCCCTTTATCCGATGTACTAGGAGTTTTACCTCCAGCTGTTATATAGGAAGTAATTATACCAATGTCAACCTTGACATCATTCTTCCACCTTGACAATATGTGCTGTATAATCTCTAAGTTGGCTCGTAGAACCTGACTTGACCCATTAGGAGTTACCTCTAGTAGATAATTCAGAAACCTTGAGAAGAGGCTTATATCTGGTAGACTTGAAACGTTCCATTCCAAAATAGTAATACATATATCTCTGAGCATATAATGAAAACTCTTCCCTCCCGATCTTTCAGGTTCTTTCAGAAATGGTAGCAGAACAGGGTGAATCCAGTGATATCCAAAGGGAGAAAAAATCTTTCTTGCCTTGATTACCACTTTTATAATAAAGAGGCAGACATTCATAGGCGTGCCAGCACTACTCAGAGTAGAGTGCAATGCTTTCATCCATTCAGGCATTTCATCACTAGTAGCAGTTTTGGTTTTTGAATGCAGGTGAACAATTACCCTTAATACCATGGCCAAACAGGGATGCTGATCAAAATCATCTTGATCAGAAATTGTCATATCAGTAATACTATTATCATATTCATTTGCATCATTTGTCTCAGACGTTTCCATCACTTTCTCACTTTCACCTCCAACAAAACTATTTATTAGAGCTGGCTCTTGACTCAGGGTAGCACCAATAACATGAAGAGATGACACAAATGGAGAAATAGATTCAGATCTGCCGGAAGTCTTTCTCTCAAGTCGCAAATTTTTAGTCACCTCTTGCAATGTTCCAAGCTTTGAAACCTCCACAGGAAAGCTATTATATATCTTATTGCAATCAATCAAATGCTGCCAAAGTGGTTTCCCGGTGAAATCCTTGAAAAGAATTGTAAATATCCTTTCTTGCTCTTGTGTGCACATCACTACTGCAGCAAGGCAATTGTAGGCTCGAATATGCAGTTCTCGCCACATTACAATATTTTCAGAAAATGGATATTGTGCAGGGTCATTTTTTGCACGGGAGTCATTTGTAGCTACTTGCATAATTTGTTGATTTGAAACCAGAGGTGTGATTGAATCTCGGATGGTAGAGCCGTCTAAGTTCAAGAAGAGGCTGGAAATTATAGAATAAGTGCAATTCTTCACTACAATATAGCCTTGTTCTTCCTCTGAAAATTTGTGCTGGCCCAAAGGTGGTTTCTCAGAAATTGTAATAAAAAAACCTTTGATATGCTTTACGAACCAATTCACGTTAAAATCCAGAGGTGCTGCATCTAGGATGGGAATTAAAACAATATCTGTAAGAACTTGTTTCAATGTAGGAGCCTTAATTCCATCATGAATAACTTCTAAGCACTTCGCACAAACAGATGTCCTCTGATCCGGTATGGCCATTGCATACTGTTTAAGAGCTCTGATAACTAATTTTCTAGCCAACGGTATGCAGTTTTGCAGAATAGGAAATAGCACTTCCAGTAGCTCTGAGTTTTTACTCGAGCAGACTGCTTCCAATATCCCATTTAGGGTTTGGAGATACGTTGCTCGCTGTGTTGAGCCAGGAGGTAAATCAGCTTCACGCACAAGTAAAAATGTGGTTACAATACTTATCAGCACATTTAGGAGTCGGTTGGAGAACATGTGTGCACTAGTAGCATTGGCAAAGCTTGGAACTAGGGCAAGTGCACTGTTTTGCACTATGAGATTCAAGCTTTTACTTGCAGGATCAGGCACTGAATTTACAGTAGAGGAAGATCCACCAAGCAGAGACAAGAAACTGTCCACTATAAACTCAAATGAAGGGTGAGTACATGACAACACAATCTGACAGTCTGAATCCAGAACCAGCAACTTGTTCAGAACCTCCAAAAAAAATAACTTATCATTGTAGGAACCATCCAATTTAGACAAAGGTGTCAGGAAAGAGATGTGATTCATGAAAACATTAAGAAAACTACAAATTGTCATTATATTTCCCTCTGTCCTCGTATGCATATAGTCATCCAGAAGTGCACTTAATATTAGCCGTGCTGTTGGATTTTGAGGGGTTCTCTTTAGTAGTATCGGCAAGATTTCATTGTATGAAAACTTGAGATGATGGATTAGGACAGTACGGAATTTGACATAGAAGGCACTTCCAGCAGTTAAATGGCCATCTGAAGAACTTGCTACTGGTGGTTCATCAAAGACAACCTCAAGCACCCTCTCGACTTTCATACCTAGAGACATGCAAAGAGAGAAAATATCTTCAGAAAACTTTACAGTTACACTTGTGCTGTTCTTGCTTGCTGCAAAAATATACATCAGCAAATTCTCTGCAAGAGATCTTGACTTCTCAATACCCAAGGCGGGCAATAACAGCCCTGCAAGAAGAAGATGTTGATACCCTCTAAGAAGGCACTCAATACTTATCAATCCTTTAGATCCTGAGAATTCAGTATTCCCATGTGAAAGGTTCAGATTAGCCAGGTCTAGTTCTGGTCTGTCCAGCAGCAATTTCAAGCACTCCAAGATTTTTTCTTTCAAATTGGACGAGCAGACCATCAACAGCTTCATTATTCTTATGGCTCCTCTTAACAAAGCATCACCTTTGTCGGGCATGTGTTTGATAGCAATCTCCTGTGGTGACAACAATAGCAAGCAGAGAACTTGCACAAATTCAGGGTCATCAAATGGTACAATTTTACAAACATATGTGTAGTTGGTTATGTGATCTTTATCATGAAGGTGAACATCATCACTCTTTATTACAAATCCATTGCATAGAACCTCTTTTGTGAAGCTCATAAGATGCATGATTCCCCTGCATCGAACTATTTCTTGACGCTCAAATTCTGACGGTGTTAACAAGGAAACAAGCTTCACAGTCTTTTCATTCAACAAACTTTTCAAGAACTCTCTGATGGAAGTTGCTAAATTAGTTGCCTTTGAATGAAGTTCCTCCAACTTTACAAAGCCGATTTTTAGACCCCACTCATACCAATGAAGAGATCTACATAAACACTTTACTTGCTGTTCTAATTTTTCTGACAATATTTCTCCTTGATCCAGCATCGCAAAAATGAATTTGGTATTCAGCAGGAGATAGGCATCATTAAGCATCTGAGACTTTCCAACTGTTGTCAACCAACTTGAAGGAGACCCGACTGCAACCAGACAGACATACATAAATCTACCAGCCAAGTGGAAACCATGAAGGCTGGTTCAAGGGCTTTTGTTAATTTTTCATGGGTTTTCACCTCATCTGAGGTTACCTGCCATAATATAATGTATTGCAAAACAAACCAAGCACATTTTTACCTTGTAAGACTTGACAAATTGAATCAAAAAGATGCATGCATCTGCTACGGCATTTTGCTTGAACCTCCACTGTTTGCTTAAACAGCCATTCTAAAAAATCATCAATCACGGTGAACATTGCCCTATCTTTCCTTTTCAGCACTAAGTTAGAGATATTCCTCTGTAATAACCTTTGGAACTCATCCAAAACCTTGCAAATTTGTTTTACAGTTCCTACAACATCCACATAAACGTCTCAAAAGTAATCACATGTAGAGCATGAAAGACTGATCTCAAATGCAGATAAATGTCTCACAAGTAATCACATAGAAAGCATGAAAGAAAGATCTGGAATGCACATAAATGTCTCAAAAGTAATCACATGGAGAGCATGAAAAACAGAGATATCTACCAATCTGTTCATGATCTTCTTCAGCAATACGCAAACTCTTAATGCAGAAAAAGAGAATCTCTAGCAGGTGTCGATCAATTATTGACGTATGGACACGCATAACCCGATATAATCGACTACATGCCATAGCAGAACCTAATCTATGATATGGATTAGGATGATCCAGACGATTATATAGTCGGCGCAGCATTGATGTTACATTTATAAAATTATCAGCCTGCAAAAACATAAAGAATTATTACCTAAGGTTCTACTATAGAACATGCAAAACAGAATTAGGTAAATGTAATTTCAGCCATATTTAACCAATTAGAAAATCACCACAAGTCAATGCTAAATGTGCATTTATTTATTTTGTACGTAGTGTCCTCTACATTTCTTGTACCCATGGTTCCTATATCATTGGACTATGATCATAGCCTAGTTACATTGGGAAGGTACATAGTTTACATGTAATATACATTTCATTTCATTTATCAGCTTCTATAAGATTCACATGCATGTAATTTTTGGTCTCATGTGCCACTTTGGCCTTTTCAAGATGTTAATGTAATTTCATTTCCTTTTACGCGCATGGAAGTTTTGGATATGCTTGGCCAAAAGCCTGACAGATATCCAGGTTATCTTAGGCAATTTTACTTGTTTTTTATGTAGTTTTTTTGTTCCCTAATATTCAACAACCTTACCAGATGTATCTCTTGTTTGGTCTCTAAACTCTTATGGGATGTATACGCTAAGGAGAGTGGGCTGGCTAAGTTTCTTTCTTTCTTTCTTTCTTTCTTTCTTTCCATCCATTTTAATGTGCTAAGTTTTTACCAACCCATCTATCCAGGTTCAAAACTCAGTATCTGTATAACATTACTAAATAAGCCAAAGTTTTACCATTCAGGTTCAGAACTTTGTAGTTCTATTACTTTACTCAATACCACTGCAGAATCTAGGAGTTGAATGCATGACCTTCTGGTCTCTGCCAGACAACCTTACCATCTGCACTACTATAAGTTCCTTACCACTTGTGCACCACTCTATAAGTCCCTTTTTATACACTGATACGGATTTATCACCAGAATCTCTTATATGGATACACATCTCTCTCATGTGCATTTTTAGAATGCATGACCTTCTGGTCTCTGCCAGACAACCTTACCATCTGCGCTACTATAAGTTCCTTACCACTTGTGCACCACTCTATAAGTCCCTTTTTATACACTGACACGGATTTATCACCACACTCTTATATGGATACACATCCCTCTCATGTTCATTTTTAGTACAATAGGGTAGCTCAGCAGCTCTTCATAAAGTAAATATGCACAGATATATAAGATCTACTATAATGCCCTCTTTTTCCACTAGTCAAATTAAGGATGTAAATACACATCTTTCTCCAGAGCTTTGTAGTGTGATGGGGTAGCTGAGCACCTATTAATATTAGCTAGAGTAAATGTGCATGCATGTTTACGGAAAAATAGATCTGCCGATTGTGCCATCAGGATGTGCAATCAGAGGAACACTATTTCTTCCATTATACAATTTTTTTATGAAATAAGGTGGAGATGGACTCCTCTTCAGGCAAGGCTTTGGTCAACTCTTCCAGGTGGTAATGTTCTTGATAGAAATCAAGTGACATAGAGAAGTTATTGAACAAAGTGCCATCACAGCCTTCTTTAGATCCAACACTCCTCTTGCTAAGTCAACAAAGGCCACGAAAAGAGCATTGGACATAGCTTTAGGAAAGGGTTACCATAAATCAGGCAATAGCAATCTGTCCTACACATAGGCCTCTGGACAATTGGCCCATTACGCTTGTTACTGACATTGACGGTTCTTTCCTTGCTTTGGAGAGCCCGTCATCTTGGATCAGGCCATGTTTGGGATCTTTTGAAGGCAAATGTTCCAGTCTATCCAAGCTCACCAGATTACATTTTTGTTAACTTCAATATCTGGTTTCACTCAATTTAATTTTGATTGTTCTTCTCCAAGGCGAAACACCACTTTCAGGTGTAATCTCTGGTTTGGCCTCATGGGCCTTTTGGCCACTTAAAAGACATTAACATTTCTTTTCTTTCTTTCTTTCTTTCTTCTTGCTTAATAGCTTTTCACACTTCGACTATGATCATAAATAAATGAATCATTGATTTACTTTACATTTACTGCTGATATTTTATATCAGCAAGTACTTCATAGAGTTGTAACATACAGATGGAACAACACAGGTAAATGAATTTATACTAGTAGCATATGATCAACTCAGAATTCCAGGAAAACACCACTGAATTGAAATTTATAAATGACCTCTGGTGGCATATGGCGTATTGACCATTGCATAAATTCTTCAAAACACTCTGCAGAAAACTCCCTAGCATTTAACAAATCAAAACAACAAACAACCTTGAGAAAATCACATTTAGTTTGACTTTTCCTGAAATATGACATCAGTGATGAATCACAAAAAATTCCAACATGCAAATGCCCTATGTAATTAACATATAATTAAGTAATTTTCAAATATCTTCAGCATTTTCTTATAGTATGTCCACCTAAAACAGTGATAAGCCAACCTGGGAAATAACCCACGTTGATCATTAAGTCATCATGATAGCCATGGTACAATTATAGTTCACATTTTAGCTTTTTAATTTCTCAGAACATCACTGAATTATATCCTTTTATTCAATTTGTAAATTATCTCTATAAAAAGCAGATGGTAAGGTACTTTTTGCATGATGACGTTCCTTTTATAACATCATTATCAGCATTCTAGTAGTTTTCATGTATTAGCATCGATTACAGTCTTGTTTCTCGTTTATATATCTTCTCCCATATTATTATAGGCATACATGACATTATAAATCAGATTTTATCTATTGTGCAAACCTATCTCTTAACTCTACTACTATTGAATAATTGATGTTATGAAAAAACTCTATTGCAGTTGTTCACAAACTCTCCTCAGTTGGAAACCAGTGACAAATTTGTTAGTTTAAAATACCATCAAAATGACATTGTCGTTCATTCACTATCATGCAGGGAATTCTCGTGGATTGACTGAGTACCAGATGTTTGGTAAAAATGGTATAGCATTGGAAGCATAATTGCTTGGACAACCAGGAGAGCAAGATATAGAATAGCATTTTATCAGAGGCACAAACCCTATGATTTGACCCCACATTATATACCTTTCCTTTCCGCACAAGTATGCTACCAGATTCTGATAACAGTACTTACTCAGACCCTATATGTAGATGAGAATGGTTTTATAAAGTGACAATTATAAAAGAAACATTATCTCTTAGGGAGACAAATATTTTAAATTTCACAGTTTTATCACGGTTACAATGGCCTTATGAAGATGTTAATACACGTCACATTTCATTTCTACATTCAAGCCAGTTTCCATATGCCGTATGGACGAGTGTTGCCCTAATGTTGAACTGTACAAAACCAAAAAACATATAAAGCAAAAGGTTGAACCTCAATGAAGCACTTTCATAGTCAACAAGCCCCTCTAGGATTGCATCTAAGAGAGCCATGGTATCAGGGTTTTCTTTTTGTGTATTGGAAGTGAACCAATGGATCATTTGCATTAACAACCTGCCAAAAAGCTCACGAGTTACCTGCATTTTACGGTTCTCTTCAGTACAATATTCCCAGAACAATCAAGAGGATAATATTAGAGTTACTTAAATGCAAATAATAGAAAATTTAAAAGACACGTCTGGTTTTTATAGAGAATCCTGGAATACCTTATACTGTCACAAGTAGGTAAATACCTGGATGCACAAATATACGAAATGCATGTCCTGGATGATTATTACTAACTTTGCTTAAATTTTCGGGAATGTATGAATTGATGGAATCTTGTCTTCTCTCAAAAATAAGTCACCGTGAGACATAGTGCTCCTACATACATGTCCATGCAGTATCAATATATGTTATACATGGTTTTGTGCTCAATTGTTGCAAACCTGCTCTACATCTGCTGCTAAGCGAATTACTGCAGGAAACACTTTTCTGTAGATCTTGTCATAATGCACCTGCTTCATTCAACATTGGTTAAATGCATGAAAGCCTAGATAAAATGTAATGCACAAAACACTCAAAAGACAACACATACACTTTCTCCAGTACGTGTCCGAGGCCCTTTTGCACAATTCCCCATCATCAGTAAACACAAAGCATGAAGCAATTCCGATGCACAAACCTTGGTGCTGCGACTACTTGCAGAAAGAGCCAAATCAACAATTCTTGGTAACAAAGAATCTGCAAAACCAACCTCTCAAAACTAATAGAATTACCTTCCGTATGCCTATAGTTAATATGATTATGGATTTGCACTTCCAGGGAGTATCTAGCTGTGTAGTTGAGGCAATTCATATGAAACAAAGACAAATTCTATGGGTATCATTTCTCAGTAGACCACAAGAATTATGGTGATCCAACACATTCCGGTTGCAAGTCTAACAGCACTACTACAGTATCTAAGCATCTCTGTTGAAAGTACCATGATCCCCATTGGAGTTCTTAAGAACTTCCAAGTTATATAACATGCTAGAACTGTCTGTGTGTCTGTGTGTCTGTGTGTCTGTGTCTGTGTCTGTGTCTGTGTCTGTGTCTGTGTCTGTGTCTGTGTCTGTGTCTGTGTCTGTGTCTGTGTCTGTGTCTGTGTCTGTGTCTGTGTCTGTGTCTGTGTCTGTCTGTGTCTGTGTCTGTGTCTGTGTGTCTGTGTGTATGTGTGTCTGTGTGTATGTGTGTCTGTGTGTGGGTGTGTGCGTGCGTGCGCGTGTGCGTGTGCGTGTTGGGGATGTGTGCATGTGGGTGTGGGTGTGGGTGGGTGTGTCTGTGCATGTGTGTCTGTCTTCCTGTGTGTATGGCTCTGTGTGTGTGTGTGTATTATTCATTTACTTATTTACATCAATGGCTCAAAGAGACCTGTAAAATATTTCTATTTTTTCTTTGCCAATGCAAGCAACAAAAGAATGTCTTCTATATGAACTTCTTAAAACCAAACAGTTTAAAATGTATTTCATGAATCGTGAATAATTAGCATGTATGTTTGGTGCCTGATCTTTGGAGCTGATATTGTTGCCCTCTGAAAATATCCATCATGGGGTGATCGAATATGGAAAGGCTGGTGGGATGAAGTGGGCATATCTGATAACTTGGGATGATGATGCTTTGATCTTCTGAAGATATGCACATCTGAGTCCTGGTCCCAGTTTGCCTCTCTGACATTCAAGACAACGAGAAACGGCTCTAGTTGTCATGAATCCCACTCTTAATCCACTTTGGATTTGGCTGGGGTGTATGATTGTACATCAAGAGGAGAGTCAGTAGTACCTGTGGAATAAATCTGTCAAAGTTATCTGCCTAGATGGATTGGTGAGTGTATTGTCTGTAGTTTACTATGGAGTACATGGATGTCATCCTATGAGCACACTCATGGGCTGATGCCGCTGATCTACTCACATTCTACCTCTCCTAGATACGTTTTCTTTTGCCCATTCTATTCCCCACATTATGGACTTCTGTAAGATTCATAGGGATGTAACTTTTCTCTCATAGGTCATTTTGGCCTTTTGAAAAGGGCCGTTGAACATCTCATTTCATTTGTCTCCATATCTCCATAAAGAAGAGCGCTAAGCATTATTTGGTCATTGTATAACATCACTTTACAGAGAGTTACAAATCCTTAGATCTAATAGACAAGGCAATGACATGTAATGATGCTCAGATTCATCTTTATCACAACAAAACTGGCAGACCAAATCTTCTAAAGTTATATGCACATATCATCCAATCTCTATCCTCAGCTGCTGACATGAGGTCCAGATCTGCCCTACCATCATGCAAAAGGGCATGTGACATGTATGTCTCCATATTCTTGGCTTGAATATTGAAAACATCAAAGGAAATATGTAAGATTCCAATCACATAAACAGATATGAAAACAAATGTTTGGAAGTACACCAAGAAGCAGCTGTGATTTTGAATAAAGCTAATTTAGATCTATACCTAGCCATACATCAGCTTTATCATCCCTGAATGGTAAAATAAACTTGATATGCTCGGTTGTGTCCCATGCTAAACCACCAGTTCCTGCAACTTGAAGAAGGCTGACATCTTGGACAAGATAATGAGCATGCATCCCTATACGGCCCAGAAACCTTTGTATTCTGATTTGAGTTTCCTGTAATGCATCAGACTGGAAATGGAAATTTTCAGCTATGTCAAACACAATTTACACGCTGTAAATCAATAAATTCAAGTACTATACATCCAGCTTGCATTATTGTTTATCTTACCTGAAAAAGAGCTTTTCTTTCTCTTTTGATTCTATGATGAGACAGATTTCTGTTACTGGAATCAAGAAGATTATCTTCAAAAGAAGACTGTGATCCCACCTCCATGGCAGAAGCTACCAATGTGATGGAGAGATAATTGTTAAAGCATGGAACAATCTGATATAGCCATACATCTAACTCACTTTTGCTAAATATGATCCATCTTTCTAAAGCATCCATGGCAACACTGGCCAAAGGATTATATGTGCAGGTCGTTAAGGACATAACTGTGATAATAATGCACTGAAACTTGAGCGAACATATATACACTGCAAAATGAGAAACTGCTCTTATAATGAAAAGCGAACAAGCATGGATATCTCAAGCCCATTTTCAGAGCCACTTTTACTGGCTCAACTAATACCGAAAGTTTTATTAGGGAAGGTGGTGATGATAAACACAGGTAAAGACATGATGCCAACAGTTCCAGCTTGTAACGTTTGCTAGAAATAAGCACTTCCTGAAGATAACGTCGAAACAAATCCTGGCAGATTATATACTCTTCTTCTAGCTTTTGTTGACTATTTAATACTGAAACTGACTGCTCCTGCATGCCAACCAAATACAACCTAAAATAAGAAGAAAATGAATTGAAAAGGCCTCAATAGCAACTGTACTTCATTGTTAATGGAACCTGCTCTTTGAGAGAAATAATATTGTCCATTGAGACTTGCTGTGTGACATTCTTGAAATAGCCATATTTATCTGCTGTCTTTATTAGTACTGCAAGCAACTTATAAAAGCCACTAAGAAGTGGATAGTTACTTGAAAGTTCCACAAGCAATCTCCCAAATGGAAGAACCCACTTTGGAAAGAAGGGCATTGAATCACTGGAGCCACACCAAAAATATTAATGTTAAATTTGAACATATAAACTGTGTCAACAAAACATCATACCTTGATAAAAGATCCTGAACAAACTCTACCTACAAAAAGACACGATTTTTGCAATTAGATATTATATCTAGTGCAAAAATTATAAGACGTTGTGTACAACTATCCTCATAGTTCAAAACGATCCTATGAAGCTATTCTAATGCCCAGATTGAGGAAGTATTTATCACGTGCAGAGGATTGGTCAATTTATACAGAAATGCATTTCGTGATTTTGCTTACCAAGTTCAAAAATTTCTTCATATCTTTGTCATTTATAGGTTCTACTGTATTCTTGTCACTATCCAATTCTGAAATCACTTCATCGTCATCTAGACCATAATAGCATTTGTGAATTAGACCACTTGAAATATTAACAGCCAAAACATTAATCAATGTTTATAAATACCTTCTTTCACATTCTCAGTGTCTGTTCTTCTCATCCGCTTAACTCTGTACTTTAGATTTAGCTCTTGTAATACCTTCATCACACATATGATCATTGCATCAAAAATCTTTTCTTGCATTTCTATTAAGCATAATGCCTCCTCTGATGTTTCCTCTCTTTGTTGAGATTTTGCATTTTCAAGATCTATTAGCTTTGACCAGAGCTCCGTATAACTCTTCCACAAGTCCATTCCTAGATTCTCTTGATTGATGCTCATTGGCTCTATAGCTCGTTGTAACGATGACCAAACTATTTGAAGCCAAAAAAAAATTCCAGAGATCCTCACATTTAGAATCAACAGTATCACAAATACAGTAGAAAACAGGATAATATATCATCACTAAGTCCTGTAAGACTCTCGCTCCCAATATCACCTACCACACTGCCTTACGTCTTACAGGCGCGATGATTTTCAACACTCATCTAACAGTGCTTCTTTCCTCCTGTATTTATCACATCAAAATTCCCTATTTCCCAGAGAGCACAATGTGTTCAGATGCTTATGCACAGAATCCAATGCTCTCAGAATATTAACAAATGGCTGTATTGCCGTTTAGTTGAAAAAGATGAAAACAGTTTATGCAAGAACACCATCTGATTTCCAGAATCTGGTTGGTTCAGGTTAGAACAGCTTGCCTTAAGGAGATAAAATATTAGATCAGTTAAATATTCCCACACCTTATACTTGTTAGTTCAAATGGGTAAATTTGACTCCCTACACTGAGGACATTAAAACATTTCACTTACAAATAGGAAATGGAAACAACACTTGATGAAAGAGTTCTAACATTCATCCGCTCAAATATATAAACTATCCTTACTCATGACTCGCTAGTTGCATTACCTTGAATTGCTTTTATGCACATTCAGTCTCAAAATTTGAGCATTACCATCAGCGGTGTAATTCATGCTCAAGTGGAATTGCTACCAGCACGACATTTAGATAACCCTCCAGTGGACTAGATACCCATTGCCTTCTGAACCAACTCCACAATTACTCTATCATCATTAGATCAGAACTACCATTGTAGCCATGTGCAATTTGCACTCTCACAATTCTAATAGGCAGCTTGGCTTGCTGATTATTAAGCAACATAGCTCATTCCCCACCATCCACAGGCCTAATCTTCTTGATCCGATAGGTTGCCAGCCAGCAACATGGTTCCCCCTTTCCATCTCTTGAGTCTTAACTCAATACTATATTTGTATGTTCTTCCATTTGTAGTGTGCAGAAAACTCAAAAACTTTGTTTATGCAGCTTCTGAAATGGATGGCTAGTATGCTGGTGTAATGAACGCTTCCCAAATGACCAGTGGGTGGAAGGAAGAGGATCAAAGTAATATGAACATCTGAAATGTGCCTGACTACAGGGGCTGCAAACTTTGATTTGAAAATGCCAAGATACTGTGGCAAAGTACACAGGTATGGTTGAATGAAAAACATGTTTTATTTGGTTTCCATGGGTATCAAATGTATGTTAACCACAAACAGAATGGGGTAGCAAAATGGAACAAAGCCCTTATCATCCTCAATGACAATAAATTCAACTTTTCAAGTCTTCATCATTATAAAATAAAAAATGCCGAAAATAAAAAGTGTAACTCCAATGTGTTGAAGTTGACAAAAGAAACCATGTGAGAAGAAGAGGCACAAAGCTCAGAATGAGAGAGGCAGAGGAGAAATCCAACGATGTTATCTAACACTTAACTTTCTTTGTTTTTTCCCCGTGCCCTTTAAATTTAGGCTAAACATATATTTTACATGAAGGATGGTTTCATTTACACTATCCGTGTTTTACCCAAGGCATATTTCACACATGCATCTTACTCTCATATTTTGTGATTCTAGAACCGCCCTCGACGCCACCATATCATGAATAGAATGTGAATATTTATGTATAAACAAAATATTCCAAGGCATTTTTCCAATGCATTTCTTTTAATGAACTAAAACTAGATGCTGTTTAGACAAAATATCCACCTTGATTGTTCATAATCTGTGACTCTCACATGTATATATGATCCATAGCCTAATCAATCATATAATGGTGGATATGATAGGTAGCTTAGTTTTTTTATACACTCACAGATCTCCCAGTAGATATTCCTCTTCAAACTTCCACATCCTATCCCAGACTGGAGCTCTCAATCATACTCTATTTCTCTTCCTCTGAAATCCCCCCAAGTTACAACCTAAAGCTGCTGTACCACTTCCTTGGGTCATCATCATTCCAGGATGCATCATGGTTTTTGTGCAACACTAAATAGAGAAGACAAATAATAACGACACCTCAGAAAGAGCGAGGAAGACCTAAGAATCAAACAAAGAATGTGCAGAAATTAGGTTTCATAAGGTGATACCTATGTTTTTCAGAAACACAATAAAGGTAGCTCCCTTTTTAACAAGCGCCCTAAACAAGTCTTGAATAGTGAAATAAACTGCCAGTTTCTGTTTTGGAAATAGATAGGGAAATTTGAAGAAGATATTGCCCACAGCCTGCGAGAAAATTTAGGTCAACAATAAGTAAGGCTGATAAGCAATACCAAAGAGCATATCAAAATCAACATATTTCAATACCTCTGCAACAATGGTGACAATATAATTATCAATATCCTCAAGATTCCCAATGATGTCCGTGACAGTGCTCACAAGGGTCACTAAGAAACCAATGGATTCATCTTGCACATCATTTATCCTAAAGTAAGAAGTAGTTAATTGATCAATTTATTGCCTCATTTGAGTGGAATTGGAAACAACGTGGAACTACTTTAACCATACACAAGAAAGACAAATAGTTACACCATGAAAATCATTACAACAGTAAAGCATATGCCTCAATATTCTCAATAAACAATAATATACCATGACAACAGAACTCAAAAGAAAAGGTACAGAAACTAAGCTCAGACTTCAGGAAACATCTAAAAAACAATAACACGAATGTAAATTGAACTAGCCACTGTAGCCAGAGATATATAAAGAAACATTCACAGATTCTTTCAGATTCTTTAGAAAAAGAAGAGGACGCAATAAACACAATTATAAAAAAGTTGCCTACACTCAAATCTATTCTTGGTCACTATCTCAAAACAAAGTTCAAACACATATTGCCACACCAAAAGACTAATAATGAGGTTATATGAAATAAGATACCTTTGAGAGAAGGATGCAAATGCAACAACTCTCTGAAATGCTTGTTGAAGGACATCCTTCCCTGAAAATCTCATAATGGCAGGTGATAACTTTCCAATCATGTGCACAGCAAGAGAGATCATTTTGGCACTTTCACCTTCAGCATCCAATACACCTAAGGCATGAACAAATAATTTCTGCGAGCAGATCCTAAATTTCAAGAGTTTGTATGTAACAAATTGAGTAAGCGAAAACAATTTGGGCATACCTTATAAACATCTTGGGGATTCTTTATACGAGGGTCTCCAGAAGACAGACATATTGCGATCTGTGATGAATGCCAAAAGAAGTAAATTTAAATTTAAATAGGTGGGAACAAGGATTGATAGTTAAACTCTCTGAAGTAGTAGGTCTAACAAATGAGGAAAGAGGATACAAGAGGCCATAATCATATTAAATAGATAGATGCAAAAAAATAATGTAATTGAAACCCATACTTGGTATATAAATTCATTGAAGGCTGGCAATGCGTCACTTCTTAGTTGAGCATTCACATGGGTGCTATATAGTTCAAGAAGTAACCATAAGATATCAATGCCTCATTAAACAATATTTCTATTATTGCATTATTTAGTCAGTCATCATATATAAATATATCTCTCACCAATAAGCCTCCAACCACTTAAGGAAAATCATACAATCTTCTAAAAGCCGTAGCCGAAAAAGACAAGCATGCCTAGAGAGCAATCGCAAGCCAGCTGTCAAACAAATAAGGTGCACATTATCGATGTAGAGTTTGTAGTAAACATAAAGGAAGGAAATTTGCCTATTCTGTCTGACCAAAATATGATTTTGCCAAGTGAACCCTGTTGCACTTGAATCTTGGACTACATTGCTACACTATTTCCTATATATGACAAATTATTCTCATAGGTTGTGATGAAGAGGCCACAACAAAATTCAACAGACAAAAAAAGAAATCATTTATTTTCTTCCCAACAAACACATTGTGAGAACTCTAACCTTTAACCATTTCATATCTTTTTAGATCCTCTCTAAAATAAAGTGCTTGCTCAATATATGAGTAGATTCTTCTTGATGCTTCAACTGAGCCTGTGTCACAACAAAAAACAATTGAGACAAGTGAATAAATTTCCTAAACTGGTAAAAACATTGAGATGGATATTTCCAGGATCTACCTCCGGCTGGGACTGTCCTATCAAACCACATGAGAAGCCCATCTAAGCACTTGATTGCCCCTGCAACTAGGACAAAAGAAGGGCCTTTTCCTTTCTGCTTCAATTGTTCATCCAAAGCATCAAGACAAATATTCAAACTGGTGATTATGTTCTCCTCTTCAAAACGTGAAGGAAAACATTCTACCATGCCACCAAGCAGCACCAATATATTTGATCTTACTGCAGCAAACATGGTTGCTCAATATTATCAAATGTGATGCTACAGGACCAGTCATCAGTATATATGATTATCTTCTACGATGTAAAGAACATAAACAACACAACAAACATGTTCCAGAAGACTTTGCTTTTGGATACTCCTTAAGGAAGACTCTGGCCACAGTCCAGTCCAAGGAGAACGTGAAGAAATCACGATTCTGCGTGAGCAACTGCAGAACAGAAATTAAAGGAAGCAAAGATGCTGCCTGCACCGACTTGGATTCATCCCTTTGGAACACATTAATGCATTGGTCCTGAATTAACAGGAAGACATTAAAATATTATAGATGACTCATGGCCTTTATAGAGTTTCTATTCATAATTATAGGGCTGTCTGCAGAAATCTACTAAATACATAAGTTACATAATAGATATGCAGAGTTAGTATATCACGAACTCTGAACATTTATTTTAGTCTGAAAACAAAGGTTTCCTTTCTTATCAATTTGCACAAGCTTCCAACATGCCATTAACAATTAATTCTTCAGAGATGACAACAGCATATTCCAGGGGAGTTCTTGTTCCCTAAAATCTACATTACCATAATAAGTATACCTCTATTTAAGCAAATCTCTATGTGAAACCATCATTAGCAATGTCATCAGTCATTCTTACAAACAACGGTAAATCTTGATGGTGCCCTCAGGCTACTTGCAGTTCCTAAACAATTTTCATGTCCTTTAAAAGTGGCATAACCAAATCTAGAAGAGCATTCTACACCACCATATAAATATCAAACACCACATTAATCCACTCCTGCTCATCCACAAATGTTCCAACGAAATCATCATGAATGTAAGCTAGCCATTCATGTATGATGGTATGCCTCAAGTGTATGCAAGCACAATCTAGCCTCACATTGATTGATGGTGCATGATGCAGAATTGGTGGACTAAATTTATGTATAGTGAAATAGTCCCCCAGAATTGGTGGTCGACTGTGAATTGACCCCTGATTGAACAGAGCTGTAATTCTCCGTCTCATCTTCTCGCAGTGTTCTATCTTCCCTGCAGTAATATAGATTCAACATTCTGACAACAGCAAAGGTTTGACGGAATTCCCCATATGGGTTGTCTGATCAGTCCTTGCTGAACAGCGCAGGTTACTTTCTCTATGTTCAAGGTTACTGTTCATGGGAGAGGGTATAAACATGCTCAAATAGCACATTAAGTTCTTATCTACCTCTAGATGGAGTGCACATATTATAGAACTACTCAACTTGATGCATAACATACAGTCTACTTGGATCTCATGAGATGGCAGATGTATCACATTCAAGTCCATGGCATAGTATGACAATAATCTCTCCTAATTGCTTAAATAATGACAAGTAATGAGTTAACCAAATTGAAGATAAAGAAAGGCCACACCAACCCATCCATATCCCCCACCCCGATGCCAATCACCATTCACACCAGGAGCAACCAACAAATGTTGGCACTTGAGGTAGGCAACAACCACAACTATCATAGAGAGGCGCATCCACAGCAAGAGATAACGAAGAGAGTAGAATAAACAATTAGACGTACTCCAATGGAAGCCTTCCCTTTACATATCCAATCCCATGGAATTTCAACTTGTAATTTATAGGCATGTGGCCCAGATATGTGATGACTTCATACGCCATTAGATCAATAAAATTTTCCATGAATCCAGTATATATCCTTCGTTCTTTCCCAACACATGTTCCATGCTTCACGTGTTCCTGATCTGATTATATCACATTTACCTACCCCGAATGCCAACACTGGAATTTGGTATTAAGGGCTGAACAAACCAGGATGCCAACTTGTGTATTCCCAACAAGTTCTTGCAGGGGATACAAAATAAGCCATAAACCACATCTCAAAATTCAAAGATAATGGCATGTCATTGTATGCAATGCGTCAGCTACTTGTTCCAGAAACAATAACCCAATGCAATGCAATAATACAAAAATGTGGGAGAAAAAGCTCACACCTTTATGAACGGAACATACAGAGCAACCCTCACATTCGCCTTTCTAACAAAATCAGACACAAACACTAAACAACTTTCTCTGCCTTTTTGTACACTCCTTTCCCGGTTAAGCATGAGCCTCTGTATAACGTCGAATATCCCTGTCGCTGGATCAAACACCGTGGCTAATGCAAGAGATATATCTTCATCTGTTATTAGGTCTTCACAAAGGTCTGAGATGTCGCGTATTATTTCGGTTATGTCAGAAGAAGAAGAAGAAGAAGAAGCGCCTCTCTGTGCAGCTTCTGCTTCCTCTCGGAGAGATGAGAAGTAGCGGGAAAGCTTTTGATCCATGATTATATTTGTGTGTTTATGTGTGTACGCACGCAAACATGTGAGTATGTATGGACTGTACGCAAAATATACATGCGCGTGTGTTGTCTGTCTGTCTGCATGTTCTTCTTGCGATGTGATTCTGCTGAGGAGGAGATGGCTCTCGTTGTCGACGGAGGAAGCAGCGGAAGACAAAAAAGGTGGCAAGAAGAAGAAGAAGAAGAAGAAGAAGAAGAAGAAGAAGGGGGAAAAAGGAAACAGGAACCCTAAATCCTAGGAAAGGTAGGCAGGTGGTATGAAGATGAAGATGAAAGGGAAAGGGAAGGCAGATACAGAAACCCTAAACCCTAAGAAAGCTTATATGACTGTATGTTGTATGTACTCTGCTCTCTGTGTGTGCGAGGCGCGTGGCTGATTGATTTGGAGACATTTGTTTTGTTTTTGTTGCTTGGTTGGAAATGAACAGAGGAAGGAAGGCAGGAGACAGAAACCCTAAACCCTAAGAAAGCTTATATCATATGTATGTATGTTGTATGTACTCTGCTCTTCTGTGCGTGCCTCCTTGGGTGATTTGATTTGGAGACATTTGTTTTAATTCTGTTGGTTGGTTGGAAGGGAACAGGGGAAGGAAGGCAGGAGACTGAAACCCTAAACCCTAGGAAAGCTTATATGTATGTATGGTTTGTATGCACTCTACTACTCTATGTGCGTGGTTCCCTGGGTGATTGATTTGAAGACATTTGTTTTATTTTTGTTGGTTGGTTGGTTGGTTTCATTTCCTCTTTGTCTCTATCTCTCTCCCACAATAGTCCGTGTGGTCGGCAACACCTTCGTTTGAGAGTGACTTGTTGTTTCGTTAAGTTCTTTCATCGATCGTCTTCTCTCGATAGCAGGTCTTCACATAACTCTACCATCGGCTTAGAACACACGTGATGTTCCTAAAAGGGCAGCACAACTCTTAAAATGCCCATATCCCCTTTGGACAATGTACATATGAGAATTATCATTCAATTCTCGTGATTTTGCTAAGATAATATGTCATGTTACCTTGTGTAGTTTGTGGTTAATGTACATCTTTGGTCAACGCGTGTGATTTCCACTAAAAGGATACAAACTAGAACCACAAGCCCTCCTATTGACTTCGTGTTCTCTCTTCTCTCCCAATGACAGCAATGTTTTAATGAGTATATGACTGACTATAGGTGATTAAATTTCTGCTCGTAGATGATTAGCAAACTATGGAAAAAATTTGCAAGGGGAATGAATTCGTGGGTGCATGGAAATGAGACTCAAGTGAATATACGTGTCCACAATGGGCTGTGTTTGAGAGTTTTGTTCTTAATTGTGTGTTTTGAGACGCCTAAGAAATCTCAACAGTGTGCACATTCTTCGTACACTAAAAGCGTCTCACTCAATAATCTACTAATATGAGGATATAAGGGTGGTCAGGTCGATCATCTACGCATTTTACCCTCTTGCGTGATCCATCTACTACTATTGTGCGACAAGACATTTATAATTGCGCCACATCTCACAATCACAACACCAGACATTGACAATGAAACTAGCTTCAATCGGATTTGATCATGGGATGATATACGACAATTGCACCATATCTCACAATCACAACACCAAACATGTCCATGGACTATAGCTTAGATTGAGCTTGATCCTAGGAATGATGGATGGTTCTGCTCCAAAGTCTGCAAGGCATAAGGAATAAAGGAGAAGAGAAACATCTCATCCCTACCTCTCAACATAAGAATAAACAGGAGAACCAATCGGAAGAAACAGCCATGAACAAGAGGCTTCCTTGCAGTGCATGCATACACACAACGCCATCATCAAAATAAGAATAAATTCATGTTCATATATATATATATAACTACATATACTTCAGGCCATTATAAAGCCCGGCCAGATTTACAAATTATTCCAACACTTGTTTTCAAAAATTCAGCAAACTATGTTTGAATGGATGATCTAGGGATTAGTGGTGGGATTCCAGGTTCATCTGCAGGAACCTGTAACCAAAGAGAAATATATAACAAATCTTTACTCTCTTCTCGAATTGTGGGGGAAAAAATAAACCAAATAAGCGTATGCAATTGGGATTTTACGGAACCTGTGGGGTTTCTTCAGCTTCTGGCAATACCGCTCCGGCATCTTCCTGTTGGTGTGTGAAATGGTCGTCGGCTTCGGCATTCTCTTGTTGAAGAGAATCTCTCATTTCGGACTGCTTGGAGGTCTTACTGTCATGCTCAAGCTCATCTAACTCTGTAGACAGTTTAAAAATGAAAATACAACTCAAAACATGTAATTATGTGGACCGGCCACAGCTCTCAGTCATATATTCATTCATCTCTATAAAAATGAGCTGTATGAAAACGCAGAAAAGATTAATGAATGAGCTTTGCTCAATTTGCTTTAGGGAAATTTGGCTTTCAGTTGGGACATTTGCATGATCAGTTAACATGTTGAAACTTTGTGGAACTGGTTATTTATTTTATTTCACCTCCAAATAGATCATCCTCATCCAGTTGATCAGGAACACTTTGGCCTTGTAGCAAGGAATCCTGAACCTCATTACTTTCCTCCACGATGTCTGTTATCACATCTTGTAGTTTCTGCAGCAAGTATTCAGGTTAGACTCATTCATGAATTACATGTTTTGCATCAACATAAGCCCACAAAACAGAAGCAACACTCACATCAACGTCATCAATCTTCAGCGTTTTCATGGTTACTTTCAGGTCTTTGCTACCCGCCTTCATCGCAGCCAACTGCATGACCACTCCCATGGATTTATGCCCCAAGAAGAAAAGCATTAGTACAGAATGCATTATCAAAATCAAAAGGCTTCCTTTCCTGATCCAAATCCAACTTTGAGGTACAGTTAACATGAAATCATGGGAAAAAAAAGAGTCGCTTACCGTTTCACGAGCATCCTTGATGCCTTCCGTAGCAAATGAAACACGCTCAAGTTTAAAGCTTTGATTGTAAAGCATGTCCCTTTGAGCTTCATACCTGAGTAACAGGAAATATATATATATATATATATTCAGAGAACTGGAAGCACTCTATCACTGTTTTCCTTATACACAGACCCTTACATCTTTTTCTGCTTCAGAACCCTTAATGCTCGGGCTTTCAAAGCGTCTTGTGCAGGTCCTGGTCTTGTCTTGTTGATGTATTCTTTAAACAGCAGAAGTTCAGCATCCAGCTTCTTGATCTTTTCGTCGGTGACATCTCCTCGTTTGTTAATCTAAACAACAAGAGAAGAACACAAGCATAAGATCATCTCCTCGCCTGTTAACATCTGAACACGAAAAGCAGAAAAGAATATCCACGAAAATGAATCCAACCCCGCCAGACACAAGACAGAGACAATGAAGAAAGTATATCCTCACATTTTGATCTATCTACTGGAAATCATTTCGACTGAAATTCCTCTAAAATCGCAGAGCAAGTTAACATATTATGTAAATCTAAACACTCAGACCAAGCCAGAAAGCCAGTGACAATGAAGAAAGTATATACTCCCATTTTGATCCATCTACTAGAAAACATTTCGACAGAAGTTCCTCAAAAATCGCAGAGCAAGTTAAACATATTATGTTCATCTAAACACTCAGAGAAAGCCAGAAAGCCAGTGACAATGAAGACAGTATATCCTCCCATTTTGATCCATCTACTGGAAAGCATTTCGACGGAAGTTCCTCTAAAATCGCAGAGCAAGTTAAACATATTATGTTCATCTAAACATTCAGAGGAATCCAGAAAGTCAGTGACAATGAAGACAGTATATCCTCCCATTTTGATCCATCTACAGGAAAGCATTTCGACGGAAGTTCCTCTAAAATCGCAGAGCAAGTTAAACATATTATGTTCATCTAAACACTCAGACAAAGCCAGAAAGCCAGTGACAATGAAGAAAGTATATCCTCCCATTTTGATCCATCTATCAGAAAGCATCTCGACGGCTGTTCCTCAAAAACCGGAGAGCAAGTAAGATATCATGCTCATCTAAACACTCAGAATAAGCCAAAAAAGCCAGTGGCAATGTAAACATGATAGCCAGAGCGACTCCACAAGAAACACGAGGGCAAGCAAGCGTCTCCATCGCCCGTTAATCTATCTAAAGAAGAGACACAAAGCAAGGCAGGAACTCCAGGCTCACCTTTTCTGTGGCCTCCTCTAGGGTAACGGGGGGTGCCTTCTCCTTCTTCTTCTTCCTGAAGCCGAAGATTTTCTTCATGGTCGTGGCCATGGGAGGGGAGAGAATGAAGGAGCAGGAAGAAGGAAGACAGGAACAGCAGGATGGGAATGGAGGAGCAGAAGAAACGATCCGAAGCTTTCTGTGTTGGGATTCTCCTGTTCTGATCTCTGTGATCTCTGTGTCTCTGTGTCTCCAACGTTCACATTTTATTTGAAGCTTTTTTGGTGGTGTTTTCCAACAGAAAGAAGAAGAAGAAGAAGAAGAAAATGAGTTAAATATAAATTTTATATAAACAGCGAGGAATTAATTCATCAATAGTACGTAATATTCGTGTTCGTTAACCCAAACATTCGTTTTCCTACGTGCTCAAACGAATGCGCATGTTATTTAAAAACATTCTTGTTTTTTTTATACTTTTTACCTTAGCTTTTCTTACCCTAAAAAATTTTACCTTATAATAAATAATGAATGCAAAAGTATAGTATTTATCATACTTCGAGGGTGTTTTTCTTATGCGAATGCTGATGCACGAATGGTACGTATACTTCATACTATTAGACATGTCAAAAAGAGTTCACGTAAAAATAATAGAGGAAATCATAGACATGTAAATTCTAATGACTTTGGCTTGGTTTCACACACACACGCACACAATACATCATTTTTTCACTCTATTGGAGGTCCACTTTGCGTACACAGAAAGAAAGATATATTAACGTCCTCTAAGAACAAAATTGGCCCATGAGACAATTGAGCGAGAGAGATGGACGGTGCCCATATGGAGATGTATGTAGTAGTTCAATTGATCGTTGAGCACTGGTACCTAGAAAATGGGGGGGGGGGGGGGGGGTGACAAGAGGCGCGATAGTCGAGCCTTGAACTTGAGGCCTTAGAGAAAGGGCCAGGTACTAAGGGGATGATTGCCCATATGGATGTGGCACCCTAAACAATATCCAAATTTGTGCTCTAGACATTCCTCGTGTTAGTGTCATGGGTTGGTCTATGATGTAGACAATATCACTGAGAACTATTATGTAACTTTTATGTATTAATTCAACTCAAATGAATGGGTTTTGAATGATTTTAGACATCAACACGACAATGTCATATTTGACATTTCTTTCACTTCATCCGTGTAGAGGTTTGAGTGGCTATTAGGAACCAAACATCACCAAATATATCAAAACTCATACGCAAACAAGTGATGTATATATGATGTGTTGCTTGCCACCTATTTGTTGTGTATTCGTTTTATTAGTCATTTTATATTCGTTTTCATGGTCATGAGCTACGATCATTCAACTTATTTTATTTGTTCACTCAAATGTAACTTTTTCTATCAATATCGAAAGAAGTTGTTTTCATTCAGTGTGTTTTAATCGTCACATCGTATCATTGTTTTATTTATATGAAATGTTGTGGTCAATTATAATATTGTTTGGTAAGGTCCATATTGTTTATATAACAAACTTGTAAACATTTTTATGTTTCGCCATATGAGACTTGTTAAGAGACTCGTACAACTAGAGAGAGAGTTACGTGAAGATAATCAAGGCTCGTTCATAAGTCAAGTGTAATGGAGAGTGTCGGCAACAACGGAGAGAGTTTCACAATCTCTATTTATGGTTTAGTAGATGCTTGGTCTTGATAATGATTCGCTCCACATTTTTAGGTATCCCAGTTCAAATAATTGTAATGCATATCTTCCAATGCACCTCCAATTTATGTGTGTATTTAACATATAAAAGTAAATTCCAAACTTCTCAATGTTAACATGAAATGAAATGAAACTATGGCATTGCATTTTCTTGAACACAACATGCATAACCATATTTGAAGTGTGGCATTCTCAAAATGTTTCTGACTAGAATAGACACTCGTATCCCTTCGACTATGATAATTACTATTATGTACAATTTCCATGCGAATATATTGGCACACTTCCAAAATATATTGGCATAGCTCACGTTAGTGCATACAAGTGTTTTTTAGTTACGTTACAATTGACCATTCAAATATTAAGGTTGCTCATCACGTGACTAGATAAATGTTATTTTTACCACTTTTGGTAATGCTCTTAAAATGGCCACCCTATTTTTCATTCCTTGAATGGAAGATGAAATTTGCTACACGCACCAACCACCACTTTTTCTCGTGGATTCCTCAAAGCCATTTCGATGGAGTGGTGATTATTAGAGTTGGCTCCTTGGTGTAGAATGGTCCCTACCATGCTCGTGTCAAACTGTGGCATCTATGTCTCATCCGATGGTGGTCCCATCCTTACAATGTGGGTAGTATATTTGTATTTTTACCCTATATCGTTTCTTTTGTAGCAAAGAAAAATAAAATGTTTTTCAATCCAATAAAAAACAGAGAAAAAACATTAAAAACATGTCACCTTCTAAAGACTCATGACTTTGATATTACAAATTTTATACCACGTACATATTATGAGGACCACGCATGATGTTACTACAAAATTCAAATTAACCGAACTCAACATGAGAGAAGAGGTGTCCAAGTGAAGGAAGACGATATACACCTAGCACTTGTAAGTTGTGTTGTACCAAACCTCGCTATAGTCGTATTCAGACATTAGATGCTCATCCTCTATTTATAGCAAGGTCTAGCCTCTTAACTAGTTAATTGGGTGCTACAACTTTTTACCACGACTCACAACTTCTCATTGTTCTTGTATATATCCACTAGGTGTTGTACATTTTGAAAATGCACTATGCGTAAAATTCAATGGCTCAAAGTAAGTTATTACTTGTAGTTAAATTATAACCATATAAATGTTAATTTCAATAAGTTTAAATTAATTTAATGCTTGCCCAATTTTCACATAGAATATTTAAACAATGTTTGATAATTATCATCATTTGATATGTATCATCTATTGCTACCATAAAAAACTGCCTACATGGATATCTACCCATCCTCGCCGAACACAAAACAATGCTCGCTTCAAGCTAAAATATGGGGCCAAGTTGATCCCTATATCAAAGATAAAACAAGAGTATTTCGAAGGTCTCTTTATGAATTGGATGATAGGTGTGGGCAACTTCCCAAATCGAGTATTTAATTTTAATCGTATTTATGACAAGCTACACACCAATTTCCTAGGCTATGGGCCATTGTCATGTTATAAAACCAACATGGGATAAGCTAACTAGGACGCAACTCTTTTGAGGGAAGGCTCAATGGTTCAATGAATTCGAAAGACAAACTTCATCTAATGTAAAAGGTTTTTGGATGGACGGAAATACATTTCACACAGAGACCCACACCACAACACACACCGTTCAAATGTTTAGGCACATGAATCACTGTTCCCCTCCAACGCAACACAATACTTTTGATCCTTTTCAAGGAAAACAACATCACGTGGGATCCCACTTTGCACATTTTAGTTATGGCATCAAGGCATTTTCCACATAACCGGTTTACCGAGTCTCGGCGTTTGCATGTCGAGGGTGGCAACATATATCATTACAAAAAGGTGGAGCTAGTTGATCCGATCCAAGGGGGTGGTCGAAGGTTTTCTGGCCCCCCCCCCCCCCCCCCCCCCAATCCGTTATTTTCGCGAGGAGGAGAGAGCTCTTCGCACATGCACACGTGCTGCAAAAGAGAGAGAGAGAGAGTCTTGAAGTATCCGAAGTCCTCGACGAGAAACTCTCTGTCTCATTCTCTGTACTATATCTCTTTGTTCTATAGCTTTTCAAAGGCGAGAGAGAAAAACGATGGCACAGGAGCTAGTGGCGGAAGAAGGACCGAAGGTGGTGGTGGGGGGGGGCGGGTCACCGTCCGGGCTCATCTGGGACGGGCGGGGCCTCGTGTTTGTTTGTTTGTCTTTGGAAAAGCAAAAGAGCCAAGAGAGAGAGAGAGAGAGAGAGAGAGAGAGAGAGAGAGAGAGAGAGAGAGAGAGAGAGAGAGAGAGAGAGAGAGAGAGAGAGAGAGAGAGAGAGATGATGGGGGTGGTGGTGGTGTTGGTAGACGGTCGCCATCACATCTTATTATTTTTTTGGGTCCAACTGGGAGAGCTGCCACCGGCTTGTCCGGTCATCGTGCCGGTGGCCGGTCACCATCTTTTCCTTCCCAGCGAAAGCGACCGCGCACCTGCGCCTTTCTTTCTTTCTTTCTTTTTTTTACCTTCTTCTTCCGCCATCGCCTTTCCTTTCTCTGTGCTTTTTCTTCTGCCTAGATCTCACTCCTCTCTCCCTCCATCTCTGCAGAGCACCTGCCTGCAGGGAGGCAAGAGATCGGTAGCTATCTTCTTCCTTCCAAGGTATCTCCTTCAACACGCAGCCAGAGATCACTCAGAGATCGACAGGCCGAGCCTCTCTCGCCTCCTCTCCCATTTTTGTGTTGTCCCCCCCCCCTCTTGTCTGTATGACCTGATCCCCCTTCATCCGACCGCCATGGAAGCCAATGCTGGCCTTGTTGCTGGTTCTTATAAGCGAAACCAGCTCGTCGTCATCGGCTCCGAATCGAATGGGGTAAGTCGTCCCCAACTCAAATTAACCGACCGCATTCGTTAAATCTATTTCTATGTCGGCATTGCCTAGTGAAACCACCCAGTTATGCTCTAATGCTTCTGATCTGTTGATTTCTTCCTTCTGCTCAAGCCTCTTGTCCGTTTTATCGTGTGTGCTGCAAGAACAAATGCCGTTGATTTGTTTCTTTTGCCAGAAACCAACCGTTCTTATCTAGATTTTGCTTTTTTCCGCAAGAAAAGTGCTTCCGATCTGCTATTTTGCTGCCATGACTTAAAAATTCTTTCCAATTCATTACCGCGTGTAAAGAAAGTTCCGTCGGATCTGCTTTGTTGCTATCAATTGGTCTACTTCACATTGATGGCTGTCCTCAAGAAAAATGCATGAATTTGATTTAAGATGACCCAATTCCGTCTTGGGTTTTATGTCCTGTAACAAAAATGCTTCTGATCTATTCATTTCTTGCCATGACTTGGTCTCCTTTTCCATTCGTGTCCTGTACATATTACACATCGATCTGCTTCTTTGCCACGACTTTTGGCATTCTTTCTATTTGTTACATTGTACTGCAAGAAATTGCATTCTGATCTGCTTTTTGCCATGATGTTCCTCCCTCGATGTTTCCAGCCCTCTCTTTTGCTTCTTATCCTTAAACAAGTGCTTCCTAATCTTTTGTATTCCCATCCTTTCGGATATTTTTTGTTCACGAGAAAGATGCTTCTGATCTATTTCTTTAACATTATTCAACCTCCTTCCCATATCCGCTCTTTGCTCAAAGAATCTAAATGATGCTGGACAGCTTCATTTTCTTGTCTCGACATCCTTTTCTTTTTGTAAGCAATTTAAGAATGCTTTTATGTTTTTCTATGCCGTAAATTCACCGCTATTCAATTTCCTGTTGTATAGTGCAAGAAAAATCTATATTTTTTCAATTTCTGTGTACCGCAAGGAAAAATGTGTTACGATCTGTATCACTGTTTACCTTTTTATCCTGTTTTTACGTACTACAAGCAAATGCTTTCTGAATCTCTCTTGGCCATGTGTTAGCCCGATTTCCTTGTTTTTGGTTTGGGCAAGAAAAATGCGACCCTCATTAGTTTCATCACATCTTTCTCGTTTGTCATTGTGTAGTACAAGAAAAAATTGCTTTTGTGATCTATTGCTTTGCTGCGGCTCAGCCTCTTTTTCTGTTTGTTTCGTGTGGCAGCCGAGACCCTTGCAGCCATCAAGCAGTGAAACATGTCAGATCTGTGGGGACCATGTGGGGACAACAAAGAATGGTGAGCTCTTTGTTGCATGCAACGAGTGTGCATTTCCTGTTTGCAGGCCTTGTTATGAATATGAGCGCAAGGATGGCAATCAGGCCTGTCCTCAATGCAATACAAGATACAAACGCCACCGAGGTACTCAATTTCTAGTCTTCTTCATCTCTTGTTTGTTTTCAAGATATAGGATATCTTGTTTTTGGTATATACCTTGGTCACTTCCTGTAGTTATCATCTCTTGCATACTGGCATCTTCAACTTTGTATTCAATTGAAATTTACAGACTTGCTCATTTTTAGTCTCTCTAACTCAGACACCGACATCTTCAACTTTAATTCTGCAAGAATTTTTCAGACTTGCAAGTTGCTAGATTGTTTTAGCCTTTCCAGATCTCCACCTTTGCCTTTATGCATCTTCATTCTAGGTGTAATTCATTGCTTAGAGCTATGTATTCTTTGATTTGTGCCTTCTCCTTCCTGTGGGATTCTCCCATTTGAGTTCAACGACCATAGGAAGTCCCCGAGTTATTTTGCGGTGATGAAGAAGATAATGAAATAAGAGGATGTTGAATTTTGATCTCTTGTTTTACTTTCGATGTCTCAAACAGATGACTTCAACTTTCCCTCTGAAAGGAAGCCACTGCCTTGATATCTTGATTTAGTCTCTATCTCACAAAATAACATTTTGGTCCTCTCCTCGGAATGAAATCTACAGCTTTGCTATCTTGGTTTAGTCTCTATCTTGCACATTGACATATTTGACTTCACATTAGAAAAGAAATCTACGCTTTGGTCTCTTGCATTAATCTCTATCTTGCACACAGACATATACAACTTTGGTTTCAGGTGCATTTCCATTCTAGATTGTCTTTGTCACTTAGAGATTTCTATGCGTTGGTGTTGTTTTTTTTCCTCCTTCTGTACAGTTTTACTCATTTGAGCTCTATGACCTCAGGAAGTCCTCGAGTTGTTGGTGATGACGAAGAAGATGATGTTGATGATCTGGAGAATGAGTTTAACTACAAAAAAGGAGAGGGAAAAGCACGACAGCAGATGCAGTATATTGAAGGCAGTGATAGAAATCAGCAGCCCCCTCAAATTCCTCTCCTCACTAACACTAGACACGTAATAGTTTTGAGAACAATTACTAGAAAGTTTATTCAGCTGATTTCACACAATTCTTTAGTAAAATCAATGTTGTGCAGGTCTCGGGTGAGCTTGATGGTGTCTCACCTGAACACATTGCAACAAAACGAAGACCTTATGCAGATCCAAGTATACCTGGTCTGACATCTTAGTTTTGGCTTTATACTTTTGTAACTGCTTCGCTGGTTGCTAACCTTCTGTATCTTGAATGATATCTATGTGATGCCTGCAGGCTCTGCTGAATCAAGAAGCATGGACCTGAGCCGAGAATTTAGTCCTTATGAGTTTGGTGACATTGCGTGGAAAGAGAGGGTCGAAGGTTGGAAACTAAAGCAAGAAAAGAATCAGATGGCCATGACAGATGGTGGTCAGGCTGGAGGTGGTGGGACAGACATGGACGATAACAGGCAGAATGGAGATGCACTGATGTACATCCTTCTCGAACTCACTTCTGTTCAAGATTTCAATGTGTCATAATTAGTCCATGTTTATCTTGATCATATGCTCATTTTAGACCTTCAATTTGCCAGGAATACTGATGGGAGAGGGCCTCTGTCAAAGGTAGTACCGATACCATCTTCCAAAATTACTCCTTACAGGATTGTTATTATCATCCGGTTGATAATCCTCGCCTTCTTCTTGAGATTTCGAGTCCTCAATCCATCTGATGCTTATGGGCTTTGGCTTACATCTGTCATTTGCGAGATCTGGTTTGCAGTATCTTGGATTTTGGATCAGTTCCCAAAATGGTCTCCGATTAACAGAGAGACATTCCTTGACAGGCTTTCCCTAAGGTTGGTTGATGCTATATGATTATCATAACTACTGGAAGGTTTGTGTCTTTAATAGGTTATTTCTAAATGCATGTTTCTCTTCACTTTGGAGACGTCTCTAATCTGGATTAAGCTATGCTAGAGATAATTTGAAGAAAAAAAGTCCAATATACCTTGCTTGAGAATCTTACATGTATAGATGACAAGATTCTTTAGTTGTGTCTTAATTATATTTCCATTTACCTTTTTTGTTTAGTTAAGTTTATTTTGATTTGCTGTTCATCAAAGATGAGACACTCTTGTTTGGTCTTACAGGCCATTTTGGCCTCTTAAAAGAGATTAATATATCTTTCTTTCTTTCTAGGTACGAACCTGAAGGAAAACCTTCACAATTATCATCAGTGGATGTTTTTGTGAGCACAGTTGACCCATTGAAGGAACCCCCCCTGGTTACCGCTAATACTGTCCTTTCAATTCTTGCGGTGGATTATCCAGTGGAAAAGGTGTCATGTTATGTATCCGATGATGGTGCAGCTATGTTGACTTTTGAGACTCTCTCTGAGACCTCAGAGTTTGCTAGGAAATGGGTTCCTTTTTGCAAGAAGTTTAACATTGAACCAAGGGCACCAGAGATGTATTTCGCACAAAAAATTGATTATCTTAAGGACAAAGTTCAACCCTCTTTTGTGAAGGAGCGGAGGGCCATGAAGGTAAGCCTATCGCTAGTGTTATTTTGATCCAAGTTGAGTTCAAGGGTGGTGCTGCAAGTTAAACTATTCTTACCTTTATCCTATTAGAGAGAATATGAAGAATTCAAGGTTAGAATAAATGGCCTGGTTGCCAAGGCACAGAAAATTCCAGAAGAGGGATGGACTATGCAAGATGGGACTCCTTGGCCAGGAAATATCACCAGAGATCATCCTGGAATGATACAGGTTGATTCAACTATCTGTGTTTATTGAAATATTAATTCAAGGCAAAGGCAATTAAACCAGTTAATTATAAAATACTTCTTGCAGGTCTTTTTGGGTCATAGTGGAGGGACTGATACTGAGGGTAATGAGCTTCCACGCTTAGTGTATGTTTCTCGTGAAAAACGTCCAGGATTCAATCATCATAAAAAAGCTGGTGCAATGAATGCTCTGGTATGCATTTATCCACATTCTTCTTGAAAAGAAAACAGTGAAACTAATGCAAGTTTTCATCTTAATTTGATTGCCTGTTTTTCTTTTCTAGGTGAGGGTTTCTGCTGTTCTTACCAATGCACCATACTTTTTGAATTTGGATTGTGATCACTACATCAATAACAGTAAAGCTATTCGCGAGGCTATGTGTGTCATGATGGACCCAGATGTTGGCAAGGATGTTTGTTATGTGCAGTTCCCTCAGAGATTTGATGGTATTGATTTGCATGATCGATATGCTAATCACAATACTGTCTTCTTTGATGTAAGTGATTGGTGATATTGATCTCTTTAACACCGCACACAAGCAAACTCTTACTCCTCATGGTACTTGTGTTTCTTCAGATCAACTTGAAGGGTTTAGATGGTATACAAGGTCCTGTATATGTGGGTACTGGGTGTTGCTTCAAAAGGCAAGCTCTCTATGGACATGATGCTCCATTTGTTGATAGGTCTTCAAACGATGATTTCATCACTCAGTTCTGCTGTGGTCCAAGGAAGAAAAATCGTCCATCAAAGACTAAAAATGCTGCTAAGCGACCACCGACTAGAAATGACCCAATGTTTACCCTTGAGGATGTTGAGGAAGGAGTAGAAGGTGCTGTTACAATTCAGACTCATCAAATCAACCCCAGTTTGTTTTGTGGTTTAATCTGATTTGTGTGACTGCTTATTTTGGCTTAGTAGGATATGATGATGATAACAAATCCTTGCTGGTATCTCAAAAAAGCCATGAAAAGAAATTCGGACAATCACCTGTATTTGTGGCCTCAACATTTTATCCAGAGGGTGGCGTTCCACAATCTGCATCACCTTCGTCTCTGCTGAAGGAAGCTATTCATGTCATCAGTTGTGGTTATGAAGATAAATCTGAGTGGGGCAAAGAAGTGAGTGTAGTCTTCCTATACCCATAGCATGGCTCTGAAATGTTTTTGACATTACTTGATTAGATAGCCTGAAAAAAATGATCTCTCAATTTTGTACATTTCAGATTGGATGGATTTATGGATCTGTCACAGAAGATATTCTGACCGGATTCAAAATGCATTGCCGGGGATGGAGGTCTATCTATTGCATGCCCCTGAGGCCAGCCTTCAAAGGTTCTGCTCCAATCAATCTTTCCGATAGGTTGCATCAGGTGCTTCGGTGGGCTCTAGGTTCAGTGGAGATTTTGCTTAGCAAACATTGTCCCTTGTGGTATGGCTATGGTGGGAGACTGAAATGGTTGCAGAGATTGGCATATGTTAACACTATTATATATCCAATCACCTCTCTCCCATTGTTGGCCTATTGTACTCTTCCTGCAGTATGTTTGCTCACAGGAAAATTCATTATTCCCTCGGTAAGTGTTCCCGTATCAAATCAAGGATGTATGATATCAAGGTCATATTGTTTTTCACTGATACTATTTTCCATCAACTTCACAGATTAGCAACTTTGACAGTCTTTGGTTTATTACCCTCTTCTTGTCCATCTTTATTACTGGCATCTTGGAAATGAGATGGAGTGGTGTGGGCATTGATGACTGGTGGAGAAATGAGCAGTTTTGGGTGATTGGCGGGGTGTCAGCCCACTTATTTGCTATTTTCCAAGGTTTGCTGAAAGTTCTTGCAGGTATTGACACAAACTTCACTGTCACAGCTAAGGGAGGAGAGGATGAGGAATTTGCTGATCTCTATATCTTTAAATGGACAACCCTTCTCATACCCCCTACAACTTTGATAGTTATCAACATCGTGGGTATTGTTGCGGGTATTTCTGATGCATTGAATAGTGGTTATCAGTCATGGGGACCTCTCTTTGGAAGGCTTTTCTTTGCCTTCTGGGTGATTGTTCACCTTTATCCTTTCCTCAAAGGTCTAATGGGAAAGCAGAACCGGACACCCACCATTGTCATTGTATGGTCTATTCTCCTTGCTTCCATCTTCTCCCTTCTATGGGTGAGGATAGATCCATTTACTTCACAAACCCCAACTACATCAGAGTGTACAGACAACTGCTGACACTTAAAACCCACTGTATAAGAGAGATCATCCAATAAGCTGGATGGTTTGTGTATGGTGAGTTGTTCTATCAATCTGCACTTTGTTACCGGTGTGGCTGTGATATTTTTGTGATTGCACCTGTCGTCTGAACCTTGAGGAAGACCTGCTCAAGGAGACAGGGATGAACAAAAAGCAGATGGCTACTAAGATCGATTGGGATATGCACTATTCATATTTATTCTTTTATTTTGTATACCTGGCAAATAATCTGGTTGTCCTACCAACGTCGAAGCTATGTATGTGTTTTTGGTGACTACTGGAACAGGACTGGAAATTTAAAGGCTATTAACGGGTTGGACTATGTAGGATGCGAAGCTTGTAATTTTAGATGAATTCTCCGACTTTTGAAAGGGATACTAAACTATATTTAATATTGCAATGTTAATCATGATTTAAAAATGGTTTTCGGTGATATAAGAATGCTTCCTTAAATGAACAAACCATTACTGTAAGATTCCTTTACATGTATGCAGCAAGTTCTGTTTCTTCTAGCCAAAATTTCTTGGTAAATGCTTTACTGGTATTTGTCTTCTTCTTGATGAGATTGATTGTGAATCATATGTTTTTATACTGCCGCTTTGAGCTAATACACAAGTTACCCATATGAATTAATACCATGTGCAACAAATATTCACAAATGCAATGCCATTCTAAAGAAGGTTAATAATTATTGTCTAAATGTAAGACCTTTGAATATGTGCAGTTACTTTTCTATATTGATTTGCTTTCTCTAAACAGAAGTTGTGAACATTATTACTGGCATTTTGACAATGGTCAAGGTAAATTCCTGAAGTGTATTTTCCATAGAAATGATGAGTGTAATAATTATGAGAGGAAACAAATAATATCACACTAAATTGAAGTCCAAAAATAGACTTTATAGCTAGCAAAAGGGTAAACGTGAACATTGCATTCCTAATGTTGTAATGAGCTTTGAAACAATCAATAAAAACCACCATATAAACCCAATGAACTTGCAACAAAATTCCTTATCAAGGTGATATGATCCCTTCTAGAGATGCAACTTGCAAACCTTACATGTGCCCTTCTTTCCAAACATGCATACAATGTATCTCTTAAAAGGAATGAAGTTGTTCCTCGTCTTCCCAATATGATTAAATGATAGCTTTACAAATGCCGTGACATGCCAGAAGCCTCATTTAGAAAAGAGAGTCCACTGGAAATTAAATTTAATGAAGAGGTCGGGAGCTCAAACACCCAACATTGTCATTTGTCTCAACATAAGTCAAGCCTCCCATGATAAGAAGATACTCATCATAATATTAGGAAACGCTACGGAAAACTTATCTCATGATCAATTATGGTTATGTACGTAAGCAAATGATGCCCAAATTTGTGACGTAACCAATTCTCTCTCTCTCTCTCTCTCTCTCTCTCTTGGTGAAAACACACAATTATATTAATAAATATGTGTGAAAAACATTACTTACAATGGGTGTCACAATGGAGTACAGCCACCCGCTAACTACATGGGTAGTGGAACATGTTGAATTGCTAATAGGCAAGACGAACACTCCAGTTGGGAAATAATTTCCACTTGCTCCAATAAAGAAAATTGCCACATTAGTACTCCCTTAAACTTTCGTATATATGCTTTCACTCCATGCCTAACATCAAATAAAAAAGCATTGTGCATATCCCAATTATGATACAATCTCCAATACCTCAGAAATAGGAAAACGATCTCCATCTTTGATTTTGGGTCAACCTGTGTAAACACCCACTGTCTAGGCATCCAATAACATTGTGATAAAACTTGTCAAATTTGAGAAATGTAACCCCAAATCTGACAAGCAATCAAGCATTTTATAAAACGATGAGTACTATCTTCTATTTGAACAATGCAAAAGAAGCAATTGTCCGTTGTTTGTCCACGACACTTTAGAGCTAGAGCTAATCCCAAAGGCAATCTCCCAATCAAAACTCTCCAAATGAAGACCTTTGCTACAAGTGGCAATTTAGAATGCTAACTATGTTTTAAGATCTGCCACCATCCATGATCGGATTTGTGCATATCAACACAATTTGATGACACGATTGTGTTCAACCATTGTTTAATCCAATTTATGTATGGGAGTTTCTCTATAAAAAATAATATAACCACACAATCATAGAATAAATCAGAAGATTACGACACTGCCTTAGCATCAACTTGCACATCATTGCACATCCTCATCGATGCATTCTTTTGCTACATTTTCATTTTCATCCACAATATTAGACAACCAGGTATTGGCAATCCCCCATAAATTATCCAAATTATGATGATCCTTCTCAACCTCATCTATATCTATTGCCTCGACATATGTCAATTTCTTCTTATTAATTTCCTCAATACCCTTAAGTATCTTAGAGCTTCCAAATTCTTCCCTTTCACGATTACATTCTACCATCACATTACTCTTTATTGGATCAATTGATCCCATATCGATGCCCCCCACAATTTGTGAGGAATTCATGTTTATATCCTCTATTCTTGATGCGATTTCGATCCAGGATAAGAATGATTTTTTATGAACAACAGAGAAAAAACCAGAACTCACCCGATGGAAGAAATCGAAGACAATAGGAGGCCCGCAATACGTGTTGAGTATGTGTATGCCGCCAACACACGATTCTTAATTTCTATCGCTGCTTGTAGTACAGACCACCAAATTAAACATGTTATATCTCGTTTAGAAGCTCCGGTAGAGGCCTTCGATACTTGTCTTTGTGCCAAATTCCGTTGCTGATAGGGAGCCCAGAAACAAAAACAAATTCTCTTCTTCTTCTTCCCTCCCCCCCCCCCCCTCTCTCTCTCTCTATATATATATATATGTTGTATACATGTATATCCAAATAAGAACAAACTCAAAAGAGATTTGAGTATACTCCATTTATGAATAAGAAGAAAAGAAGTTATTGTTGGGGGAAAGCTCTGCTGCTGATGGGCTTCACCGATCTACATCCTTCTTTCTCCTCCACCCAGCCCTCGTGCAATAGAGAAAATGTGCTGTTTGGAAGATGGGTTTCTTCCTTGTATGGAAAATTTGGTCTCCCTTCTATCCAAATGCAGAAAAAAGCAAGATATGCCTTTTTTCCACCGAATTCATTCCCGCATTTGTATCTATGGATTGGAAACAAATGCATTTTCTGGAGATTACCTTGTTCCAATGCTTGTAGAATGTGGAAATGTGTCAAAAGCTCAGCAAATGTTCTATAAATTGTTGTCTCCAAATGAGGCTTGTTGGATTTCTCTGATGGAAGGATATGCTCGGCATGGACAAATTCAACATTCAGTCAACCTTTTTAACCGGATTGAAGTGTACGCAAGTAGTGCTACATTTCACGCTGCACTGAAAGCTTTTTCTAGGCTTAACTTTGCAAGGGGAGGTCAAGAGATTCACATTCACATCACAAATAAGGCACTTGAAAACGACCTACATATTGGTAGTAGTCTTGTGGACATGTATGTGAAATGTGGCTGCTTCACAGAAGCGGAGAATGTATTAAAAATGCTCCCAGTCCGAAATGTGGTTTCATGGACTGCACTCATGGTTGGATATGCTGAATATGGGTATGTGAAAGAGGTGTTAAATTGCATGGAAAAAATGAGGTTAGATAGTGTTTCACCAAATGCTTTCACTTTTGTTTGTATCTTGAAAGTTTGTTGTAACCAAAGGAATTTCATGGATAAGGCTAGATCAGTCCATAGTGACATTGTTCGGCATGGATTTGAAACAAACCCTTTTATTGGGAGTGCCCTGGTGGGGACATATGCTAGATGTGCCTTGATTTTGGAGGGCTTGTTTGTGTTTGATGAGCTACTAGTTCGAGACTTAGTCTCGTGGAATTCATTGCTTTTGTTATATGCCGAACATGGGCTTTCTGATAGCATGATTCTTTGCTTAGGCCAAATGCAAGAGGAAGGCATTTCCCCAGATGGGTCCACATATGTCTATGGTTTAAAATGTTGTGGCAATGTAGGAGCAATAATAAAGGGCCGAATCCTTCATTTTGCGGTTGTACAAGGCGGATTGGAGATTGATCCTTTTATCAATAGTACCTTAGTGGATATGTATGTGAGGTGTGGATGTCTTGTAGAGTCATGGAATCTAGTTGATGACTTGTCAATGCATTCTTGTACAGCTTTGATAGGAGGATATGTTGACCAAGGATACCCTGAGGAAGCGTTGGAATTCTATGAGAAAATGCAACAAAGGGGAATGGTTATGGATTCAGTGACTTATGCTTGTAGCCTCCGAGCTTGTACCAGCATAAAAGCTCTAGGAATTGGACAAAAAATACATGCTCAGGTTTTGAAAAGTGGTCTCGAAAGAGAATCATGTGTTGGCAATGTGTTAGTTGACATGTATGCAAAATTTGGATTAATCCATGAAGCACAGGATGTCTTTGACAATCTATTGATGCGAAATGAAGCCTCATGGTCTTCTCTTATTACCGGCTATGCCAATCAAAACCTTGATGAGAGAGTTCTAGCTTGCTTGGAAAAGATGAAATCCGATGACATAGTTTGGGATGCAGTCATAGCAGTGTGCTGCTTGAGAGCCTGTGCAAATATTGGAGTCATTGATAAAGGCTTCCAAATACATGCTGACATGGCTCAAGATGGGTTAGACAATGATATTTTGGTTGGCAATACATTAGTTGATATGTATGCGAAGTGTGGATTAATTTCTGAAGCAAGAGTGGTATTCGATGAGCTATCCATCCGAAATGTTGTTTCGTGGACTGCAATTATAGCAGGTTATGCTTGCCAAGGAAAAAGTGAACTTGTTTTCCATATGTTTGAGAAAATGCAAGAGGAGAACGTGGAGCCCGATGGCATAGCTCTGCTCATAGTCCTCACTGTGTGCAGATATGGAGGCCATGTGGACAAGGGCAGAAAATACTTTGAAGCATTGAGCAACAAAAGCAGCTCACTTCTCACAATTGACCATTATAATTGCATGCTTGATCTTACGAGTTCTACTGGAAGGTTTTCAGAAGCCTTTGAAATCTTGGATAAAATGCCTTTCCAACCAAATATGGTTACCTGGAATCTTATGCTAAGTGCATGTAGGAAGTGGGGTAACATATTGCTTGCCAGGAATATCTTTGAATGTGCACTAAGGTCAGATGTATTACATGATGCAACGTTTCTTTTAATGTCCAATATATTTGCAGATGCACAAATGGTGGAGGATGTTAAGAGGACGGAGCTGCTAAGGAGGAATGCCACTTGTTTAGAGCAAAAGGATTTTGTAAATCTATTCTTTACAAGGGATTATAAACATATTCAAGTGAGAGATTTTTACCCTAAGGTTTAAATAGCCTATCACTACAAGTGCAGGGACATGAAGATAATATCTTGGAAGGTCAAAGGGATCAGATTAAGTTTCTGAATGCTTTCAATATGATGGTAGGCTTTCACTTTACACAAAGCGTGGCCAACAAAATATAAATATAAAATGATGAAGTGCATAATTATTGTCATTTTGGAAAAGATCAGTGTAAGGCCAGCTTTTAACGATCTATGAAAATTTTTGCAATGCCTTTTTCCATCCATGCTCATACATGTGTCTTCTTATCCCTTCTTTCTCGTGAATGACATGCAACGGGAGAGCCACACTTGAATGAAGATTAATTTGTGTGTTCAAGAGAAAACATGTTTTCATGCTCATCACATTTGGCATATTGTAATCAACTACCCCACAAAATTAGTCCCATCAATGTTCGAAGGAAAGCAGGGTGTACACGAGAGAAAATCTTAGTTATACTGACAGCCTCAATTCAATGATAAACAGTGAATGATAAGCTCATTTGCAAATGAAAGAATTTCAGCCAAATCTAGTGAATATTTAGCTCGTTTGTGAATGGTCAAATTTTATTAGAAATACAAAAGCAGCATCAGATAAATGGTATGTTGGTTGTATCTATGCAAACAACACCATTTGACATTTAGAGTCGGGCACAAATTTGGACATTCATGTAGAGAGCTGCTTGCAGGAACAACCAATTAACACAAAAATACAAGGGATTGACTTTCTTTGGTTACAACAGTTGACAGCTAACAGATCACAAAAATCAATCTGAATATGCAAGCACATGGTTTCACTGTCATAATAACTTCAAGAGTTCGACAATCATGAGGCAATATTGAATAGAAGATCTTCCACAAAGTTTCCAAGAAACGAACTTCTTACTTTAATATGTACAGGATGTGCACATCATTGCCAATAAGGTCCCAATATTTTTTGTACCATAAATAAAGTTGCAACTCAGCAAGTATAACCTCTGGACAACATTCACTCTATTACACATTCAATTTATGGGTTGCCATATTAAAAACAATAATTCCTGAATTCAAGCACTTGCTAGGAATTATAAAACACAATGGACACAATGGACATCAAGCACTTGATCACTTCATATTAAATAAAAACAAAAAGGTTTTCCATTTTAATAATTGAAGGCTTGTGATGCGCAGTTTTTTGTGTCAAAATAACCAGCATTTGTATCACACATTCGAGGCAAGGTAAACTGAATTCACCATTTACAAATCAATCAATTATTCAGAGAAATGCTGAATTCGATCTGATTTGATTGAAATCAGATAATCAGCATGCCACATTTGTGGCAATATTACACAAGGCTCAAGGAGCAGCTCTTTGTGTTTCCAGTCGAATAGCAGTATTGGACTCAGGATTTGCCCATAGTAGTTGAAAGATAGAAATTCCAAAATATCGCACATGATGACATGAAACCAACCCTCGCCTGCAAGGGAACAACGCTGTACCAACACCATGCACACTGGATGTCAAACTTCTATTTCTAATTTCATTCCATTCCAAGCATGAAAAAACCAGTTCACATACCCAAAATTAAGAACAGAAGCAGGAATCCAAAATTTCCAACCTGCATATTGTCATATTTTTCTTTCAGAAAATTGATACGAAATATCTACCTGTCGAATAGAAAATGTCTCAACCTTCTTTTTGAGACACTATAAAATAAGTTTTGCTTTCACCTTTGCTAAATGTCATACATGACCCATTTCAAGAATAATAATTCTGAAAATATCATTTACATATTTTGGAATATACATACCGTTTATCAACGTTGAAACTGCGTGATCAGAATACATTGCTGGAAGTTTATCCAATTTTCCTTGCCATAAACTGTTCCATGCGAAGACAACTGCAATAACATATGGACCTAGGACCAGTTGGTTGAGAGCCACCTGGTCAGAAAAAATAAACAGATCACTGGTTTAACTATGATAGATCAGAGCATATACGTTCTTTCTATTAGCCTCCGGATGCATCCAAATATGTTACTCTTCAAAACTTAATGAAGATTCATAATTCACAATGAGAAGAATTGAAACAAGATGTCAGTGGTCACAAATCCTGTTACATCTCCTCGACATGAATAACCGCATGAAAATGGCATATGCTTCTCATTCTATTACAGCAAATAGACAATTTGCGGTACCTTGGATCATACATACCGTCAACAGATGTCTCCATAAAACAACAGTTGGTACCATATAGAATGGATGCCAATCGTAAGAATAGCACATATGGAAGCTAAAGAGATGAACAAAATAGCTTCAAAGGACTGAATGCCCCTAATAAGTTTCACAAGCTATTGTGTTGTCTTGCTGATGTCACCCTGTATATACCTCTCCTCTTAAAAACAAAGAAGATAGAAGGATTTTTTTATGGATGCCTATTCAAGCTAGAAACAATTTTAGAAAAATCACAGAATCAAGGAGAGATTGATCTAAATGAAGAGATACATTCAATGAAAACTCACACAAAGAGGAAAATAAACATACCTTTACTGATAGGTTTGTGAGTGTTTTCTCTTTTAACGTCTTATCGAGAAATATGTACCAAATATGAGAAGAAGGACCATAAAGGAAGAAGCCATATGTAGACATGCGCAGTGCCCTAAGCCAATCATAGTTGTCAATGATGTCTTTTGCGATAACCTACAACATCAAATGTGGAAGACAAATCAATGTGTGTCACATTACACTGTTATGCAGGAATATACATGCATATATTCACGTCCAACAGAGGCTACACAAGATAGGAAACCTCAATGAGAGGAAAAATTTCAAAGAAATGATTACCATCTTACTCAATATATCTGTCTTGGGACTGGAAACACTCAAGGATGAGAGCACATACATATCCATCAGATAACTTAAAACAAAGCAAACATGTAAAGATTGCTCAAGTGGAAACACGAATGTCTCACTGTATCCATCTTACGACAAGAAACAATTACAGAAGAGTACATATATAAGGCCCTCCTCAATAATATGTCAAACGTTGCAACCACATTACAGTATATGTCTAAACATTCAAAGACTATGGCATACATCAATGTATGTAAATTCTGTAAACACATGTACATATGAGAATACATACATACATATATATATATATATATATATATATATATATGTATGTATACAGACGCACATCAAAGTATGTATTTACATTTTGTAAACACATATACATGCATGCATAGATATATACAAGAACTACCCAATATCATGTGAAACAAGCATATAAAGCTGCTTCAAGCAAAAACATGAGAGTTCGATAAACATATGTATCTGGTGGAGGCATGAACAACAAATATGGAGTGCATAAAGAAAACCTTAATACTCCGGTCGCCGGATGATTGCTCGGATTGAGATGGGCATCGTGTGCGGGAGCGGGAGCGGAGCTGTGCGATGGTATCCCCGAGCAATGCGAGGACTCCGGCGGTGCACGCGGCCTTCAAGGGGAAACGTAGCTCAGCTCTTTTGGCTCCTCCACCTCCACCTCCACCTCTTCCCACCTCCTCTCCTCCTCCTCCTCCTCCTCCTTCTCCAGATGAGCTGTTGCTGTTATGAGGCGATGTGGGTGTTGAAGGTACAGGGAAGCCTGGTGGGCGCCAGGGTATGCTTCCACTGAACGAGCTCCGGAAGCCTCCATCCATGGATCACAGGGGAGAGTGACAAAAAATTGTTCGTAGCTAATGAGAGAGAGAGAAAGAAAGAAAGAAAGATATATTAACGTCTTTTAAGAGGCCAAAATGGCCTATAAGACCGAATAAGAGATTACATCTTAAATGTTTTCTTGTCTTTGAGAGAATAAGAGAGAAAGAGAGAATATATATGTATTGAGTAATAGAGAGGTGAGAAAGTTGGGTCTTGAACCCAAGACCTGAGATATGTAGTTGAAACTTGAATTAAACAAATGAATAAAGTGCCCACATTAGCATATCACCAAATTGAAGAGCATTATGAGAAGAAATTCTGGCATGCTCTACTCACCTTCATCCTAAAATAAACTTTGTGCATAAGTTCCACACATGTGGGGAAAAAATGAACTTGTTTTCCGCATGTTTCAAGATGATGCAAGAGGAGAATGTGGAGCCCCCCGCCCATGGTGTAGCTCTCTCACACTCTCTCTCTCTATGCTCCTAGTCCTTTTACTGTGTGCAGATATGGAGGCCCGCGTGGACAAGAGAAGTGAATGCTTTGAAGCAAATAAGTTTTCCATGCAATTGAATCTAGAGTTAAAGACTTTCTTTTCGATTGCAATATTGGCGTCGTAAGCATGTGAGTAGCATTGTTGGTAGATAATCATTATGCAATCTGTACTCAAGTGGTCGCCAATGAACTAAATCTCAAACTTTGTTGTAAGGAGAGAACTTAAGTGTTCAACCATAATTGATTTTTGAGCATTCAAATGATTGAATGTCGGTCGCAACATGCCTCCTTCAAGTTGGAATTCTTGTTTTCCCATGGTATGTGCCAACTTTCTATACAAAACAACATATTATCTCCCCCCAAGGTTGAGAGTTCCTACACACATATTCTAAGAGGTTGAGTCTTTGAAAAATCATATGATCTTCCAAATTTAGTAGGGCTACTCCCTCTAAGCACATACTTTAAGTTAATTAGGAAACGTATAAGTTTGAGATTTCCATAAACCAATTTATCCAACAATGTAGTATCAGAATTTTGTAGCCCTTGAACACTCAATATGTGAACAAATGGTTCATTGTTTTGAAAAAAATGCCTCTCTAAACTCCTTTCAAGACATTCAACAACCAACAAGGTGACAATTCGCAATATTGGGGTTGGGCAAAGTATTGATGAGTTCATTGAAGCTTTAGCAAGGAGGTCGATCTACTCGATTCATGGTCTCTACTCAAGGAGAAATATTCAATTCCAACATGACATGGATACCGTAATTATAACCACAATGTAGATTCCAACTGATTTGGTAAGAATGTGCACCTTACTACACACAATTTACTATTTCATGTGAAGTGGCCAAGTGATAACACACTTAATAGTTTATCTCCCATTGTAAAATTGCAATATTCAATACATACCCTCATTTCTTTCAGAATTAATCCCCACGTACTCATCATAAGATCAGGGAAAACTACAGAAAACGTACTCATGATTAGTTGTGGTTATGCCCACAAAATGAACAAATGAATAAGGTATTCAAGGATCGCATTCTGGATATCACCATGCATTTGTTGGATGATATTCCCATAAAAGGATTCTTGGACAAACAAAAAGATAAAACCTTAGGGGAGGATTGGTGTTAATGATTTGAGGTCAATCACATTACTGATTATAACAAGGTGTTATAAAAACTAACGTGTGTGCATTCATCATTCTCCATTGAAAATTTGGCATCTAGGAAATCAAATCTTTTGGTAGTAGGGTATCTTTTTGGGTTGTATGACCATAAAACCTCACCCCCAAAAGCAAATGCCCTACATGAATCAAAGAAAAGTGTAGGTTGCAAACAAAAGGGGGTTCATGGGAGTGTCCCCATTTATGGAATTTGGATTCGACATTAATACACCCATGTTATCGATCCCTTATTGGCAAAAACATATTGAAACAATGCGAAGATTAAAAGGATTAGTACTTGAGAAAACATGCCTACTAGTTAAGAGAGCTAGCTATGGGACATCATATTGGTGTTCAAGATGGACTAACAACATTTAATACACAAAAAGTTCATCATTGAGACAACTTACTCCAATACTTGTGACATCACCCTATGCTTAGGTGGACAACTTATATAAAGTTATAAAATCTTGAAATTGATGTTTGCAGATTTTTATTGTAAATCCATTAAGAAGTACTAGAAGATGGTGTTGACTCTTAGCAATGGGCCCGGTTTTGGCTCAAACCGAACCGAACCGAAAAACCGTGGCTTAACGGTTTATAGGTTCAAAGATAAATAAACGGTTTGGTTTGGTTTCAAATACTAATCGGTTTCGGTTCGGTTTTGAATTGACCGGTTTATCGGTTTTTGTTTATGTGGTTCGGTTTAAAGGTTAAAAAATACTCATAAATATTCTCTATAAGCTCTAACTTTCAACTTTTAATTTTAAACTCTTATTTTAACTTATTAAATTTTATATGTATTATATGTAGAGTCTCCTTTTCATTTATGATGATAAGTTGTGATAAGTATGATGATTAAATTTATGATAAGTATAATGATCAAATTTATGATTAGTATGATGACCAAATTTATGATAAGTATGATGACAAATTTTATGATAAGTATGATGACAAATTTTATGATAAGTATGATGAATAAATTTATGATGAGTATGATGAATAAATTTATGATGAGTATGATGAATAAATTTATGATGATTTTCTCACACAAATTTATAATAAGTATGATGATTAATATCAATAAAAAATGGTTTGGTTTGGTTTTAAATTTTTCGTAAACGGTTTGGTTTCTCCTATTCTTTAAACAGTTTGGTTTAACGGTTTGGTTTAAATGGCTTCATAAATTTTAAAACAGTTTGGTTCGGTTTTTATTATTAATAAATGGTCTGGTTTGGTTTCAAGGCCAAGAAACCGAACCGAACCGAAACCGAAACCGGGCCCATTGCTATTGCCTCTTACACAACTTACGCAAAAGAACCAACAATTTGCATCAACTCCAAGGGCAGCTAAGGCATTTGAAAACTTAAAGCATTGTCGTGGAATACGTAGGACCAAAAGGGGACCTCAACGATTGAAGATGAGTTTTCCCTCAATAAGGCACTTGCAATGGCATCTCCTAAAACTTTTGTGCGTTGCTTACCCTTTCATGGAATGGGCCTTTAAGTTTTGTTAATTCTCTTCGTGGAATGGGTACTTTGTGGATTCAGGGAACCTTTGTGGATTTGGGGTACCTTCATGGATTGCCTTCATGGAATGCCCCTTCATGGATTTGACGTGCCTTTGTGGATTTCCTTCATAGAAATGGCCATTCGCAGATTAGGGCATTTGCATGGATTCGGGGAGCCTTTGTGAAATGCCCCTTCATGGATTGAAGGGGAGCTAGTGGATTGTAAGTCACCCGTGGATTGAAGGTATTTTCGTGGGTTGAAGGGGCGCACGTGGATTGACGGACCGCTCGTGCTTTGATTGGGCATTCATACATAGATTAGTGTTAGAGTATAACTAATTAATTAAGCAAAACATAAGGAATTATAGGCCAAAGAAAGGAAAGAAGGGTGCTAAACCACCTGACTACCCTGTAGCAATGAAGTTAGATGGACTCAAACCTCCTTGATGTCCCATACCATCAAGGGTTCATGCATGTTGTACCTTGGGTCTTGCGGGGATCACATGTGCTTAGATAACAAAAGCCATAACCATAATGTCATAGTCTTACCATAAATGAAGTCTCCCTTAAAAAAGGTAGCTAGCCTTCTTATATAGGTGGAAACCCTAGACCCCTAGTGTGTTCACACTTGACTACTTTATGTAAAGTGGTCAAGTGATAACACACTTAATAGTTATCCCGTATCGTATAATTGAATATTACAATTCATACCGTTATTCCATTTAGAACTAACCCACATGTACTAATCATAAGATTAAGGAAAGCTATGGAAAACCTATCTCATGATTAGTGATGGTTATGCACGTAACAATTAGGCACTCTTGCTTTGATTAGGAGCTTGAGTTGATTGGGCACTCATTCTTAGATTGGGCGTTTGTGCTTTGACTAGGTGTACACGCTTTCAAAGCATGCTCGTGCTTTCAAAGTGCACTCTTGTGCTTTGCAAAGCGTTAATTTCTCATTTGGAGCTTAGATTCATGGTTTGAAAATTGTGGCATGATTCTTGTTGGGTTCTTGTTTTGAATCACAAAAACTTTCCCACTTTAGGGTTATGAGAGTATTTCTACATAGGGGGAAAAACCCTCCTAAAGAGGGAAAAAATGCCCATGTTGTCCTAAATGTGTTCACACACATCACTATCCTAAGTGTGTTCACATAACACTGTCCAAAGTGTGTTCACATAACACTGTCCAAAGTGTGTTCACACACATCACTACTGAAATATGTCAACAAATCCCCCTTGGGAGTGATGCGGTGAACAAGGAGCTAGCACTGATGGCTAAGCAAGTGCCAAGCTATGTGGATAGAGATCAATCCGCAAATGGAAGTAGGCCTAAAGCTTTGCGGAAAGTTTCAAACTTCTCCCTAGGCAGAGCCTTTGTGAAGAGGTCTGCAATGTTCTCTTGCGTGGGCACATAAGCCAAACTAATCTCTCCAACGGAGAACCTTTCCTTGACATAGTGATAATGCACCTCAATGTGCTTAGTGCGAGCCTGGAACACAGGGTTCCTTGCAACTGCCATTGCGCTTTGACTGTTAGTGAAGATGATGGTGGCAGAAGACTGACCAACACCCAAATCAGCTAAAAGGCGTCTGAGCCACACACACTCAACTGTAATTGTGAAAGCTGCCCTATACTCAGCCTCACAACTAGAAGTGGCTACAATAGGCTTCTTCTTGCTCAACTAAGATATGCATGAGCTACTAAGCATGAAGCAAAAAACACTTGTGAACACACGAGTGTCATAACAACCAACCCAATCAGAGTCAGAAAAACTATGCAGGTCTGGTGGTAGTGTTCCCCCCTTGGGATAAAACAACCCAAGTGAACGGGTACCACTCAAGTAGTGAAAGGTGCGCTTAACTGCCTACCAATGCTTAACTCTTGGGCAATGCATAAACTTGCTAATCTGAGAGACAACAAACTGAATATCAGGTCGGGTTATGCATAAGTAAATCAAGCATCCAACTGCCTGTTGATAGAGAACAACATCAAATGCATCTCCAGCATCATGAAGGCTCAAATGTAAACCTGTCTCCATGGGAATGACAACAGATTTACAATCTTCAAGGCCAAAACACTGCAATAATGTGTCAATGTATTTCGATTGACACAATGCTATTCCACCATCAACTTGCATAAATTGAATGCCCAAATAATGATGCAATTTCCCCAAATCTAACATCTCAAAAGAGGAATGCAAATCAGCCTTAAAGTCAGCAATGTGCTTCTCATTGGGACCAGTGAGCAATATATCATTGACATACACAACCATGATAAAAAATACATCATTAGCATGCTTAACGTATAAGGTGCTTTCTGTTGGACTATTCTCAAACCCAAATGCAATCAAATAGGCATGTATCTTTTCATAGCAAGAACGTGGTGCTTGCTTCAAGCCATATAATGCCTTTCTCAACCTGCACACTTTATGTTCATGCCCTTTCTGCACAAAACCACATGCCTGAGTTACATACACTTCCTCATGAAGATCACCATTTAGAAATGTTGTTTCAATGTCCAATTGATGTACATTCCAACCACGATGAGCTGCAATTGCATAGATGCTACGAACAGTAGTCATACGACAGGTGGGAGCAAAGGTCTCATGAAAATCAATGCCTTTTTCTTGGGCATAACCTTTCGCAACAAGCCTAGCCTTATACCTATCAACTGTTCCATCAAGTTTTCGCTTCAGCTTATATACCCACTTAGTACCAATAGCCTTCTTGACGGGAGGCAAGTCACATAAAGACCATGTACTAGTCTTCATAATAACATCATATTCTGATTGCATAACAACCATCCAATTTTCTGAATTTTGTACTTCATCAAAAGAAACAGGCTCATTCTCATCACAAAGACTAGGGGCAACCATATCATAACAATCTGATGCAAAATAAGCACTATGATAACCTGAACGAGTACGATATGACAAAGGAAAATCCAATTTGCTGTCTTGCAAAGTCGGCAACAACCATTCGTCTATATTAGCCCTCTCATTAATAAATGCATCATGTAAGTCTATATCAAAAATAGAATGTTCTACATCAGAAATGGAATGATGTGCATCATTATGAGTAGCTTCCAAAGGCTGAGAAGGTGCCTCAAGTGGGCCAACACTTAATTGTCCACTTGTAAAAAGAGGCAACAAAGTGTCATACAAATCTCTAGAGCTAACCGATGTCTCTTTAGTACATAAAAGAAGTGGCTGAATTGCATCCTCCACAAAAACAACATCACGGCTAACCAACATGCGTTTAGATTGTGGATGATACAGACGATAACCTTTACTTTCAGAACTGTATCCTACAAAAATACATTTCACTGCTTTATCATCCAATTTTTTGTGTTGTTGTTTAGGCACTAATGCATATGCCAAACAACCAAAAACACGTAGATGAGCAACAGATGGCTTTTGGCCATGCCAAGCTTCATATGGAGTGATAGAGTGTAGTGCTTTAGCGGGACACCGGTTAAGTATATATGCTGCACACATGACAACCTCAAGCTAGAAACTATGTGGTAAAGCTTAACTTTTGACCATACACCTCGTCATTTCCATGAGTGACCTGTTCTTTATTTCAACAACTCCATTCTGTTGAGGTGTATACGGCATTGTACACTGATGTTTTATCCCAAGTTCAGCCAAAAATGCATTAAACTCAACATATATATACTCCCCCCCCAATCAGAACAGAGGGTGCCCATTTACATGTTGACAAATTTTCAGTCAAAGTTAGAAATTGTTTGAAGCACATAAAAACTTCGGACTTTGCCTTCAATGGATATACCCATGCATGCCTAAAAAAGTCATCAATGAAAGTCACAAAGTAAATATAGTTCCCAAGAGAATGTGTTTGCATAGGACCACATACATCACTATGAACAAGCTCCAATTTCTGCGTAGCTCTAACTGAACCATCTTTTGGAAAGGATGAATGTTGCATTTTGTCCAAAATACAACCTTCACAAACATGCTTCCGAGGTGCCTCAAGTTTGGGCAAGGAGGTCACCATTTGAGATTTCTACAGGCGAAGCAAACTTGCAAAATTTAGATGACCAAAGCGTTGTCGAGCCTTTCAACTCCGGATCGTTGTGTGAGTCGGGTGGGAACCACTGAGGTTTTGGACTAGGAGAAAGAAGAATACAATATAAGGCTAGTTATGAATAGGTAGAAGGAGAAGTAAGAAATAAAACTTGTGAATCCCACGAATATATTAGATTGATCAATCCTTGTAAAATAATCAACAACCCCATACATCTTTCTCTCCTCCTTATATAAGGATAGAAGAGGCTAAGCATAGCTTCATGTTTATTTTCTTCTAAAGTGTTCATGCAAACTAAATGTGCATGAGTTGCTTTTTACACTATGCTTTTATTTCCTAAATATAATGCTCATGCTCGCTAGATGTGCACAAGTAATTTTTTATTGGTGTACATTTTTCTTATAAATAAAGTATTCACGCATTCTAAAAATGCATGACTTACCTTTTAATAAAGGTAGGCGTAAATAAAGGTCTTATACGTATTAAATCTATATTTGGAACACTTAGGATAAGTTAGTACAATAGTAAGGTTGGTGTTTGTCAACGTGGAGGTACAGGGTTTGAATCTTGCCCTATGCATGTAACAATCTTTTCTTTTATTTACAAATTTGTCTCTCCATCCGGTGAGAGACTCTCACCGGCCTTCTTTATCCGGCTCTTGCCGGTTCTTACCGGGTCCTCCTTGCCAGTTCCTCCTTCATCTGGTTCTCACCGGTTTTCCTTACCGGGTCCTCCTTACCCATCCGGAGGGACAAAAATGCATTTTTCATGTAGTGTGCGAATTACACAACGACACTCGCCCCTCCCTCCCCCCCCCCCCCCCCCCCTCCCCCCACATCCTCTGGTATGTGCTGAAGTTCCCGATGCTCATTATTCGCATTCATCCATAGCACTCTCCGATTCTCCCCTTATGTCGACTACCGGTGCTTGTCCGGTCATAAGTTCTGTCGGCATATAACCGGTTACGGAGCTATGCGTCATCCGATCCGCCCATAGTGCATACGAGAGCATCTGCTGCCAATCCTTCACCCTTCCGTCACAAGCTTTGGCAAGTGCTTTGACGATCGGACTATGTCCTCGTTCGATTTTCCCGTTGGCCTCCGGATTGTATGCCGTTGTTAGTGTTAACCGAACTCCATGTTTGGTGAAGAATTCCCTAGCTTTATCAGAGTCGAGTTCTCCCCGATCCGCAATCACTTGTCCTATGCACCCGTACCTGCAAAACACCTCCTCCAAAAGAAATTGGCATACCACAGAACACGTTTTCCTTCGTAACGCCCGACCTTCTACTTGGTTTGTGAGATCTTCCGGAGCTAACACCAAGTACTTCTTTTGTCCGATCCCGGTTGGCATGGCTACAATGTCGACCATCCATTTGAAGTTGATTGTCGGTGAGAATGTCGGATGTAACTCATCTCGGTGTCGAACTCTGGGGTAGCTTTAACATTTCTCGCAGCTTTCCATGAACTCCGCTATATCTTTGTACATATTCTTCCACCAATATTTTTGTTTGATTTTCACAAAAGTTGCCCATGTTCCTAGATGTCCAACCCAATCGGATTCGTGAAACTCGGACATTATCCAGTTTCGTTGCTCTTTTGTCCTGACTACCCGAAGTGGTATGCCATCCGGTCTTTTCGGCTCCCTCCATATTAATCCATTTTTCAAGAAGAACTTTTGGACTTGCCTCTTCTTCCTTCGGATCTCAGCTCTCTTCTCTTTATCGTCCGATGATTCCTCAATCTCTTGTAGCACCTTCCCGATCATCAAGCTTTCTCCTTCGTATTCTTCTTCTCGGAATTCTCAGATTACGTTTACTCGGTATATGTGCTCCGAAGCAAAGTAGTCTTCAGAAACTTCTTCATTATCGAATTCGGCTATGTCGTCTCCGAACCGAGCCCTTGATAGCATATCTGCTACTGCGTTGTCTTTTCCGGAGATGTGTTGTACGTCCGGGTTAAGCGACTTAACATATGCAATCCATCTTAGCATAGCCACATCTGGTATCGTGCGACACCGCATCATCCCGAGTATCGGAAGACAATCTGTTTCGATCACTACTTCGGCTCCGATCAAATAATCTTGATTCGATGTGATTGCCGACACAACTCCCCATAATTCTCTTTTGACTTGTGCATATCCGCGTTGCCTTTCGTTGAGAACCTTTGCTCCGAATAGGATAAGATATCACAAACCATCCGAGTTGGCTTGATTGATGACCCATCCGATCCTGGTTGGACTTGTATCAATTGTTACTATGATCGGTCGCTCATAGCTCGACTTCTTAAGTGCTTCAGCCCTCCCTAGTGTTTTCTTGAGCTTCTTCATGGCTTTGGTGTGTTCCGGTTTCCATTCGAACTTCTTCTCCTTCTGCAATAAGTGATAGAGTGGGTCCGCAATATGTGCATAGTGCGGAATCCATATGTGATAAAATGCACAAGCTCCAAGAAACCTTCGAACTTTGGATTGTGACTCGCATACTTCTTTCATAGCTTGAATCACATCGATCTTGGTTGGTGACAGTCTTCGGCCATATGGCCCACATAGATGTCCGACTATCAATATCTCTTCTTGCCCGAATGCCGATTTCTCCCCGGAAAGTGTTAGGTGCACATCTTCTAACTTTCGATGCACTTTCTCGCAATCACGAATATGGTCGACTATGAACTTTCGGCATCCCCGATCATCCATAGTTTCATCTTTTTCTTCTACCGCGCATCCTTTCATCGGAATGTCATCTAGGAACGGCTTCGTTATCTACGGAATGCAATCTCGAAGCACCTTGTTCATCGCGTTCATCATATCTGCAACCGAGTTTGTTGCTCCTTGTGGTATTGTGCACATTCAGACTAATCCTATTGGTGTCTGCATGGTAGTGATGTCTAGGCTCTCCACGACTAGTTGGAATTGGTCATACCCTGAGTATAGGTCTCTGATGGAGTATATCGCACGACTGGCAAATGCTTCCGCAAATTCGTCCACTATCGGACCGACTCCGGAGTTCTGGATCGTAACCTTGTTCACCGGTTGCAAGTCTTGGATAAATCGGAGTGACCCATTCTTCTTCGGAACCATAAACCATCGATTCGAGTATGGAGCGTGTTGGGATTTCGGTCCCTCCGGATGGGATGTCCGGAGATGAATGACGGCAAGCCTGGTTGCGGTTACGGAGCCGGATGATGAAGACCCCGGCTACGGAGCCGGATGACGAAGACCCCGGCTACGGAGCCGGATGATGAATGTACCCGGAGAGAGATCCGGATGCGGGGACATATTTATAAATATGTTTGCCAAGGGTCCTTGAGGCTATATGTGTAAATAGTCCGAAAGTCATATGTGTATAAATATGACTTAGGGCAAACAGTTTTATGTTGCTGCTCATTTTTATGTTTTCGGCTGAGAGAGCGAAGCGAGAGCAGCCGAGAGAGAGAGTGAGAGAGAGAGAGAGAAAGGAAGAGGTCGACGCCTCTGTGTAATACCGCCGCCTGTGGCGAGGACAGCGAGCTCAAGGTCGTCGCCTTGCAGCTCGCCATTGTACATTCCCAGCGTATAGTGATAGTTGGAGTCTTGCACTCCCGTGGTTATTCCCATTTAGGGTTTTCCACGTAAAACATCCAGTGTACTCTTCTCTCTATTGACTTCGTGCATTTTGTATTTCCTGTTTTCTGTGAGTTAATCATATTCCTCGGTTGGGGCCGAGCACTGTGCTCAACAAAGTGGTATCAGAGCGACGGCAGTGCAGAAAATGGAAGGCGGCAGCAGCGGGCAGCCGGGGATGATGGTGCTGAATGCGTAGAACTACGCCGACTGGAAGATAAAGATGGAGGATCTGCTCATTGTTCGGGACCTGTATGAACCGATCGACAGGTCGGAAATACCCAAGGGGGTACTTGAGACGGAATGGAGGCTTCTGAACCGGAAAGCCGTTGCAACCATTCGGCAATACGTCGACGTGAGCGTTCTACAACATGTGGCGAACGACACCAACGCATACGAGATGTGGCGGAAGCTGTCGGGCCTCTACGAGAGGAAGAATGCGTTGAACCGGACCTCCCTGATGAGGAAGATAGTGAACCTCAAGTACCGCGACGGCGAGAGTATGGTGGAACACGTAAGCACGTTCATGGGATTCGTGAACCAGCTTGCGGCGATCAAGTTCCCGTTGGAGGATGCAATGCAAGCCATCATCCTGATGTGTACATTGCCGGAAAGCTGGGAGAACTTGGTGGTGACTCTCAGCACCTCCTGCACCGAAGATAACTTGTCTCTACAAACGGTAAAGACAAGCATTTTGAACGAAGAAGCGCGTCGGAGAGATAAAGAACCGGTTTCCGATCCGAAGATGCTGCTTACCGAATCGGATCGGGGAAGACAATGGAACCGGAGTCCGCAAAGACGGGAGAAGTCGGGGACCCGGTCGCAGTCAAGAGGAAGGCCCACATGCTTCCACTGTGGGAAGCCGGGGCACTTCCGGAAGAATTGTCGGCATTACCGAAAAGACAACGGAGCCGACGACACCGATTCGAAGAAGTCACCGGAGCGAAACGGTGCATACCGGGGAGCCACGGACCGGAGAGGTCCGGATCGGCGAGGGCAGGACCGGAAAGGAACGACGGCACTCGCGGCAAGTGAAGAAGAGATAATGCTCATTACCGAAGAGAGGGAGCTGAACCTTGCCAATGAAGAGATGACCTGGGTGGTCGATTCCGGAGCGTCGTTCCACCTGACCCCGGAGAAGAAATACTTCTCATCCTATACAGCCGGTGAGCACGGCTGTGTCCGGATGGGAAATGAAGGTACATGCCGGATTGCCGGCATAGGAGACGTGTGGCTGATGACATCAACCGGATGCAAGATGCTGCTGAAGGATGTTCGACACGTTCCAGAGGTTCTATTGAACCTGATTTCGGCCGGGAGGCTAGACGATGAAGGCTACACGGGTAGCATCCGGAACGGTGTCATGAAGTTCAGCAAAGGGAGCCTGATAGTGGCTCGGGCCCGGAAGATCAACACACTGTACCTGATGAATTCCCGGCTATGTCCGGAGGAGCTGAACGTGGCAGCTGACACTGCCGGTGAGCTATGGCACAAGAGACTGTGCCACATGAGCGAGAAGGGGATGAAGAGGCTTGCAGAAGACAACCTTATTCCAGTGAAGCATGTGCACCTGGAGAAGTGCACCGATTGCCTGGCCGGTAAGCAGAACCGAACCTCCTTCCACTCAAGGCCACCGACGAGACGTAGCGCACCATTGGAGTTGGTGCACACTGATGTGTGTCAGGTAGAAACGAAGTCACATGGCGGAGCCCAGTACTTCGTGACATTCATAGATGACCATAGCCGGAAGCTGTGGACGGCACCGTTGAAGACAAAGGACCAAGTGTTGTCTGTCTTCAAAGAACTTCACGCGAGAGTGGAAAGAGAATCCGGCAAGAAGCTGAAAGCGATACGAGCGGATAACGGAGGGGAATACCGGGGGCAGTTCGCGGAGTACTGTCGCTCGAAGGGAATCCGGCTCGAGTTTACTGTGCCGAAGACGCCGGAACTAAACGGGCTGGCCGAGAGGATGAACCGGACCATAATGGAGAGGGTCCGGAGTATGCTGGCGCATGCGAAATTACCCAAGGGGTTTTGGGCTGAGGCAATGTCGACGGCGATATACGTGATAAACAGATCACCCTCAGTACCTTTGGACGGAGACACGCCGCAAAGAGTGTGGACCGGTAAGGAAGTGTCCTACCGGCATCTGAAGGTGTTCGGGTGTCTCGCATACGTGCATGTGGCAAAGGACCGGAGAGGAAAGTTAGATCCAAAGACCCGGCCATGCATATTCCTCGGTTACGGCGACGACGAGTTCGGCTACCGAGTATGGGACCCGGTCGACAAGAAGATATTCAGGAGTCGAGATATCATCTTCATGGAGGACAAGACACTCGCCGATTGGGAGTCGGAGAAGAAGATGAAGAGCTCCAAGTCGACCGGTGAGGATCAACTCTACGAAGAGCAGTCCCGACCGGCAAGGGACCGGTTAGCACTCGAGGATCCGGTCGAAGACGGTGAAGAAACAGAACCGGCCGAAGAAGATGAAAATGATACCGGAACCGGCCCCGATCCCGAAATGGATTCGGATGAAGAAGAATCGGAAGAACCAGTTACCGAAGCTCCGGAACGGAGATATCCTCTAAGAGAGAGAAGGGCTCCCCGGAGATTTCCGGAACCAGAGCACGTGCTGCTAACCGACGAGGGGGAGCCGGAGAGCTTTGAAGAAGCGAAGCATGACACTCATAGCCGCAGGTGGTTAAGTGCCATGCAGGAGGAGATGGATTCCCTGCATGAGAACCACACATATGAACTTGTGGAGTTGCCGAAAGGAAAACGGGCACTCCGTAACAAGTGGGTGTTCAAGCTGAAACCGGGAGATGCCGGAAACCCCCTGAGATACAAAGCCAGGATCGTGGTGAAGGGGTTCCAGCAGAAGAAGGGCGTCGACTTCGACGAGATATTTGCCCCGGTAGTGAAGATGACCTCCATCCGGACGGTGCTGAGCATAGCGGCAAGCATGGACCTCGAGGTAGAACAAATGGACGTGAAGACGGCATTCCTTCACGGTGACCTCGAAGAAGAGATATACATGCAGCAACCGGAAGGATTCGAGAAGAAAGAGAAGGAGCACTTGGTATGCCGGTTGAAGAAGAGCCTTTATGGTTTGAAGCAGGCTCCCCGGCAGTGGTACCGAAAGTTTGACTCCTTCATGACCGATGAAGGGTACCACAAAACGCAGTCTGACCACTGCGTGTTTGTGAAGAAGTTCGACGGAGGAGACTCTCTAATACTCCTCCTGTACGTGGACGACATGTTGATCGTCGGACGGGACCAGGTCAAGATACGAATGCTGAAGAAGGCTCTTCACCGAACCTTCTCAATGAAGGACCTGGTTCCGGCGAGGCAAATACTAGGGATGCACATCATCCGGGACCGGAAGAAGAAGCAGTTGTGGCTGTCACAGGAGAAGTACGTGACAAAGGTGCTTCAACGGTTCAACATGTCGGAAGCAAGACTAGTTGGGTCGACTCTCCCGGCAAACTGCAAGCTGTCCAACAAGCAAAGTCCCAAGACAAAGGCTGAAAAGGAGGATATGATGAAAGTGCCGTATGCCTCAGCCGTCGGGAGCTTGATGTACGCCATGGTGTGTACGAGACCGGACATAGGATATGCAGTCGGAGTGGTGAGCCGGTACATGAGCAATCCTGGCAAAGAGCACTGGAACACGGTCAAGTGGATACTCCGATACCTGAAGGGCACGACAAACGTGTGCCTCCGATTCGGCTCCGGTAAGCCCGAACTTGACGGCTTTACCGATTCGGATATGTCGGCTGATGCAGATACCAGCCGGTCCACATCAGGGTATGTGATGACGTATGCAGGGGGAGCTGTTTCGTGGCAGTCGAGGCTGCAGAAGACGGTTGCGTTGTCAACCACGGAGGCGGAGTACATGGCGGCTGTTGAAGCCGGCAAGGAAATAATATGGATGAAGGACTTCATTAGAGAGCTCGGGATCCGGCAGGAGGAGTACCGACTCTACTGCGATAGTCAGAGTGCCATCCACCTTGCAAAGAACGCGGCCTACCATTCCCGGACGAAACACATCCAGTGTAGATACCACTGGATCCGGGAAAGGATAGAAGACAAGGAGTTCGTGATGACGAAGATCCACACGGACGAGAACGGGTCGGATATGCTGACCAAGGTGCTCACACCCGACAAGCTGGAAGCATGCCGGAAGAGGATCGGATTGGAGAGACATCCCATGCCGAAGTGAAGGGGGAGTTTGTTGGGATTTCGGTCCCTCCGGATGGGATGTCCGGAGATGAATGACGGCAAGCCTGGTTGCGGTTACGGAGCCGGATGATGAAGACCCCGGCTACGGAGCCGGATGATGAAGACCCCGGCTACGGAGCCGGATGACGAAGACCCCGGCTACGGAGCCGGATGATGAATGTACCCGGAGAGAGATCCGGATGCGGGGACATATTTATAAATATGTTTGCCAAGGGTCCTTGAGGCTATATGTGTAAATAGTCCGAAAGTCATATGTGTATAAATATGACTTAGGGCAAACAGTTTTATGTTGCTGCTCATTTTTATGTTTTCGGCTGAGAGAGCGAAGCGAGAGCAGCCGAGAGAGAGAGTGAGAGAGAGAGAGAGAAAGGAAGAGGTCGACGCCTCTGTGTAATACCGCCGCCTGTGGCGAGGACAGCGAGCTCAAGGTCGTCGCCTTGCAGCTCGCCATTGTACATTCCCAGCGTATAGTGATAGTTGGAGTCTTGCACTCCCGTGGTTATTCCCATTTAGGGTTTTCCACGTAAAACATCCAATGTACTCTTCTCTCTATTGACTTCGTGCATTTTGTATTTCCTGTTTTCTATGAGTTAATCATATTCCTCGGTTGGGGCCGAGCACTGTGCTCAACAGAGCGTTTGATGGCTCTAGAATCTCCATTGCCACCTTCTCCTTGAGCAAGTCGATGATTTTGGGAATATGCGCCCGTGGCACCGGAATCGGCTTCAGGTTCCACGACACATGGTCAATTGTGAAGATCACCATCGGCTCCACTATCTTCGGATCAACGCACCCTATCTCCTTCGACGTGAATGCAAATGCTTTCCCATGTTGTTCCAACATCCCACGGAATCGTTCTTCTTCATTTTGTAAAAGGAAACCACCTCCACCGATCCGAAGTTTCTTCCGGGTCTCATCCGTGAAGGCATGTCCGATATCCACGGACTTCTGAACTGTCGGATCTCCTGAGACTTCTTTCCTCTTTTGCTTGCTATCGGCGGGAAATGGTCCCGCGACCGGTTTCACTTTCTTCTCCACGGTCTTGTATTTCGTACTTACCATTGCTTCTTCTTTGTGGAGTGCATCCAGCCCCATTTTCGCAATGATCTCGTACATCTCGACCGATTCCACCGGGACTACCCGGTCTCCTTGGCTTTTATCCTCCACAAGCTCTTCAAGCCGTTGTAGCATGTTCCCATAGAGCACTTCTTCGACTACCCCCAAAATTATTCCTTACGAGGAATATCTTTCTAATGGCCTTTCGGTTTACGCACCGATACGACCTTCCTACGCACTGGTTTGCATACCGGTTTACGCATCCGTTTTACGCACCGATACGACCTTCCTACGCACCGATTTGCATACCGGTTTACACATCTGTTTTACGCACCGATACGGCCTTCCTATGCACCGGTTTGCATACCGGTTTACGCATCCGTTTTACGCACCGGTCCGGCCTAATCGATCGGTCCCAATCAATCCGGTCCTCGGCTTGCTCAGCCGATCCGGCCGATGTTGAGCTTGTCTCTCAACACTCCCCCTCAAGCTCAATTTGAGGCTCTTTGGGATCCTCCGGATCACCGCTCTGGTTCCTCCTGGCTCTTCGCCTCGTTCGCGCTCCTTGGCCTTTTTGACTCCGTGCGCTTTGACCCTTCCGGTTGGTATGACCCTTCATAGCTCCCTTGTTGTTGCGGTGTTGGCGCTTCTCTTGCTGCCTTCTTTTTCGCTTGGCCCTCGATTGATTCAGTGTATCTGAATCAAACACTCGAACCGACTCGGCTACCTCCGATTGGTTTTCGATCTCCTCCAAGTTGGCTGTCTCCAACTCGTCTTCGGTCTTCTCGCCCTTGACGGCATCATCTCCCCCATGCTTGGTTGGCTTTGGCTCTTTCTTCCGGCTGCTCCCCTTATGTCCGCTTTCAGACTCTTTCGCAGATCCGCCCTCGGCTTCTTCAACCGATTCGAAATCGAATTCGTCATCCGACTCGGCCCTTTCCTACTTTCTTCCATGGTCATTCGGGACGTCTCTCCCCCTCAAGTTTGGCACATCGAGGTGACGCAACCCAAGCGCACATGAGAATTGCCGCAACTTGTCCAGACCAAGAGACTTGGTGAAGATGTCGGCGGTCTACCGATCCATTGGAACATACTTAAGTTCGACTTCACCAGAAAGGACATGCTCATAGACAAAATGGTAGTGCACCTCAATGTGCTTGGTCCATGCGTGGAAGATGGGGTTCTTCGCGAGCTGGATGCTGTTGCGGTTGTCGTAGTAGATCGTCGTCGAATCGGACACCCCCACCTGCAGATCCTTAAGTAGCCACTTCAACCATAGGGCTTCGCATGTCGTGACAGCTGCTCCTCTATACTCAGCTTCGGTGCTCGATAGCGCAACTGTCAGTTGCTTCTTGCTACTCCACGCTATCACGGCACTCCCAAGAGAGAATGCGTATCCGAAAGTGGATCGGCGATCGGCGATGTTGCCGGCCCAGTCGGCATTGGTGTAGCCGACCAACTGTGGGGCTCTACCGGTCCGATATAGTAGTCCCCGGTCCGTAGTGCCGCTTACGTACCGCAGTACACGTTGTGCACACTGAAGGTGCTCCTCGGTAGGTCGCGCCATGAACTAATTGATCACCCCGACCGGATAACTGCGATCGGGTTGGGTGATGGTCAAGTATATGAGGCTGCCGACTATCTATCGGAACCTCGTTGGGTCGCATACCTTGCCAGACTTGGGGCGAAGCTTGACGGTTCTATCCAGAGGAGTCGAGACGGACTTACAGTCTGCCATCCCGAATTTGAAGAGCATATTCGACGCGTAATGACGTTGGCTGATCAGTATGCCTTCGGGGGTGCGGATCACTTCGATCCCGAGAAAGTATTGAAGGTCCCCCAGATCCTTCATGTCGAACGATGTCGCAAGTTGGAGCTTCACGCGGTTGATTTCACCTAGATCAGCGCCGGTGATGACCAAGTCATCAACATAGAGTAAAATACTGACCGGTTCAAGTCAACCTTTCCAAACGAACAGTGAGGAGTCCGATTTTGACGTCGCAAAGCCCATCCGATGAAGTCAATGTGTGATCTTCGCGTTCCAGGCACGCGGGGCTTGCTTCAGTCCGTAAAGGGACTTCTTCAATCAGCACACTGCCGAAGTGTTCGTTCCGGAGTGAAATCCGGGGGGCTGTACCATGTACACCTGTTCCTCAAGCTCACCTTGCAGGAACGCATTCTTTACATCCATCTGATGTAAGTGCCACCCCTTTGCCGCAGCTACCGTGAGCAAAACACGGATGATCGTCATCTTCACGACCGGTGCAAATGTCTCATCGTAGTTGATGCCGTGTTTCTGCGCGTAGCCTTTCGCTACTAACCGAGCCTTGTATCGGTTGACCAAGCCGTCGGTGTTGTACTTGACCTTGTACACCCACCTACATCCGATCGGCTTCACACCCTTCGGTGCGTCAACCAGGTCCCATGTCTCGTTTTCCGTTAGTGCGTGCATCTCTTCCTCCATTGCGGCGCGCCAATTTGCGTCCTGAGCCGCTTCTTCGTAGCTCTCCGGCTCACGCACTTCCGCTACATGGGTCATGTACGCATAATCATGTGCCATGTACTCGTTGTATTTGAACCGCACAACTGGGTTCTTCTGGCGGGTAGATCGGCGTAATTGGTCATTAGCCGATGTCGAGATTTTCTCAGCCGACGCGGACTTCGCTCTTGAAGGCCCGTCACCGCTTTCCTCGGAGTCGGACTTGCGTCGGTCTGACTCGTTCCTATTCGTGCCGGAATCCGACACCTTCTTCTTCCCTTTCTCTTTGCGTGTAAGCCGTCTCCTCGGCTTCCTGCGTGGGGAATGCACGACCGAGTCTCCACTACTCGCCGGCTCTTCATCGGAGTGGTCGTACCGACTCAGTCGTTCGTTTGGTCCACTTAGCCGAAACGAAATCAGACTCTCTTCGCGGGTCCCGATTTCCGGCTCATCTGGAGGCATCTTGGCCTTGCTGACCTCATCGTCAGAACTCGGATTGGAGGTGAGGTTCGGAGTCGGAGGCAAGTACCAGGATGCAGACTCATCAAACACAACGTCGCGGCTCACGCACGCTTGTTTGGTACGTGGGTTATAGCACTTATAACCCTTCTGCTCATCCGAATAGCTGACCAAGATACACTTCTCGGCTTTAGTGTCCAACTTCCTCCTTTTCTCCTTCGGCACATGCACATACGCAATGCTACCAAAAACTCGTAGGGGTCGCAAGTTCGACTTCGTTCCGAAATATAGCTCGTGCGCCGACACTTTATCTCCGATCCGATTCTGGATGTATACAACGGTCCTTACTGCCTTGGCCCAGTAGAACTTGGGCAGGCTCTTCTCTTCCAGCATTGCCCGTGCCGCTTCCACAACTGACCGATTTTTCCTCTCGGCCACGCCGTTTTGTTCCGACGTGTATCTACAACTGAATTCACACCGAATTCCCATTTGTTGTAGATAAGCGTTGAATTGACTGGAAAAGTATTCTTTTCCGCCATCCGACCGCAGGCACTTGATCTTTCTTCCTGTTTCCGTTTCCACGAACCCTTTGAGGTCCCGAAAACAGTCGAAGACTTCGCTCTTCCTCTCGATGAGGTAGATCCATGTGTGCCGCATATAGTCGTCGATGAAGGAGACGAAATATCGGCTCCCGCCAAGACTAACGTTTTGTGCCGGTCGCCACACATCGGAGTGTATCAAGTCGAGCTTGTTCCGGCTCCGGTTACGCTTGTTGGGGAAGGGAAGTCGGTGTTGCTTCCCAAGCTGGCAGGCTTCACAAATTTGTGCCTTCCGGCCACTAAATTTGGGCAATCCAAACACCACTTGTTTCGATTGCAGGTCTTGGAGCCGCTGGTAGTTGACGTGGCCTATCTGCTTGTGCCATAAGTTGATGTCCGACTCGACTTTTTGTCCCTTTGCGAACATTGCGGTGCCACTTTCAGTAGAGTTGAGGATGAACATTCTCCCATCTCCACGCCCTTGTGCAATAATACGGCCTTCTTCCTCAATGAAGCACCCGAGGTGTGTAAACCAAACCTGCATCCCCTGGTCAACGATCTACCCGACTGACACCAGATTCTTCGTGATGGTCGGGACGTGTAACACGTTCATAAGTTTCCCTTTCTGCCCGACATGGCTCAAGGGAACTTCACCGACATTCGCAATCGGATGCGGAGTGTCGTCTCTGGTTGCGACTACTCCTGGTTGCGTCGGTTTCTCAAGGTATGAGAACCACTCCTCGTGGCACGTCATGTGGTTTGACGCACCGGAGTCGACGTACCACACCTCGTCCGATTTCGGGGCGGACTGCTTCATTGAGTTTGCTTCGTGTCTCGTCACGAAGACTGACCCTTTTCTGGCTTCTCCGGATCCTTCGACGTAGTGCGATCGTTGCCGGTTTCCTTTGTTGGTATGTCCGGAACTAGATCTGGAACCGGTCCTCTCTGACTCGGCACGCTTTTTCCAGCACTCGCTTTCCCTATGGCCTCCGCGGCGGATTTCCTTTGCCGGTTCTCGTTGCCTCGACTCCCCCTGTTTCCGGAGGGTCCGGAGTTGCTGGCGGGCATCACTTCGGTGCCTTCTTCCTTGATCCCGTCGGCCGCCTCCATTGCGTACCGACTCGCCTCGTTCGCCACGACCACGGGGCCTATCTCCCTCCGCGTACAACATCTTGTTGTCGGTGTGCGTGCTTGTTGACGCACCCGTGTGGTTCTCCTCTACCAGGAGCATTGACTGTAAGTCGAAAAAGGACGACGTATTCTCCCGGGTACACACAACAGTTCGGAACGCACCGAAAATTGATGCCAAACCCCCGAGACAGACCTGGACCATCTCGCTTTCCTCGATGTTCACATCGATGGAAGCTAAGGAGTCGCATATGTCCTTAATCCTTGAGGTATAGTTAGCCACTGACAAATCGCGTTGCCGTAGGTTGTTGAACTCCTGTCAGAGCTGAAGCTTCCTGGCTGTGGTGCTCGCAGCGAAAATCTTCTTTAGATTTTCCCACGCACCCTTCGGCGTTTTTGCATCCCGAACGTAGCTTAACAGCTGTTCACCCACACAAGACGCAAAATAGTACAACACTCTGCTCGCCAATTGTTCCCACGCCGGGAAGTATTTGTGTGTCATTTGCTCCATCGACATAGCTCCAGTAACTGTGTCCGAGCAGGTATTGGTGCATCTTGTAGGACCAAGATGCGTAGTTGGTTCTGTCGAGCTTCTCTGTTGGAAGCGAGCTAGCCATTCCTCTGTCCATCGGTTTTCTTGTTCTTGTTCGTTGGTTTTCCCTTCAAGCAAAGTCGGCTGCAGAGGCTCTCAACCCTCGCGCTCTGATACCATGAAAAGAATTGCGTGCAGAAGCAATATAGAAAACTGAACAATAGAAAACGCAGGTTTAATGGAGAGCTTAGGTTTGCACAGTACGCATGGGAGAGACAGAGAGAGTAAAAACAGAACTTAATTCAAAAAAACGAATACTCAAGTTGTACATAAGATGTGCTCAGTGAGCACTTTTATACAAGCCCTGACAATTGGGCTGACACAAGTACCGACAATACTTGATTGCTCATAAATGAGCCTCGACTCTTACTCCCAAAATTATTCCTTACGAGGAATATCTTTCTAACGGCCTTTCGGTTTACGCACCGATACGACCTTCCTACACACCAGTTTACGCATCCGTTTTACGCACCGGTCCGGCCTAACCGATCGGTCCCAACCGATCCGGTCCTCGGCTTGCTCAGCCGATCTGGCCGATGTTGAGCTTGTCTCTCAACAAACTTATCCTCTACTTTTTGGTATTCTTTCTTCTTTCCTCTGGTTACGACCGTGTATGTAGATGCCCCATCCGGACCGATTCGTACTTGTTTTGCTCCGAGAGTTTTCTTCCTATGTGGGGTATCAAGGCTTCTCGGACTATCACTTCCCCACTCCGCAATAGTCCGCTCTAAAAATCCATCCTTGTTTGGGACAAGAGCTCTCTCTTGTTCCTTTCATGATTTGCGGGGCACAGTTAGGAATTCGACGGATTTCCCTCCGCTTTGGCTCCGAATTCGTGCGAAAGCCGCACCACTATCGAGCACCTTTGTCTCCATCTATGAAGCCGTGATAAAGGGTTGCCCGAGGATCACGGAATGTGAGACCTCGTCTTGTACGAAGAAATTTTGGTCAATCTCGACATCCCCGATCTTCACCGTCACATCTGGACAAGCCGCAAATAGATCTTTCGTTGCTTTAGTGGCTGCCCGGATCTTCCATCCATGGTTAGTGTTTATAGGCCACTTCCCCTTCCGGTAGAACTCCTTGGACATCAAATTTATCTCCGATCCATGATCAATCAATGCTAGCACGGGCTCTTTGATGTTTCCGATTCGGACTGGAGTCTCCGTAGTTGCACGTGCCCAATGTGGCATTGTGTAGTGGGAGTTCGGAATTTCGTCCTCCAATTCGGTGTCATTCATTAAAATGGTATTTGCATTCACCCTTGGAGCATTTTCCTCCGTACTTTGTCTTTTTCTCTTCACGAGATCCACAAGAAGATCGTGGAACTCCTTCGCTATTCCGAGTAATTCCCGAAGCGAAAATTCTACCCGACTATCAAGGATTCTCTCCTCGAACACCTTTTTCAAGTCCGTTTGTTGTTCAATGTTCGAGGCGAGCTTGAATGCCAGAATCTTCTTTTCTTTTCCCTTCCCTCCGGAGTTCCAGCTTTCTAGTGTCTTCGATGGTCCGGCCGCATCATTTCTACCCAACTATCGAGGATTCTCTCCTCGAACACCTTTTTCAAGTCCGTTTGTTGTTCAATGTCCGAGGCGAGCTTGAATGCCGGAATCGTCTTTTCTTTTCCCTTCCCTCCGGAGTTCCAGCTTTTTGGTGTCTTCGATGGTCTAGCCGCATCATTTCTACCCGGCTATCGAGGATTCTCTCCTCGAACACCTTTTTCAAGTCCGTTTGTTGTTCAATGTCCGAGGCGAGCTTGAATGCCGGAATCGTCTTTTCTTTTCCCTTCCCTCCGGAGTTCAAGCTTTTCGGTGTCTTCGATGGTCCGGCCGCATCATCCGTGCGCCATCGTTTCTCGTCTACATACACTTCATGCAATTGACATAAGGCGTACACGCTATTCTTATCGACGGGGCACTCCCATCCCGTAGCTTCACAGATGCCTTCCGCGGTGCTTCGGATCTCATTGGAGTCGGTTTTCTTGGGGTTTTCTAGCACATCCGGCCAAAAAGACGCCTTTGCTCCCGATGACTCACCCACACTTATTCCCGCGGTTGTCGCATAATTACCTTTCACCACTATTTCCTCCTCGAGGACCTTCTTCATGCCGCCTTTCTGGAAGTTCAGTCGGAGTGGCTTCCGAGAGTCCATCGAATGGATCCGATTTCCCTCGTAGTAGATAAGATCCCGCCGTAACGCCTTCTTGTGCTCGTCGCAATCCCTCCGATCATGTTCGGTGCTATCACACCATATGCACCGACGGTCCATATACTTCAAGCTTGTGGGATGTTCATCCGACTTCTTTACCATCGCGATTTTCAGATTCTCCATTTCTTTCAGCAACTGTTCCACCGTGGTTGCATCGATTCCCTTTTCGGTCGTAGTCTCCCGAGCCCTCGGTTGATGGTCTTCCAATCCGGATCTCGGTTTCGGAATCGGATCCGAAACCCTCTTTTCTTCGTTAGCAAGACATTGCCCCCTCTTTGTGTATCGTGCGACGATATCTTGCACATTATCCCATGTATCGGTGAGGCCACTCTTGGTGGTCGTTCCTCCAGAAGCACTCCAAGGTCTTTCCGGTCCTGGACGTCCACGGCTCGTAGGAACATGATCACTTTGTTCGGTGTGAGGATAGCGTGATCTCTCGCGGACAACCTCCTGGACCGACTTTCGAATGATGAAAACACATCGAGGACCTTCATCCCCTTATCCGGTGTTTCTACCCAATCTTCGAATCCCCTCCTCGTTGCCTTGGAAGAGTCCTTGATGGTGAACGTGGTCTTTAGCGCCTCTTCAAATGCCTCCAATGTCGGATTTTGCTGCTGTATCCCGTGGATACTCCCTTGAAGCTTGTCGGTTGCCACCCGGTTGAAGGATGTCACTTGCAGTCCTTCCGAAATCCCGGACCGTAGCATTTCCGCCTTGTAATCTCGCAAATATCGCGACACATCTTTCCCGTTGAATTGCCCGTTCCGTTGCACGAGCCCCTCTACTGCCGCCGCAATCTCCGACATCGCACATTGTTCTTGTAGCATCCGCTCAAACATCGCCATCATGTTGTTAGCCCCCGGTTGATTTTCCATCTCCTTGCCATCCGGTTTCACGTCGAGTTCACCACTTGTGTCGCGCCTTTCAGCTCCGGATCGTTGCGTGAGTTGGGTGGGAACCACTGAGGTTTTGGACTAGGAGAAAGAAGAATACAATATAAGGCTAGTTATGAATAGGTAGAAAGCGAAGTAAGAAATAAAACTTGTGAATCCCACGTTGTCGTGAAGATCCGTCACTACGCGCGGATCGTGAGGCAGAACCGCCGGGGTTCTGGACCAGAAGGATTTAGAGTCGATACAAGCTTTGGCGAGAAAGCACTAAAGATAGATTGGGAAAGAGAGAAGTTGAGATTACACGATCAATTTGATAATGAATTTCTTCCTCTTAATTTTCATAAAAAAAACCCCGTCTTTTTCTCCTCCCCCTTCCCTCTTTTATAGATGCTCTCATGCATATGATGCATGTGAGGGTACAAGACATGCATAAATTGCATGTTTGCCATTTGGCGCTTAAGTATTACATGTGGTGCATGCTAACCATGTCACTCATTTTAGCTCTCATGTATGAGAATTTACATGTAAAAGTACAATGATAGAAATATAATTTCAACTAAATAGCATGGCTTAATGGTAAGCCAATTGACTCTTAACATGGAGGTGCAAGGTTCGAATCTATACTTGCCCTCCTTGTATATGTAAATATGTATATATATTTATATATTTATTTTATCTAGTCACCGGACGCCGGTTCGCCGGATACCGTCGCCGGATGCCGATGCCGCCGCCGGATACCGGTGCTGCCGGATTGCGGTCGGATGCCATCGGATCACCGGCTCCATCGCCGGTCCGGTTTTGGTTGGCCAAAACCCTTTTCGAGTAGCTAGCCACCTCCACTCTTAGTTCAAGTTACCTTGAACTCTCTATGCTCCACACATAGACACAAAGATAATATCTTTTGCTCCACCTTATATATGATGAGAGCCGTATTTGTCGTGCCTATGTGGGATATCTCACAATTTTCTCTTTTCTTTTCACAAACTTTATACCCTCATATCTTGACATTTAGTTGTCCATTTCTCGTGTAATAAAGTGCATTCGAAACCTCCATCATTTTGTACTTAGATATTAAAAATGTTATCTTCACAATTATTGTATTACGTGATTCATACTCGATTTCGTACGTTTTATGGGATTTTCACACTATTGCCGAAAATCTTCACGACATCCACCCCCACCAAACCGCACGTCCTTCGGTACGTGCCAAGAAGAGAAGAAGTGAGATTTCGGCTACGATGATCAATTAGATTCCTCCATGTCTTCATTTTCATCCGGCCTATTATGTTCATCATCGAGGTAATCGAGGTCAGGATCCTTGTCTTGTCTTTTCTTGAAAAGCTTTACTCTTTTCCCCGTAATGGGTACGACCAACCTTGATCCGTCTAGTTCCGCAAGGTGGTATGTGGCATTATCGTTGGCACTTGTCACCACATACGGCCCGAACCATCTTCTTGCGAACTTCCTTGTTGTACTATGTTGATTGTCAAGGGTGCTGTCATAAACCAAAACCCAATCCCCTTCTTCAATCTTCTTGGGACGAAGTCGATGCGTGTTGTCGAACCGAACTTTGTTCTTTACTCGGGCTGCCTTCATCATCTTTCACGCTTTTTCTAAATCTTCAGGTCTTCTTTCAAGTTGCCTTATCCGCGCCGCTAATAACTCTTCTCGGCTCATCTCGTTCCCCCACGGTATCGCTACCCATGAGGCGATCGTCCTTTCGATGGGCATAATCGGCTTTTGTCCATACATAAGCTCCGTCGGCATATACCCTGTCACCGAGCTATGTGTCGTTCTATCGGCCCACAAGGCATAGGGTAATAGTCATGGCCAATTCCCAACTCGACCGTTGCATGCCTGTACGATGGCTTTAACGATAGGTCCATGCCCTCGCTCGATCATCCCATTTGCTTCCGGATTGTAGGCAATCGTGAGGGAGAGCTTCACGCCTAGTCTTTCGAAGAGCTCCGTTGGTTCGTGCGCGTCCAACTCCCCTCGGTCGGCCACTATCTTCCCTACACATCCATATCGGCAAACAACATCTTCAAGTAAAAATTTACAAACGGCTGAAGTCGTCTTATTGGTCAAGGCTCGTCCTTCCACTTGATTTGTCAAGTCTTCCCTTGCGAGCGCTAAGTACTTCATTTGTCCCACTCCCATTGGCATCGAGACCAGATCCACCATCCATTTGAAGTGAATGGTGAGTGGGTATGTCGGCTTTAACTCATCACGATGACGTATATTTGAATATATTTGGCAAGTTTCACATGTGGAAACGAAATGGAGTACATCTTTGTACATGCTTGGCCACCAATACTTCTCCTTCAATTTTTCGAACGTCGCCCATGTTCCTCTATGACCTGCCCAAGCACTCTCGTGGAATTCGGTCATCAGCATCTCTTGCTCTTCTTTCTTTACCACCACTCGACGTGGTATTCCTGTCCTTCTTTTTGGATGTCGCCAAAGGAATCCTCCCTTCAAGAAGTATCGATAAGCTTTCTTCCGGATTCGTAGGGCCTCCTCCTTTGTCAACGAAGCATCGGTCGTCAATGTTCTTAGGAATCTACCGATGTGTAACCACTCTCCTTCGTACTCGTTCTCGTTGAAGGCGTGGAGGGTTTGCGTGTCCTGGTCTTCCGCCGACAATCGAGCCATCTTGAAGAAGTCGAGGGCGACATCTTCATCTTCCGAAACCATGTTACTTCCATTTGAAAATCTTGCCCTCGACAGCATGTCAGCCATGGCGTTCTTCTTTCCTGCGATGTGACAGATCTCTGGGTTTAAAGACTTGATGGAGGAGATCCACCTTAGCATAGCAAGATCTGGGGTCGCACATCCCGAGACCATTCCGAGAATTGGGAGACAATCTGTCTCTATTATCACTTCTGATCCGATCAGGTAATCTTTGTCTGTCTTCACTGCCGACACAATACCCCAAAGTTCCCGCTTGACTTGGGCATATCTTTGTTGCCGTTCACTGAGAACCTTTGCTCCGAACCGGACGGAATATCGCGCATTATCTTCACCTTCTTGATTGATGACCCACCCGATTCCGGTTGGGCTCGTATCTACGGTCACGTAAATTGGTTTCCCTTCGGCATAGTCGGCCTTCCTTAGTGTCGGAGCTTCAAGAAGCAGTTTCTTTAATCTTCGCATCGCCTCTGTGTGCTCGTCTCGCCATTCGAACTTTATTCTTTTCTTTAGGAGTCCATATAACGGTTCGGCGACATGAGCGTAGTGAGGAATCCATATATGATAAAACGCGCACGCTCCAAGGAACCTTCGAACCTCCGTTTGGTTTTCGCATTCTTCTTTCATGTCTTGGATTGCGTTCACTTTGGATGGCGAGGGCTTCCGGCCGTATGCTCCACACAAGTGACCTACCACCAAGATCTCCGGTTGCCCGAATGCGGATTTTTCTCCCGAAAATGTCAAATTCGCATCTTCGAGCCTTTGAAGTGTTGGGATTTACGGTCCCTCCGGATGGGATGTCCGGAGATGAATGACGGCAAGCCCGGTTACGGTTACGGAACCGGATGAAGATACAGGTCCGGTGAGCGCACTCTCCGGATGATGAAGAATACCCGGTATGAAGCCGGATGAAGAGTACCCGGATACGGATCCGGATGATGAAGTACCCGGATACGGATCCGGATGATGAAGACCCCGGCTACGGAGCCGGATGACGAAGACCCGGCTACGGAGCCGGATGATGAATGTACCCGGAGAGAGATCCGGATGCGGGGACATATTTATAAATATGTTTGCCAAGAGCCCTTGAGGCTATATGTGTAAATAGTCCGAAAGTCATATGTGTATAAATATGACTTAGGGCAAACAGTTTTATGTTGCTGATTATTTTTCTGTTTTCACTTAGAGAGAGTGAAGAGAGCAGCCGAGAGAGAGAGAGAGAGAGAGAGAGAGAGAGAGAGACGAGGAGGTCGTTGCCTCTGTGTATTACCGCCGCCTGTGGCGAAGATAGTGAGCTTAAGGTTGTTGCCTTGAAGCTTCACCATTGTACATCTCTGTTCATAGTGATAGTTGGAGTTTGAGGACTCCCGTGGTTTTTCCCATTTAGGGTTTTCCACGTAAAATATCCTGTGTACTCTTCTCTCTACTGTCTTAGTGTACTTTGTATTTCCTATTTTCTGTGAGTTAATCCTATTTGTCGGTTGTGGCCGAGCACTGTGGGCAACAAAGTGGTATCAGAGCGACGGTAACACAGAAAATGGAAGGCGGCGGCAGCGGGCAGCCGGGGATGATGGTGCTGAATGCACAGAACTACGCCGACTGGAAGATCAAGATGGAGGATCTTCTGATTGTTCGGGACCTGTACGAACCGATTGACAGGTCGGAAATACCGAAGGGGGTACTTGAGACGGAATGGAAGCTCCTGAACCGGAAAGCCGTTGCAACCATTCGGCAATACGTCGATGTAAGTGTTCTGCAACATGTGGCGAACGACACCAACGCATACGAGATGTGGAAGAAGCTGTCGGGCCTCTACGAGAGGAAGAATGCGTTGAACCGGACCTCCCTGATGAGGAAGATAGTGAACCTCAAGTACCGGGACGGCGAGAGTATGGTGGAACACGTAAGCACGTTCATGGGATTCGTGAACCAGCTTGCGGCGATCAAGTTCCCGCTGGAGGATGCAATGCAAGCCATCATTCTGATGTGTACATTGCCGGAAAGCTGGGAGAACTTGGTGGTGACTCTCAGCACCTCCTGCACCGAAGATAACTTGTCTCTACAAACGGTAAAGACAAGTATTCTAAATGAAGAAGCGCGTCGGAGAGATAAAGAACCGGCCTCCGACTCGAAGGCGCTGCTTACCGAATCGGAACGGGGAAGACAATGGAACCGGAGTCCGCAAAGACGGGAGAAGTCGGGGACCCGGTCGCAGTCAAGAGGAAGGCCCACATGCTTCCACTGTGGGAAGCCGGGGCACTTCCGGAAGAATTGTCGGCATTACCGAAAGGACAACGGAGCCGACGACACCGATTCGAAGAAGTCACCGGAGAGAAACGGTGCATACCGGGGAGCCACGGACCGGAGAGGTCCGGATCGGCGAGGGCAGGACCGGAAAGGAACGACGGCACTCGCGGCAAGTGAAGAGGAGATCATGCTCATTACCGAAGAGAGGGAGCTGAACCTTGCCGGAGAAGAGATGACCTGGGTGGTCGATTCCGGAGCGTCGTTCCACCTGACCCCGGAGAAGAAATACTTCTCATCCTACACAGCCGGTGAGCATGGTTGTGTCCGGATGGGAAATGAAGGTACATGCCGGATTGCCGGCATAGGAGACGTGTGGCTGATGACATCAACCGGATGCAAGATGCTGCTGAAGGATGTTCGACACGTTCCGGAGGTTCGATTGAACCTGATTTCGGCCGGGAGGCTAGACGATGAAGGCTACACGGGTAGCATCCGGAACGGTGTCATGAAGTTCAGCAAGGGGAGCCTGATAGTAGCTCGGGCCCGGAAGATCAACACGCTGTACCTGATGAATTCCTGGCTATGTCCGGAGGAGCTGAACGTGGCAGCTGACACTGCCGGTGAGCTATGGCACAAGAGACTGTGCCACATGAGTGAGAAGGGGATGAAGAGGCTTGCAGAAGACAACCTTATTCCAGTGAAGCATGTGCACCTGGAGAAGTGTACCGACTGTCTGGCCGGTAAGCAAAACCGGACCTCCTTCCACTCAAGGCCACCGACGAGACGTAGCGCACCATTGGAGCTGGTGCACACTGACGTGTGTCAAGTAGAAACGAAGTCACATGGCGGAGCCCAGTACTTCGTGACATTCATTGATGACCACAGCCGGAAGCTGTGGACGGCACCGTTGAAGACAAAGGACCAAGTATTGTCCGTCTTCAAAGAACTCCACGCGAGAGTGGAAAGAGAATCCGGCAAGAAGCTGAAAGCGATACGAGCGGATAACGGAGGGGAATACCGGGGGCAGTTCCAGGAGTACTGTCGCTCGAAGGGAATCCGGCTCGAGTTTACTGTGCCGAAGACGCCGGAACTAAACGGGCTGGCCGAGAGGATGAACCGGACCATAATGGAGAGGGTCCGGAGTATGCTGGCGCATGCAAAATTACCCAAGGGGTTTTGGGCTGAGGCAATGTCGACGGCGACATACGTGATAAACAGATCACCCTCAGTACCTTTGGACGGAGACACGCCGCAGAAAGTGTGGACCGGTAAGGAAGTGTCCTACCGGCATCTGAAGGTGTTCGGGTGTCTCGCATACGTGCATGTGGCAAAGGACCGGAGAGGAAAGCTAGATCCAAAGACCCGGCCATGCATATTCCTCGGTTACGGCGACGACGAGTTCGGCTACCGAGTATGGGACCCGGTCGACAAGAAGATATTCAGGAGTCGAGACATCATCTTCATGGAGGACAAGACACTCGCCGACTGGGAGTCGGAGAAGAAGATGAAGAGCTCCAAGTCGACCGGTGAGGATCAACTCTACGAGGAGCAGTCCCGACCGGCAAGGGACCGGTTAGCACTCGAGGATCCGGCCGAAGACGGTGAAGAAACCGAACCGGCCGAGGAAGATGAAAATGATACCGGAACCGGCCCCGATCCCGAAATGGATTCGGATGAAGAAGAATCGGAAGAACCGGTTACCGAAGCTCCGGAACGGAGATATCCTCTAAGAGAGAGAAGGGCCCCCCGGAGATTTCCGGAACCAGAGCACGTGCTGCTAACCGACGAGGGGGAGCCGGAGAATTTTGAAGAAGCAGAGCTTGACACACATAGCCGTAGGTGGTTAAGTGCCATGCAGGAGGAGATGGATTCCCTGCATGAGAACCACACATATGAACTTGTGGAGTTGCCGAAAGGAAAGCGGGCACTTCGAAACAAGTGGGTGTTCAAGCTGAAACCGGGAGATGCCGGAAACCCCCCGAGATACAAAGCCAGGATCGTGGTGAAGGGGTTCCAGCAGAAGAAGGGCGTCGACTTTGACGAGATATTTGCCCCGGTAGTGAAGATGACCTCCATCCGGACGGTGCTGAGCATAGCGGCAAGCATGAACCTCGAGGTAGAACAGATGGACGTGAAGACGGCATTCCTTCACGGTGACCTCGAAGAAGAGATCTACATGCAGCAACCGGAAGGATTCGAGAAGAAAGGGAAGGAGCACCTGGTATGCCGGTTGAAGAAGAGCCTCTACGGTCTGAAGCAGGCTCCCCGGCAGTGGTACCGGAAGTTCGACTCCTTCATGACCGACGAAGGGTACCACAAAACGCAGTCCGATCACTGCGTGTTTGTGAAGAAGTTCGAAGGAGGAGACTCTCTAATACTCCTCCTGTACGTGGACGACATGTTGATCGTCGGACGGGACCAGGTCAAGATACGGACGCTGAAGAAAGCACTTCACCGAACCTTCTCAATGAAGGACCTGGGTCCGGCGAGGCAAATACTAGGGATGCACATCATCCGGGACCGGAAGAAGAAGCAGTTGTGGCTATCACAGGAGAAGTACGTGACAAAGGTGCTTCAACGGTTCAACATGTCGGAAGCAAGACCAGTCGGGTCGACTCTCCCGGCAAACTGCAAGCTGTCCAGCAAGCAAAGTCCCAAGACAAAGGCTGAGAAGGAGGACATGATGAAAGTACCATATGCCTCTGCCGTCGGAAGCTTGATGTACGCAATGGTGTGTACAAGACCGGACATAGGATATGCAGTCGGAGTGGTGAGCCGGTACATGAGCAATCCCGGCAAAGAGCATTGGAACGCGGTCAAGTGGATACTCCGATACCTGAAGGGCACGGCAAACGTGTGCCTCCGATTCGGCTCCGGTAAGCCCGAACTCGACGGCTTCACCGATTCGGATATGTCGGCTGATGCAGATACCAGCCGGTCCACATCAGGGTATGTGATGACGTATGCAGGGGGAGCTGTTTCGTGGCAGTCGAGGCTGCAGAAGACGGTTGCGTTGTCAACCACGGAGGCGGAGTACATGGCGGCTGTTGAAGCCGGCAAGGAAATAATATGGATGAAGGACTTCATTAGAGAGCTCGGTATCCGGCAGGAGGAGTATCGACTCTACTGCGACAGTCAGAGTGCCATCCACCTTGCGAAGAACGCGGCCTATCACTCCCGGACGAAGCACATCCAGCGAAGATATCACTGGATCCGGGAAAGGATAGAAGATCAGGAGTTCGTGCTGACGAAGATCCACAGGGACGAGAACGGGTCGGATATGCTGACCAAGGTACTTACACCCGACAAGCTGGAAGCATGCCGGAAGAGGATCGGATTGGAGAGACATCCCATGCCGAAGTGAAGGGGGAGTTTGTTGGGATTTACGGTCCCTCCGGATGGGATGTCCGGAGATGAATGACGGCAAGCCCGGTTACGGTTACGGAACCGGATGAAGATACAGGTCCGGTGAGCGCACTCTCCGGATGATGAAGAATACCCGGTATGAAGCCGGATGAAGAGTACCCGGATACGGATCCGGATGATGAAGTACCCGGATACGGATCCGGATGATGAAGACCCCGGCTACGGAGCCGGATGACGAAGACCCGGCTACGGAGCCGGATGATGAATGTACCCGGAGAGAGATCCGGATGCGGGGACATATTTATAAATATGTTTGCCAAGAGCCCCTGAGGCTATATGTGTAAATAGTCCGAAAGTCATATGTGTATAAATATGACTTAGGGCAAACAGTTTTATGTTGCTGATTATTTTTCTGTTTTCACTTAGAGAGAGTGAAGAGAGCAGCCGAGAGAGAGAGAGAGAGAGAGAGAGAGACGAGGAGGTCGTTGCCTCTGTGTATTACCGCCGCCTGTGGCGAAGATAGTGAGCTTAAGGTTGTTGCCTTGAAGCTTCACCATTGTACATCTCTGTTCATAGTGATAGTTGGAGTTTGAGGACTCCCGTGGTTTTTCCCATTTAGGGTTTTCCACGTAAAATATCCTGTGTACTCTTCTCTCTACTGTCTTAGTGTACTTTGTATTTCCTATTTTCTGTGAGTTAATCCTATTTGTCGGTTGTGGCCGAGCACTGTGGGCAACATGAAGCACCTTCTCGCAATCTTTCATATGATCCGCAACGAACTTTCTACAACCTTCCTTATCTTTCGATTCATCTTTCTCCTCATCCGAACATCCATTTATCGGAATATCATCCAAGAATGGCATCGTGATGTCCGGAATGCAATCCTTCAAGACTTTATTCATGGCATTCACCATATGAGCCACCGAGTTCGTTGCGCCTTGGGGTAAGGTACACATCTGCACAAGCCCGATCGGAGTCCTCATGGTTGTAATGTCCCGACTGTTGATCGCCAATTGGAATTGGTCATATCCGGAGTAGAGATCGCCAATGGAGTAGATGGACCGGCCCGCAAACGCTTCGGCAAATTTGTCCACGCTCGGACCGATTCCGGCATTTTGAATTGTCACCTTGTTGACGGGTTGAAGATCTTGGATGAATCGCAATGATCCATTCTTCTTCGGCACCGTGAACCACCTATTGGAATAAGGAGCATTCGACGGTTCTAGAATTCCCATACTCACCTTCTCCTTTAAGAGCTCGATCAGCTTCGGAAGGTGTGCTCTCGGAACCGGTATCGGTTTCAAATTCCAAGGCACATGAGGCACCGTGAAGATCACCATTGGCTCTATAACCTTTGGGTCGGCGCATCCGATTTCTTGTGGGAAGAATGCGAAAGCCTTCCCATGTCTCTCAAGCATATCGCGAAACATTCGCTCCTCTTCAGGGAGAAGGAAATCCTCCTTTCCAACTCGTAGCTTCCCCTTCGTCTCTTTGGTGAAGTCATGACCTATCTTCTTCGGATCTCTTAAGCTTGGATCGTTAGCGACTTCCTTCATCTTTTGCCAGCTATCTTCCGGTAGCGGAACCGCAACTGGCTTGATCTTCTTATCCACCGTTTTATATTTCGTGTTGATGTCAGCTTCCTTCATCGAGATGCCACGACGGTATTCATCGATGATAGCGTACATGTTGACGGAGTTAACCGAAATCACGCGTTGGTTGTGAAGATAGCTCAAGTCCACGACGTCCTCGATTTCGCCGATGGTGTCATTAAATGAGGCTTCTTCCATAATATGAGTCACGAACTCTCCTTCTTCTATTATATTCTCTTCTTTCAACATCTTCTCGAATTCTTGTATCCGATGCTTGTGCTTCTTGTCGGGTAGTACTAGTTTACATGTGGCACTAGGTGTGAAACATGTTGCTTCTCCTCGCAATCCACGCGCTCTTCTTTCTTGTGGGGATTTGTGATCGCTCGGACTATTTGTGCCCCATGCTTCAATAGTCCGCTCTAAAAATCCGAGGATTCGCCTCCGAGACTATCTCGATTCCTTTCATGATTGGCTCACACTGTTAGGAATTGGACCGATCTTTGGTTGTCAAGACTCTTTATTTGTGCGAAGGCTGCTCCATTATCGAACACTTTGGTCTCCATCCGAGATGATGTGATATAAGGTTGCCCTAGGATGACAGGATGCGACGCCGATTCTTGTACGAAGAAGTGTTGATCCATCTCCACATCCCCGATCGTGACTTTGACATTGGGACAAGCTCCGTACAAGTCCTCCGTAGACTTTGTTGCCGCGCGAATCTTCCATCCGTGGTTTGTATTGATTGGCCATCTTCCCTTTTTGTAGAAGTCAGTTGACATGAGGTTGATCTCCGAGCCGTGGTCGATCAAGGCTACGACGGTCTCTTTCTTCTCCCCGATCTTCACCGGCGTCTCCGTTGTCGCTCGTGCCCAATGAGGTCGAGTGTAGTGGCTGTCCACCATATCTTCATTGATTTCGTCTCTTGCCATCGTTATGGCATTCGTTTTTGCTTTCTGCGGCTTCTCTTCTTCCTCGTCCGATTGTTGTCTCTTTCTCTTGTCCGTCGTCTGCTCTATGTCCGACCTTAGCTTATAGGTAGGTATGGTCCTTGTCCTCCGAGCGGGGTCTTCGACACCAACCTTCACGGGCCAAACCGTTTCTTCAACTCGTATGCTCAGCTCCCCTTTTCGGCTTGATTCTCGTTCCTCCGTTTGTAAAGGTCGACTCGTTTCCGCATCGTCCTTCTTTTTCGCGTGCCTTGTTTCATGTCTTTTTGATGGGCCTTGCTCTTCTATTCTCTTTCTCTTTTCTTTGACGAACACCTCGTGGTTGTCGCACATCACCTCTGCGAGTATGGTGTTGTCGTCCACCGGATCCGACCACCCGGTTATGCTTTGCACGCTTCGGTCCGCAAGCTCTACCTTGTTCGATGTGATTTTTTCCTTCTTCTCATATTCGAGAACGGAGGTCCAAAACTTTGCTCCCGCTCTAGCAGCTTCAGTCTTGTCGTTCCCGACTCTTATTCCGGCCGACGTAGCATAGTGCATCACATCCACATGAGTCGCATCGGCATCCTCCATAGATCTCTTCATTCCTCCTCTTCCGAAATCACCCGTAGGGGTCTTCTAGTCTCGCTTGAGCAGATCATGTTGTCCTCTATGTATACGATATTTTGTCGAATCACCTCTCGAAGGCTCGCACAATCCCTTCTCATGTGGTCCATGCTATCGCACCACACGCATCTAAAGGGTTCTTTTCCTTTAGGGCCCCGACGATTCATGTTGGCTAGAATGACCTTCTCGAACTTCTTTGCTAGCTCTTCAATGATGTCGTCATCAATCTTCTTTTCTTCCACGTTACTTTGTCTTAGAGGCTCAGCTACTTTCGGCGGTCTTGCTTTCTCCGTGGTAGTCAGTCCCGTCAAGTTAGTGTCATCAACCCATTGGCGACGCTTGTCGATCCTTTTGCATGCCCACTTCACCGCGATCCAGTCCGCTACGAGCCCATTTGCTTGGGTATCATCTTCGAGAAGAGTCCCCAACTCCCGTCTATCCTTTATGTCCACGGCCTTCAAGAAGTACAAAGTCTTGTCCTCTTCAAGCAATACTTGGTCCGTATTGGGGAGACGACTAAACATCTGGTCGAATTCGTCGTACACCCTCGAGACGCTCATCTTCTTATTCTTCTTCTCTATCCACTTCATCAGGGCATGTCGAGTCATCCTCGTTGAGTCTTCAGTCACGAACTCCGCTAGTATCGTTTTCTCGAACTCGGACCATGTTGTCTTTCCTTCTTGAAGCTCGATGACGCGTCTTTGGATGTTGTTGGCGACAACTCTCTTGAAGCTTGCAATTTGACGTGCCTCGGACACGTCCCTTTGATTCATCTCCCTCTTATATGCATCAAGGAACTTCGTAACGTTCCTTCCATCGAATTGGCCCTCGAGCTCTACGACACGATCGACAACCTTCTCCACGCTCGCGTCGTTGTCCCGAGATCTCATCATTTGCTCGATGTTTAGCATCATCCTTTCGAGCTCTCCTGCTTGGTTGCTTGAGGACGCCATCTCCAAGTATTAATCTCGACTTGATCCTTCCTACCGCCTCGTTCACGTCGGGTTCACCACTTAATTATGTCGTGAAGATCCGTCACTACGCGCGGATCGTGAGGCGGAACCGCCGGGGTTCTGGACCAGAAGGATTTAGAGTCGATACAAGCTTTGGCGAGAAAGTACTAAAGATAGATTGGGAAAGAGAGAAGTTGAGATTACACGATCAATTTGATAACGAATTTCTTCCTCTTAATTTTCATAAAAAAACCCCCGTCTTTTTCTCCTCCCCCTTCCCTCTTTTATAGATGCTCTCATGCATATGATGCATGTGAGGGTACAAGACATGCATAAATTGCATGTTTGCCATTTGGCGCTTAAGTATTACATGTGGTGCATGCTAACCATGTCACTCATTTTAGCTCTCATGTATGAGAATTTACATGTAAAAGTACAATGATAGAAATATAATTTCAACTAAATAGCATGGCTTAATGGTAAGCCAATTGACTCTTAACATGGAGGTGCAAGGTTCGAATCTATACTTGCCCTCCTTGTATATGTAAATATGTATATATATTTATATATTTATTTTATCTAGTCACCGGACGCCGGTTCGCCGGATACTGTCGCCGGATGCCGATGCCGCCGCCGGATACCGGTGCTGCCGGATTGCGGTCGGATGCCATCGGATCACCGGCTCCATCGTCGGTCCGGTTTTGGTTGGCCAAAACCCTTTTCGAGTAGCTAGCCACCTCCACTCTTAGTTCAAGTTACCTTGAACTCTCTATGCTCCACACATAGACACAAAGATAATATCTTTTGCTCCACCTTATATATGATGAGAGCCGTATTTGTCGTGCCTATGTGGGATATCTCACAATTTTCTCTTTTCTTTTCACAAACTTTATACCCTCATATCTTGACATTTAATTGTCCATTTCTCGTGTAATAAAGTGCATTCGAAACCTCCATCATTTTGTACTTAGATATTAAAAATGTTATCTTCACAATTATTGTATTACGTGATTCATACTCGATTTCGTACGTTTTATGGGATTTTCACACTATTGCCGAAAATCTTCACGACAACATGTTTAGTGTATTTAATCAATATTTAGATTGTAAGAAAGAGAATTTTGATGATAAACTCGTGAATCCCATGAATATATTAGATTGATCAATCCTTGTAAAATAATCAACAACCCCATACATCTTTCTCTCCTCCTTATATAAGGATAGAAGAGGCTAAGCATAGCTTCATGTTTATTTTCTTCTAAAGTGTTCATGCACACTAAATGTGCATGAGTGGCTTTTTACACTATGCTTTTATTTCCTAAATATAGTGCTCATGCTCGCTAGATGTGCACGAGTAATTTTTTATTGGTGTACATTTTTCTTATAAATAAAGTATTCACGCATTCTAAAAATGCATGACTTACCTTTTAATAAAGGTAGGCGTAAATAAAGGTCTTATACGTATTAAATCTATATTTGGAACACTTAGGATAAGTTAGTACAATGGTAAGGTTGGGGTTTGTCAACGTGGAGGTACATGGCTTGAATCTTGCCCTATGCATGTAATGATCTTTTCTTTTATTTATAAATTTGTCTCTCCATATGGTGAGAGACTCTCACCGACCTTCTTTATCTGGCTCTTGCCGGTTCTTACTGGGTCTCCTTACCGGGTCCTCCTTTCCGGTTCCTCCTTCCCGATTCCTCCTTCATCCGGTTCTCACCGGTTCTCCTTACCGGGTCCTCCTTACCCATCCGGAGGGACAAAATTGCATTTTTCACATAGTGTGCGAATTACACTACGATAGCGTGCATGCCAAATCTTTGCATCGAAAATAGCTTGAGAATCCTATATTGCAAAGGCCGAATTGTTTATAGATCTTTCATAATCTACGAGCTTATACGACCTATGACATAAAATGCCAGAAGCAATAATACATCCCCATTGGACAGATCATGAACTGTACACCTACCATCAAGAAATTTAACAGCCAAGCCAATCTTGGCTAATGCTGAAACTGACAACAAATTTTTCTTGATCCCTAGCACAAACAAAGTATTTGACAAGATGAAAGGACCACCATCAACAGTTGTCAAAATGATCTTACCAACACCCATAACTGGATAAGCTGAGTTGTTGGCGCATGTGATAGTATTCCTTGTAGGGGCAGGCTCCAATGAAGTGAAGAAATTGCGGTGCGAGGTAATATGTTTGGTTGCCCCATTGTCGAAGTACTAAACATCTGATTCTACAACAGACATACATTGTTCAAGTGAAGATGGGTCAAAACTGCAAATAGTAGTAAATGCCCATTCTTCATTCTGCACAAGATTTGCAGACTCTGTTTTCGGTGTAGAGACTTCTGCAACAACGAATCCTGCCTCTTTTTTCTTTGCCTCTTTTGCAACCAATTTTGGACAGTTCTTTATAATATGATTAGTTCCTTTACAATATTTGCAAAACAGTTTTAGTTTCTGCTCTTGTTTTTTTCATTCACCTGTGAAGTATTAACAAATCTCTGCTTGGTAGCTGATGCGTTCCATTTACCTTTGCCCTTCTGACTAGCTAGGAAAGCTTGATCTGCAACACACATAATAGACTTGTTTTGCCTAGACTGGTCTTCCTAAAACAAAACAGAGACTAACTCCTCAAATGATAAGGCATTGGGATTACCTTTCATCATAAAATGAAGAGTAGAAGTAAAACTCTAATATGAATCAGGAAGACCATTTAGAACGATCACAAGTGAACTATCTGATATCATTTTATCAACAAAAATTAATTGTTCCTTTAATCTTTGACTTTTCTAAGAAAACTGTCCATAGGATCACCTTCATTCATGTGCTCGCTCTCCAATTGTTTTCGAAGATAAGCAATACGAGCCTCATTTCTTTCTTGGTACAAAGTGGTAAGAGTATCCCAAGCATCCTTTGCTGTTTTGCACGAGCGAATATGGGGAATAATGGCACGTTTCGTAGACAAAGCTATCAAAGCATGTGCCTGAGCATCTCTGCCATCCCAATGAAGTTGATCTGCATTTGGTACAACAGAAATTGCAGCATGGGCATGAGCATGATTATCAACATCCTCGACAAAATCAATACAATCAACGTTTGTGTTCTCAACAACAAGACGTTTTTCAGCCCCTTGAACCACATTCCACAACCTCTTTGCTACTAATACATGGCACATCATATAAGCCTAGAGAGGGTAATTTGTTCCATCCAGTTTATCCTCAACAACAAGAATTCGAAATATATCATTGCTCTCGGCCATTGCCATTGATTGAACATGTTTTGATGCAAAATATGGACTGTTGAATGAATACAAGGGAATAAAGTACCTCTTTGACTTGGAAGATGAACCAACGAAGAGAAAAGGGAAGCAAATATGATTTCTGTGCTGCAACCGCACAAAAGAGGGTTGTAGGAATGTCTTGGAAGACTCAAGGAGGCTTTTAGTGGGATTGAATTGACTTGGAAACAGAAAAAAAACACAACTGAAACTGCGTGGAAGAAGAAAACACGTAGAAATTGATTTTTCAATAGTAGAAAAAAGCCACCACAGATGGCGCAGACGGACTGTGTATGAGAGCCGTTGCCTTGCTGTTCGTGCGTTGCGTTGCTGCTCAAACTTAGCTTAGTAGCTTTGATACCACTGTTGGGTTCTTGTTTTGAATCACAAAAACTTTCCCACTTTAGGGTTATGAGAGTATTTATAGACAGGGGGAAAAAACCTCCTAAAGAGGGAAAAAATGACCCTGTTGTCCTAAGTGTGTTCACACACATCACTACCGAAATATGCTCGCGCTTTCAAAGTGCACTCTTGTGCTTTGCAGGGCGTTAATCTCTCATTTGCAGCTTAGATTCATGGTTTGAAAATTGTGCCATGATTCTCACAAAGTCTTCTAGATGCTCATTCATTGAATGTACGAATTTGATCACCTCCATGCTCGTGAATTTGAATGGTTTTGCATATAAATGGACGTTGGTGTTGATATATACATTAGATGAAGAATATGATAAGGACTTGCAAGGCAAGATGTGTACAACAAACAACACAAATATACAAGAAGAAGAAGGAAGGTAGGCGATAGACCCAAATTAAGCTTCAATGGAGGTTCTCTCTTATTCTCTTTTTTGTAACTGTCTTTTCTCCAAGATACTCTTTACAATGTCAAGTTTGAGGTTATTTACTCAAGCCTTAACTAGAGAATGTGTTCACACTAAGGATACAAAGTGGAAAGTGTTAGCCTTTTATGCTAACAACTTGGATCTGCAATTCTTGATAAAGAAGATTCATGATGATGCTTATTTGGCAATGAATCACCTAGTTACAACAAGATATTTTAAGATACATATAAATGAAAATGAGAAAATTGAATTAGTTCGCAATAATTCCCATCAGGCAAAAGAAATATACAATCAAGGATAAAGGCCTCAACCCCCATACATGGGGTGGCTTGAATAGGATATTTGTGGGGAAGATGAAAAGAGGTCAAGGATGATGGTGGGAATGAGGAAATGGAGTAGGTTTAAATTATTTTGAATATTGAATGATAAGACAAATATAAAATATGGACGCGAAATAAGATGAAGTCAATAATCACCTACTCTCATCCCTTGTGTCCCAATGCCCTATCCCACGTTGTATCGTGTGAGGTAAGTCTCATGAAAGAAATGGTTCAGATCGTTAACAACGGGATGGGTGCTAACATGGATTGATGTGTGCGGTTTTGTTGCTTGGAGAAACTTGTAAGAAAATGCTTTTGGAAATTTTCAAATTTTTTCCAAGTGGACAGAGAGTGAGCAATAGATAATCATCTTCGGCGGGAAAATATTACATTTCACATGATACATATGAAAGTGAGTGGTGACTCTCAATGTTCAAGAAATTTACCAATGAATGTTGCAATCGAGAGTGCACATTGTGGTTGTGAGAGAAATTCATGCAAGGATTGGGCTTCGTCAAAGATGTGTGGAAAGCATGATCGAATATGATCAAAGGTTGAGAGCATTGTATGAAAGCGTGATACTCAGATTCTCAAACTTGTTTAGGGCAAAGTGTGCATAGTTGACCACTCTCATCACTTGTGCCTTGATGCCCCGTTTCACATAGAAATGCATGTGAGCTAAGTTTCATGGAAGCAATGGTTCGAATGGTAGATAATGGGATGGGCTCTAAGATGTATCCATGTGTACGGTTTCCATGTTCCGCGAAGAATATGGTTTTGTAGTTAGGTGCAACATGTATAATATAATGTGTGAAGTGTGAGCCTCCACATTTGTCCCATGTCATGATACATTGGTGTTGCGAAAAAGACTTTATTTACAAAGGAATCTAGTGATGCATCATGACGCAAGTATGTTGCATCCCATCTACCAAACCATTTTTCCATATCTTGCATCCAACCAGAACACAAAATTTCATTTTTATATGTCATTTGGATCTTTATTCTTGCTTCCCATGCAATTCTAGGAGGTCGATGTGAGGGACTTTTTGGAACCTTAAGCATGTATTCAACAAGTTACCCTTTCCATGGTCATGATCTCAATGGGAAGTGATTCCATCTTAAGGAGGAGGGTGTATGATGTTTGTTTCTTAACTTGTAGAAACGCTATAAGAAAATGTTTTTGGACATTTTCTAACTCTTTCCAAGACTTAGATTTAAGGATGCTACCACCCCATAGAGAAGCACCAATGTCACCAAAGTGTTGAAAAGGTACTTCTTGAGGACCCAACACTTAATATCTCCATGATTGCATGTATTCTCAAATGCATAATATGATCTCTTTCCTACCTGTAAGTGGTGTGTAGCACAATCATTCAATCTATGATTCGAAGGAACTTCAAGGCCACGATATTTGAAGCTTTCCCCACATTCAAGTGGCTCATTATTATACATAATGCATGATTTATCTTTCTTTTTTAGCTCTTCACAAGAATAATATTTGTTTTAGAGAATTTGACACTTAATTTGATATACATGCAAAAAATTCCCAATGTCTTCATAAGCTTTTTGTGCATCTCCTAATGAATTTGCAAAAAGCACTACATCATTTGCATATTACAAAAGCATAATGACTACATTCCCAATGACAATTTCTTCAACGCCTTTTTCTTTTACAAACTTGGCAACCATTTCTTCCAATTCATCAATGCATAGGCCGAATAGAGTTGGTGAGAGTGGGCATCCTTGCTTAATACCAATAATGTTACAAAAAAAATTTGAAAGTCTATCACTCATACGCACACAACATATAACCTTCTCATATATTTGGGAAATTGCAAACATATATTCATTGGGCACCTCAAGTTCTTCCATTCGCCTTCAAAGATGCTCTCAAGGTAGCATGTCAAAAGCTTTCTTGAAGTCTACAAAGTAGCAATATAAACCTTTACCTCTAAGGTGACTTTCCTCCATTAATACTCGAAGGGTGACAAAGTGATCAATGATGCTATGGTGTTTTTGAAAGCCAACTTATCCATAAGTTCTCTGTTAAGAATTAGGTAATTAAGCAAGGGTTAATTCGTGACTAATTATGTGATATGTGTGTGTGTGTGTGTGTGAGAGAGGAAGATAACACTTATGAACAACGAGACAAGATGGGGGATGATTAACTATATTAAAAAGCATCATCAAATACAAAAATACCCACAATGAGGTATATATACATCTCATGTGTGAGTAGAATATAGGTACAAGGGTGTAAGGCCTATATTAAATGAACATGGGAATGGAGGATCTACAATGTATCCCACTCAAGTACAAAATCCTATTTAAGGCTTTAAGGTCAACACACTAACTAGATTCTATCTAGGTAACTACTAAGTTATGTGTGTTGACTAACTAACTAAGTCTAGTTGAGCTTGATATCTCAACACTCTCTTACCATTTTTTTCAGCCCATACACTTATCTTTGATTCCATTATACGTCCAAATAGTTTTGCCATTAATGAGCCAACCATGATGGTTCGATAATTGTTTACATTATTTACATCTCCACCTTTATGTAAAGGTTTGATCCAATTTGTAGTCCAATCGTACGACATACCATGTTGTAATGCATCATTAAACATATCACTTATCCATACATGTGCTTCCTTTCCCGTCCATTTGAGCATTTAAGCCTTTATACATTGAAGATTGCTTGCCTTTCGAGAGGCCAATTTAAGTCCTATGCATATATCTTCAATTGTAAAGAAGGGAGACATATGTGAAAGAGAATCTTAACACATCATCTTTTCGGCAAGAGATAACTCATATAAATTCTTATGCATAGACAAGTCGTGAAGAGTTAAGTCACCATAACTCTCAACACGTGTCCCCTTTAGATTTCCCCAAAATTTAGCACATGCATGTGCTTTCTCTTGCGTTTGGAGAAATTGTTGAGTAACTTCCCATATTCTTCTCTTTATTTGAATAAGCCTTTTATACTCATGCAAATGCTTTTGGTAATTTTCTTTATCCTTAACTACATCCAAAACCATCAAGCACTTTTGAGCTTCATGACATTCTTTATCAAACCTTTTTTTCCTAAATTTCTTGGTGCATTTCCAAGATGTGCGATTGGTCGAAAAACATTTGTTTGTACAAGAGAGAATGACTTTCTTAAAAGCTTCCCATTTGTATTTTAGTGTGGCACCATGTTATATCTTTGTCATTTGTTGGTCGAAAAACATTTTTTCCTAAATTTCTTGGTGCATTTCCAAGATGTGCGGTTGGTCGAAAAACATTTGTTTGTACAAGAGAGAATGACTTTCTTTAAAGCTTCCCATTTGTATTTTACTGTGGCACCATGTTGTATCTTTGTCATTTGTAACATATCCTCAACCATCTTAGAATACATGGGCGCTCGCTTAAGGTTCATGCTCAAGTGCGATTGTTTATTATCTTCAATGGCTGTCAGGAACTCTATTAAGGCAGAGAAGGAATTAGTACTAAAAGGAGGATTAGTACTATTGTTGGGGAATAGTACTAAGACAGAGAAGGATTAGTACTATGAGAGGTGTCGAACTTTGAGAGAAGGAATGAGTGAGTGAGAGAGAGAGAGAGAGAGAGAGAGAGAGAGAGAGAATGATGGTGCGAAAGATATATGTATTATATGACGGAAGATATACAACAGTAGTTAGAAGGCTTAAGACTGGCGTTGAACCGATTTGGTTCGAACTAATGCCTTGCGCCTCCTTTTATAGTGTCTTCAGGAATACTCCTGAAGTTTCTAGAATGTTCCAGAGAAATCTGGAATATACATCAATTTCCTAATAAAACCTAAATGAAAATAATATCCTTCAAATTACAACTCATAACTTAATGGTAAAGTCTCGACCCGTGTAACAAAAGGTTATGGGTTCGAGTCTAGTTATGACACTATCCCCCCTTTAAAACGACGAGTTTCACGAGTCGTTTTGGATTGAGGACTCGGTTTCTCGGGATATCGTCGATGGAAGTCTTCTAGAAGAGCACGAGCATTGGTCACATTCTCGATCGGTTCCCAAGTACGCTCGCTGGGACGTGGTGTTAGATACGAACGCCGTGATAATGCATCTGCCTTCCCTTGGTGCTTCCCCGGACGATATGTAATTTTGAAGTCGAAGCGTGTGAGGAAGTGGGCCCACCGAGCTTGACGTCGATTCAGTACACGAGCATCTTGAAAGTAGGCAAGGTTCTTGTGGTCACTGAATACAGTGACCTGATGAGGAGATCCCTCCAGGAAATGCCTCCATTGCATAAAAGAATCAACTATTGCTAATAGCTCTTTATCATGAATTTCGTAGTTGATTTCGGCGGCGTCAAACTTACGGGAGTGGAAAGCCACAGGATGTAGCTTCTCGTCGTTACCCTGTTGTGACAGAATGCTCCCCAATGCGAAATCCGATGCATCAGCTTCGATAATGAATGGTTTTTCCGGATCCACATGACCTAAAATTGGAGCTGATGTAAACGCCTTCTTAAGACTCTCGAAAGCCATGTCCGTCTCTTTAGACCAAATGAATGATTGTCCCTTCCTGGTGAGCTGTGTGAGAGGCAGCACAATTTTTGAGTAATTTTGTATGAACTTCCGGTAGAAATTTGCAAAGCCTAGGAAGCATTGCACATCCCGCACCGAACGCGGAGTGTGCCATTCTATCACCGTTTTGACCTTGGCTGGGTCCATAGATATGCCTTCTGAGGAGATGACATAGCCGAGAAACTCCACTTGGTTGCACCCGAAACTACATTTCTCTAACTTTGCATACAGACCATGTTCTCGAAGTCGTTTTAGTACTAATAGTACATGAGAATCATGTTCTTCTTGGGTCTTTGAATAAACCAGTAGATCATCCAAATAGATGATCAAAAAATCATCCAAGAGATCTCGAAATATATCATTCGCCATGTGCTGGAAGACTGCCGGCGCATTAGTGAGTCCGAACGGCATGACCGTATACTCGAAGTGCCCATATCTGGTGCGAAACGCGGTCTTCCATTCATCTCCTGGTCGGATCCGTACGAGGTTATAGGCTCCTCGTAAGTCGATCTTCGTGAAGAACCTGGCACCGTTGATCCGTTCTAAAAGACTTGAGATAAGGGGAAGAGCATACCTATTTCTTACTGTGACCTTATTCAAGCCACGGTAATCTACAACGAGTCGAAGCGAGCCATCTTTTTTCTTGACGAAGAAAATGGGTGCGCCGGCTGGAGATTTCGAATGCCGAATGAAACCGTTCTCCAAATTCTCCTCTATATAGGCTCGAAGGACTTCTAGCTCGGTTGGTGACAAATTGTAGATCGGCCCCCATGGCGGCTCTTTCCCCGGTTGTAAGTCGATGGCGCAGTCGTACGGCCGATGATGAGGAAGTGTGTTGGCTTGTACTTTATCGAACACATCAGCATACTGACGATACTTCTCGGGAAGTTGAACGGTGGACTCCTCTTTGGTGGTGCTGGAGGGTTGTACTGATATTGCAAAGAGAAACATTTCCTCCTTGCGCCCTTCCTCACGCAACTGACGTAGCGAAATGGTTGCAACCTTCTGGGTAGATCCTTGGGTTTGTCGCAACCGGATTTCCCTTGTCCTCCAATCTATGTCTGGGTCATGTAACTCGAACCATGGTAATCCTAAAACTATGGGATGTTCTGGAATACTAATAATATTAAATGATACTACACATGTTAAGTTATCTAGGACAATATTAACGGGTTCCGACTCTTCTATGATATTACCAGAAGCAATGGGACGACCATCAATGACTACTACTGAGGCTGGACATGGGAGCTTTCTGAGAGATATCTGATGAGCTCGGGCAAAATTCCTATCCATGAAGCAAGAATTAGCTCCGGAATCTAGAAGGGCTAAGGTATGTACTGGAGGGGTACTTTTAGTACTAACTGCTACTTGGACTACGAACACATCACTAACTTGCTTAGAGGGAATGGAACCACTAATGGGCTGCACAGATCTAGGGCTGTCCAACCAAACGGCTCCTATTTTGGCTGGACTTAGTCGTTTAACTCTTCTTCTAATTGGCTAAGGACATCAAATTTGTTTGCGAGATTCGGACTATTAGTACTATTAGGACTATTATGACTATGAGGATTATCAGAGATTCCTACTGAAATAGACTCGGGTTTAGTATAGTCAGAACTAACAATGACTTGGTTTACCTGCCTTCTTGGTCTATGGGGACAGTTTATCGCGATATGCCCTGGTCCACCGCAATAAAGGCATAATCGGTTTGTTCGGCGTCGTTGCTTTTCCTCCTCCGATAGCGGCCCACGACGACGTGTAGTGTCAATTTCCATTGGAGTTGGAGTACTTACTGGAGGTGCATTATGTGACTCCCTTTGAAAAGGTTTCGCTACCACTGAGGCATAGGTAGGCTCGGATCTTGCCCTCGGCATCTGAAATTGTCGTTCCGAACGTCGCTCGAAGAGGCGGTTGTCACATCTGACCGCTCGACTGATTGCTTCTGTTAATGATTTTGGCTCTTCAGGGAAAGTCAAGAGTAAATCCTTGACATCGTTGCGTAGACCATAGCGGAACTGCTCCATCAATGCTTGATCATCCCAGGGGATATCGGCGGCGAGTAGGCGGAAATCTGCAGCATATGCGGAGGCTGGACGGTCACCTTGGCGTAATCGCCGGATTTTGTTGATTGCAGTCCTTATGCTGTCAGTATCTCCAAAACATGCTTTAAACTCACTTATGAATTCTTCAAAATTATTTAGTACTGGAGATTCCTTTTCTAGTAGCGGAGCGAACCATGCTAATGCTGAGCCATTTAACAACGTGCCTACTAAACCCACTCGTGATGCATCGGTGGGATATCGGGACGGATGCATTTGAATAACTAACCGTACCTGGTTAAGAAACCCTCTAAACTGCGATCGCGTTCCATCGAACTTCGTGGGAAGACCAATCTTGGGTTCTTTATGAATCCCTTGTGCTCCGTGCCCTTGTTGTTGCATTGCTACGATGGTTGCTTCGAGTTGTTGCACGCGTAACGCAAGTTCCCCATGCTGTTGTTGCGTTTGCTGCTTTTCTAAGGAAATTTGCTGAAGATCCCCCAACAAGCGTTGATTTTCTTGTTCCAAAGCATGAAACTTCTCTTTCAAGCATTGAAATTCCGAGAAAACGGATTGATACTCTTCAGCGCTAACGGTGGCCATGGGATGAAGGAAAAGGGAAATAAGAGACTAGTAGGAAAGGAGAGAGACAGAAGGAAGAGGGAGACTAGTAGGAGAAATCGGTTCAAACTGTCAGGAACTCTATTAAGGCAGAGAAGGAATTAGTACTAAAAGGAGGATTAGTACTATTGTTGGGGAATAGTACTAAGACAGAGAAGGATTAGTACTATGAGAGGTGTCGAACTTTGAGAGAAGGAATGAGTGAGTGAGAGAGAGAGAGAGAGAGAGAGAGAGAGAGAGAATGATGGTGCGAAAGATATATGTATTATATGACGGAAGATATACAACAGTAGTTAGAAGGCTTAAGACTGGCGTTGAACCGATTTGGTTCGAACTAATGCCTTGCGCCTCCTTTTATAGTGTCTTCAGGAATACTCCTGAAGTTTCTAGAATGTTCCAGAGAAATCTGGAATATACATCAATTTCCTAATAAAACCTAAATGAAAATAATATCCTTCAAATTACAACTCATAACTTAATGGTAAAGTCTCGACCCGTGTAACAAAAGGTTATGGGTTCGAGTCTAGTTATGACACTATGCTCGTGCTCTTCTAGAAGACTTCCATCGACGATATCCCGAGAAACCGAGTCCTCAATCCAAAACGACTCGTGACACTCGTCGTTTTAAAGGGGGGATAGTGTCATAACTAGACTCGAACCCATAACCTTTTGTTACACGGGTCGAGACTTTACCATTAAGTTATGAGTTGTAATTTGAAGGATATTATTTTCATTTAGGTTTTATTAGGAAATTGATGTATATTCCAGATTTCTCTGGAACATTCTAGAAACTTCAGGAGTTCAGCATGACGGAAGATATACAACAGTAGTTAGAAGGCTTAAGACTGGCGTTGAACCGATTTGGTTCGAACTAATGCCTTGCGCCTCCTTTTATAGTGTCTTCAGGAATACTCCTGAAGTTTCTAGAATGTTCCAGAGAAATCTGGAATATACATCAATTTCCTAATAAAACCTAAATGAAAATAATATCCTTCAAATTACAACTCATAACTTAATGGTAAAGTCTCGACCCGTGTAACAAAAGGTTATGGGTTCGAGTCTAGTTATGACACTATCCCCCCTTTAAAACGACGAGTTTCACGAGTCGTTTTGGATTGAGGACTCGGTTTCTCGGGATATCGTCGATGGAAGTCTTCTAGAAGAGCATGAGCATTGGTCACATTCTCGATCGGTTCCCAAGTACGCTCGCTGGGACTATATCCTAGCCAATCGACTAGATAGTAGAGCTTGTTGCGAACAATCTTGGAATCGAGGATGGCAGCGACCTCATACTCAGGTCCATCTTCGAGCTCGATAGGAGGTGGAGGTTGTATAGTACGTCCTGGGATAGTGCTCTCGTGATAGGGTTCGAGGAGAGAACTATGAAACACCGGGTGTATCCGAAGTTGCGGAGGTAGCTCGAGACGAAAAGCGACATCATTAATCTTCCCGATAATACGGAGAGGACCTAATCGTCGATAATCCAACTTCTCGCATGGGCGAGTAGTCTTGATGTGTCGTCGTAGCAGCCACACCCGATCTCCAATGTTAAAACTGGATGGAAGTCGATGACGATCTGCGTAGTCCTTGTGTGATTGTTGAGCTTGCTGGAGTTGAGTAGATAAATCCGCTTGTATCTTGCGTAACCGCTCCAAACGATCCTCCGCGCAAGGATTTGTGGACACTTCTGGGGTTTCAAGGACACACCACCGGGGATGATATCCCGTATAAGCGTAGAATGGCGTGACTTTAGTCGATGCGTGGATAGCGTTATTATAGGCAAATTCGGCGAACTGAAGAATATCTGCCCAGTCATTCTGATGATAGTTGAGAAAGCACCGCAGATACTGCTCCAGTGTTTGATTTGTTCGTTCGGCTTGACCGTCGGTTTGTGGGTGGTAGCCGGAGGAGAGGTTACAAGTGACCTTCAGCATTTTAAAAAGGTGCTTCCAGAATTTTGACACAAACTGGGGTCCACGATCGCTGATGATATTATCAGGGAGTCCATGATGCCGACATACTTCCCGCATGACAATTTCGGCGGTGTCTTCACTAGATATTTCTTTAGTACATGGTAAGAAATGAGCCATCTTCGTATATCGATCCACCACTGTGAGAATCGCACTGAATCCCTTAGAGACTGGAAGATCTGTAATGAAGTCAAGAGCAATGGATTGCCATGGCTTGCTTGGAATTGGTAATGGTTCTAATAAACCATATGGATGATGTCTTGGCATTTTCGCTCTGCAGCATGTATCGCAAGTCCGAACAAAATCTTCGACAAATTGTCGCATACGGGGCCACCAGAATGATCGTTGTACTAAATCTAATGTTTTAGTACTACCAAAATGTCCTGCTGTATATGTGTCATGGCAGTTTTGTACTACTCGAAGGCGGCAAGAGCCATTAGGAACATCCAAAAGTTCTTTAAAGAAGAGTAATCCATCACAGTATTTGAATTGCCGATAATCCGTACCTGGTGATTGTGATTGTGAACATGACGCTCGAGAGGGGTCAATTTGTGCTAGTATAGCTTGGGCGAAAGCGTCAGTCTTCAAGTCCTCACGTATAGTATTGGTAATGTCGGAATCCACGGGCATGTCAAAGATCTGTGCTGCTTGCAGTCGTGCTGGACCCAAGATTACTTGCTTCTGGTTATCGAAAGCTGGCTCACCGGGACGTGGTGTTAGATACGAACGCCGTGATAATGCATCTGCCTTCCCTTGGTGCTTCCCCGGACGATATGTAATTTTGAAGTCGAAGCGTGTGAGGAAGTGGGCCCACCGAGCTTGACGTCGATTCAGTACACGAGCATCTTGAAAGTAGGCAAGGTTCTTGTGGTCACTGAATACAGTGACCTGATGAGGAGATCCCTCCAGGAAATGCCTCCATTGCATAAAAGAATCAACTATTGCTAATAGCTCTTTATCATGAATTTCGTAGTTGATTTCGGCGGCGTCAAACTTACGGGAGTGGAAAGCCACAGGATGTAGCTTCTCGTCGTTACCCTGTTGTGACAGAATGCTCCCCAATGCGAAATCCGATGCATCAGCTTCGATAATGAATGGTTTTTCCGGATCCACATGACCTAAAATTGGAGCTGATGTAAACGCCTTCTTAAGACTCTCGAAAGCCATGTCCGTCTCTTTAGACCAAATGAATGATTGTCCCTTCCTGGTGAGCTGTGTGAGAGGCAGCACAATTTTTGAGTAATTTTGTATGAACTTCCGGTAGAAATTTGCAAAGCCTAGGAAGCATTGCACATCCCGCACCGAACGCGGAGTGTGCCATTCTATCACCGTTTTGACCTTGGCTGGGTCCATAGATATGCCTTCTGAGGAGATGACATAGCCGAGAAACTCCACTTGGTTGCACCCGAAACTACATTTCTCTAACTTTGCATACAGACCATGTTCTCGAAGTCGTTTTAGTACTAATAGTACATGAGAATCATGTTCTTCTTGGGTCTTTGAATAAACCAGTAGATCATCCAAATAGATGATCAAAAAATCATCCAAGAGATCTCGAAATATATCATTCGCCATGTGCTGGAAGACTGCCGGCGCATTAGTGAGTCCGAACGGCATGACCGTATACTCGAAGTGCCCATATCTGGTGCGAAACGCGGTCTTCCATTCATCTCCTGGTCGGATCCGTACGAGGTTATAGGCTCCTCGTAAGTCGATCTTCGTGAAGAACCTGGCACCGTTGATCCGTTCTAAAAGACTTGAGATAAGGGGAAGAGCATACCTATTTCTTACTGTGACCTTATTCAAGCCACGGTAATCTACAACGAGTCGAAGCGAGCCATCTTTTTTCTTGACGAAGAAAATGGGTGCGCCGGCTGGAGATTTCGAATGCCGAATGAAACCGTTCTCCAAATTCTCCTCTATATAGGCTCGAAGGACTTCTAGCTCGGTTGGTGACAAATTGTAGATCGGCCCCCATGGCGGCTCTTTTCCCGGTTGTAAGTCGATGGCGCAGTCGTACGGCCGATGATGAGGAAGTGTGTTGGCTTGTACTTTATCGAACACATCAGCATACTGACGATACTTCTCGGGAAGTTGAACGGTGGACTCCTCTTTGGTGGTGCTGGAGGGTTGTACTGATATTGCAAAGAGAAACATTTCCTCCTTGCGCCCTTCCTCACGCAACTGACGTAGCGAAATGGTTGCAACCTTCTGGGTAGATCCTTGGGTTTGTCGCAACCGGATTTCCCTTGTCCTCCAATCTATGTCTGGGTCATGTAACTCGAACCATGGGAATCCTAAAACTATGGGATGTTCTGGAATACTAATAATATTAAATGATACTACACATGTTAAGTTATCTAGGACAATATTAACGGGTTCCGACTCTTCTATGATATTACCAGAAGCAATGGGACGACCATCAATGACTACTACTGAGGCTGGACATGGGAGCTTTCTGAGAGATATCTGATGAGCTCGGGCAAAATTCCTATCCATGAAGCAAGAATTAGCTCCGGAATCTAGAAGGGCTAAGGTATGTACTGGAGGGGTACTTTTAGTACTAACTGCTACTTGGACTACGAACACATCACTAACTTGCTTAGAGGGAATGGAACCACTAATGGGCTGCACAGATCTAGGGCTGTCCAACCAAACGGCTCCTATTTTGGCTGGACTTAGTCGTTTAACTCTTCTTCTAATTGGCTAAGGACATCAAATTTGTTTGCGAGATTCGGACTATTAGTACTATTAGGACTATTATGACTATGAGGATTATCAGAGATTCCTACTGAAATAGACTCGGGTTTAGTATAGTCAGAACTAACAATGACTTGGTTTACCTGCCTTCTTGGTCTATGGGGACAGTTTGAACCGATTTCTCCTACTAGTCTCCCTCTTCCTTCTGTCTCTCTCCTTTCCTACTAGTCTCTTATTTCCCTTTTCCTTCATCCCATGGCCACCGTTAGCGCTGAAGAGTATCAATCCGTTTTCTCGGAATTTCAATGCTTGAAAGAGAAGTTTCATGCTTTGGAACAAGAAAATCAACGCTTGTTGGGGGATCTTCAGCAAATTTCCTTAGAAAAGCAGCAAACGCAACAACAGCATGGGGAACTTGCGTTACGCGTGCAACAACTCGAAGCAACCATCGTAGCAATGCAACAACAAGGGCACGGAGCACAAGGGATTCATAAAGAACCCAAGATTGGTCTTCCCACGAAGTTCGATGGAACGCGATCGCAGTTTAGAGGGTTTCTTAACCAGGTACGGTTAGTTATTCAAATGCATCCGTCCCGATATCCCACCGATGCATCACGAGTGGGTTTAGTAGGCACGTTGTTAAATGGCTCAGCATTAGCATGGTTCGCTCCGCTACTAGAAAAGGAATCTCCAGTACTAAATAATTTTGAAGAATTCATAAGTGAGTTTAAAGCATGTTTTGGAGATACTGACAGCATAAGGACTGCAATCAACAAAATCCGGCGATTACGCCAAGGTGACCGTCCAGCCTCCGCATATGCTGCAGATTTCCGCCTACTCGCCGTCGATATCCCCTGGGATGATCAAGCATTGATGGAGCAGTTCCGCTATGGTCTACGCAACGATGTCAAGGATTTACTCTTGACTTTCCCTGAAGAGCCAAAATCATTAACAGAAGCAATCAGTCGAGCGGTCAGATGTGACAACCGCCTCTTCGAGCGACGTTCGGAACGACAATTTCAGATGCCGAGGGCAAGATCCGAGCCGATTTGGTTCGAACTAATGCCTTGCGCCTCCTTTTATAGTGTCTTCAGGAATACTCCTGAAGTTTCTAGAATGTTCCAGAGAAATCTGGAATATACATCAATTTCCTAATAAAACCTAAATGAAAATAATATCCTTCAAATTACAACTCATAACTTAATGGTAAAGTCTCGACCCGTGTAACAAAAGGTTATGGGTTCGAGTCTAGTTATGACAATGGTCTTCTCACAATCAAACTTATGCATACATTTGAGATCAACACATAAAGCCCTATGATCGGATTCCAGTGTCCATTCACCAAGCGAGAATTTATGTATATGATCCAAAATACCTTCGGAAAGTAGCACATAGTCAATCACACTATTTCCGTTGTGTTTTGTACATGTAAAACCATTAGTGTTGGGCCGTAAGGAAACACCATTTGCAATAAGCAATCTGGTACTATTGCACATTTGTAGGAGTAACTTCCCAAATTGGTCTAGATCTTTTTCATTGCTAGAAGAGCAGTTATACATTTGCATATCCTCTTGCATCCTTGAGATATGTGGCATAAGAGATTCTTGTGAATCAAGTTGGAAACTTCTTGTACGAGCATTCATGTCACCAAAGACAATAACTTCCCCTTTGGATTTGAAATAAGCAATATCATCTTCTAGATTGGCAAAAGGTTGATCTTTATCCAAACAAGCATAGAAGTTAGAACCTTAATGAGGAATGTAACATCAAACTACAAAAGTGGGCAAATCATTAGGTGTTTCTATTTTAAGCCATATGTAGCATTTATGTTCATCATTTTTTACGATTGACACATATTTCTCTATTTCCTTCTTAATCAAACGTGCCACCCTTCCTTGTCCTCTTCTTTGTCTTGGATTTTTCTCCCATATCAAAGAGTGTACATTATAGTTTCTTAAACCTTGATTCCTTTGAGTATCATGCTCCCATGTTTGAACAAGAAGTATGATATCCGAGTCATTGGTGAACTCGTCTATGCCAAATCCCGCATTCCATGGGTATCCATTGCAATTCCAAAAGCATAGTAGTAAAAGACGTGGGTTAGTCTCATAGGTATGTGTCCCTATTTGCCTACATTTCTATCTTTGAGCACATCCTTAACCCTATTTTTCAATCTTTCTTCATATGCTTTACGACGAGCATTTTGTTGTAGATAGTACAATCTTCACTCACAAAGCATTGCGTACCTTTGAGGTATACCCAACTATTTTCAAATATGATATGCCGCTTTGTATCATCCGTCATTCTGCAAACAATAGGCCTTTCTCCAGAGCGAGTAACACCATTTTTCCCTACTCGGTGTGCCCCATATACATTCACATCCAACATCCCATAATGCATGCTAAAACATTCACTAATGGCCTTTCCAAGAGATGCGGGTGTTTCTATACTCTCCTCATTAATCCCATGGATGATAGTGTTCTTTGATCATCGTTCACATTCTTTCAATTCTCGGACATCTATGCTTTCTATATTCGCCCCTTGATGCCTCACATAGATATTAGATGAGTTTGATACCACATCCCCACCATATACATCGGCCCATGTCTTTTTTGTACATACATTTTTCATCTCACTTACATCCCACCTCATCGTGTCCAATTTTTCTTCTTTTAATGCTTCCTTTAACTCAATCTTGTTAAGGCACTCATTTGTTTCAAAAGAATCTTTCTTACATTCTTGAATATTATCTTCAAGTTTTGCAACCAATTTCTTAAGACTTTCATTCTCAATGACAACAATTTGGAGCTTAGCATTCTCTTTCATTAACGTCCTAATCTCTTCACCTTACTTGTTTATGGTTTCTTGAAGAGGAATCAAGTGACTCATAAGCATTTTGTCTATTGCATTGGAATCAAGATTTGTTGGTGATCTCGGCTCATTATTAATCATACTCCTGAACTTTGTGGCGGCTTTATGAGTGTTAGCCATTGTAGGACCAAACCCTACGGGAAGAAAGAGAGAGAGAGATAGCCTAGATGGACCCTCTTGTTTTGCGTGTCTCGACCTTCTCGGTTGGTATGTTTGCTCAATAGGCCCCTCTTAGCTCCTTTGCTACTATGAATCCGGTGCTTATCGATCCGTTGGTTCCTCCGCGATGGCATCGACTTCCGCTTCATCCGTGTCTGCTTGGCCTTGAATTGATCCGGTTCTTCCGAATTTGTCTTTTGAACCAATTCGTTCCAGCTCTTGTCCGGATTGGTTGCTCCCGATTCGTCTTCTGGTTCCAAGCCCTTCACCACATCGGACCATGTCCGGGTCTTGGCCTTCTTCCTTCGGTCGGCTCTGTCCTTCTTGACTCTGCCGCCTTCTGTTCTTCCCTCACCGGCGCAATCGGTAGTCTCTTTGCCCTTGCCCGTTCCGGTGTCTTTGCCCATTCTCCCCCTCAAGTGTGGCACGTCGAAATGCTGAACACCAAGCATTTCGGTGAAGTGCTGCAACTTGTCCGATCCAAGCGGTTTGATGAAGATGTCGGCAACTTGCTGATCCGTGTGAACATAGCGAAGTTCGACCTCACCGCTCAAGACACGCTCACGCACAAAGTGATAGTGCACTTTGATGTGCTTTGTGCGAGCATGGAAGATGGGGTTCTTGGCGAGTTGCATGTTGCTGATGTTGTCGCAGTAGACTAGAATCGAGGTCGGAACCTCGATCCGTAGGTCTTGCAGCAGTTGCCGAAGCCAAATGGCTTCACAGGTGGCAAGGGTAGCGCAACGATACTCAGCCTTAGTGCTCGACAGAGCAACTGTTGGCTGCTTTTTGCTGCTCCACGCAACAATCGCACTATCTAGGGAAAACATGTAACCGGAGGTTGATCGGCGATCTGATACATCGTCGGCCCAATCGGCATCCGTGTAACCGATGAGCTCTTTAGGTATACCGCGCCGGTATAACAGTCCCCGGTCCTTCGTGCTGCTGACATACCGCAATATCCTTTGCGCGCACTGAAGGTGCTCCACGGTTGGCTTCTGCATGAACTGACTTATCATTCCGACTGGATAGCTGATGTCAGGTTGCGTGATAGTCAAGTAAATAAGGCTTCTGACAATTTGTCGGAACCGTTGCTCGTTGCAGGTCGGTCCGGAGTTGGGACGAAGCTTCTGGTTCTGGTCCAAGGGTGTGGATACAGGTCGGCATTCGTCATGCCAAACTTGTACAACATATTCAAGACGTAATGTCGTTGTGAGAGCAATATGTCGTCTGGGGTTCGGATCACCTCGATCCCCAGAAAATAATGAAGGTCCCCCAGATCCTTCATCTCAAATGCATCCGACAACTGGGACTTGACACGGTTGATTTCTAGAACACCCGATCCGGTGAGGACTAGATCATCAACATACAATAGTATACATACTGGACCAGCTGAACCTTGTCGGATGAACAATGAAGAGTCCGATTTGGAGGCCACAAACCCCATCTTACACAACCGGTGCGTGATCTTCGCATTCCAAGCTCGAAGGGCTTGCTTCAGGCCGTACAACGATTTCTTCAGCCGGCATACTGCCCACTTGTTCATCCCCGATTGAAAACTGGGAGGTTGAGTCATAAAGACTTCTTCTTCAAGATCACCTTGAAGAAATGCATTCTTCACATCCATCTGATGAAGATGCCACCCCCTTGCCACAGCAACCGCCAGCACCACTCAAACCGTCGTCATCTTCGCTACAAGAGCGAAGGTCTCATTGTAGTCGATTCCGTGGGTCTACGCGTATCCCTTCGCCACTAACTAGGCTTTATACCGGTTAACAGAACCGTCGGCGTTGTACTTTACCTTGTATATCCACTTGCATCCGATCGGTTTACAGTGACGAGGAGGGTCAACCAGTTCCCATGTCTCGTTGACATCAAGTGCCCACATTTCTTCCTCCATAGCGGCACGCCAATTTGCGTCCTTGGCCGCTTCTACGTAGCTCTTCGGCTCACGCACCTCCGCCACCTTAGTCATGTATGCATAGTGATGCGCCATGTACTCATTGTACCCGTACCGCTTGACGGGATCCTTCTGGCAGGTGGACCGGCGTAACTCATTGTTACCCGGTTTGAGGCCCTTCTTGGCCAGTTCGGTCTTCATTGCCAAAGATCCGCCTTTCTCCTTGCCGAAGTGGGATGCACACTGATCTAACTCAGCGTTGCCGGTTTCGAATTCCAGCATCTTCTTCTTCCCTCTCTTTGCGCGTGAACCGTCTCCTCGGTTACTTGCGCAGGGAGTGCACGATAGAGTCTCCACTACTCGTCGGTTCCTCATTGGACTAGTCAAATTGACTCAGTCTCTCGTTCGGCCCGCTCAACCGAAACGATTCTAGACTCTCATCCTGAGTCCACGCTTCATCATCCTCTACCTGGGCCGGTTCAGGCTCACTAGCCTCATCCTCCGGGATCGGGTCAAATTCGGAAGTCGGAGTCGGTAAGGAGTACCACGATGCCGATTCATCAACCTCGACATCTCGACTAACTCGAACCTGCCTTGTCCGGGGGTTATAACACTTATAACCCTTTTGTTCTTGAGCATAGCTGACTAGGATGCACTTTTCTGATTTGGCATCCAGCTTCCTCCGCTTCTCATCTAGTACATGCACATATGCAATGCTACCGAAGATCTTAAGGTGTCTCAAATTCGGCTTCTGCCCGAAATACAGCTCGTGAGCTAACACCTTGTCACCGATCTTGTTTTGGATGTAGACAGGCGTTCAGACTACCTCCGCCCAGAAGAATTTGGGCATGCTCTTCTCCTCTAGCATTGCCCTTGCCGCATCGATAAGCGACCGGTTCTTCCTCTCGACAACACTGTTCTGTTGCGGTGTGTATCTGCAGCTGAACTCTCGTCGAATTCCCGTTTGCTGCAGATAACTGTTGAATTGGCCGGAAAAGTATTCTTTCCCGCCATCCGACCGTAGGCATTTGATCTTCCTCTCCGATTCCCGTTCCACCATGCTTTGGAGGCTCCGGAAGCACTCGAAGACTTCACTCTTCCGCTCAATGAGGTAGATCCATGTGTGCCGCGTATAGTCGTCGATGAAGGAGACGAAATATCGACTCCCGCCAAGACTAACATTCTGTGTCGGTCCCCACACATCCGAATGGATTAGGTCGAGCTTGTTACGGCTCCGGTTACCTTCGGTAGGGAATGGAAGCCGGTGTTGCTTCCCAAGTTGGCAGGCTTCACATACTTGGGCCTTCCAGCCGCTGAACTTCGGCAAACCGAAAACAACTTGTTTCGTTTGTAGGTCTTGAAGCCTCCGGTAATTGATGTGGCCTATCCGCTTGTGCCACAGGTCGATGTCCGATTCGACCTTCTGTCCTTTTGCAAACAGAGTGGTGCCAACGTCATTGGTGTCGAGGATAAACATCCTCCAGTCTCTGCGCCCTTGCGCAATAATCTGGCCCTCTTCCTCGATGAAGCACCCAAGGTGCGCAAACCACACCTGCATTCCCTGGTCGACGATCTGTCCGACTGACACTAGGTTCTTCGTGATTGTTGGAATGTGTAATACGTTCATCAGCTTCCCCTTCTGTCCGACGTGGCTCAAAGGGACTTCTCTGATGTGCACAATTAGGTGAGGAGTGTCGTCTCCGGTTTTAACTACTCTTGGTTGATCCGGTTTCTCCAAAAAGGAGAACCACTCTTTGTGGCTCGTCATGTGGTTCGACACACCAGAATCAACATACCACACTTCCTCCGGTTTGGAAGTGGTCTTCTTCATCGAGTTCGCCTCGTGCTTCATTACCAAGGCTGGCCCGTTACCGTTCTTGGATCCTCCCGATCCCTTCGCGTAGTGCGAGCTTTGTCGGCCATCCTTGCCGGCCTTGCCGGATCCGGATTTGTCCGAATCGGTTCATTTTCTCCGACACTCGCTTTCTCTGTGGCCCTTTTTGCCACAGTACCAGCATTCCGTTGCTGACTTCTCTTGTCGTCTTCCGGTGTCGCCATGACTCCCCCTGCTTGTGGGAGTCCCGGAACTGATTTCGGCACATTCTCTGTGCCTTCGTTCTTGGTCTTGCCAGCTGCCTCCATTGCGTGCCGACCCGCCTTGTCCACCACGCCCACGGGACCGATCCGCCTCCGTGTACATCATCCGGCTGTCAATGGGTGCGCTAGTTGACGTACCGGCGTGGTTCTCCTCTACAAGGAGCATCGACCGTAAGTCAAAAAATGATGGTGTATTCTCCCTTGTACACACTGTCGTTCGGAACTCTCTGAACTTAGACGCCAGGCCCCTAAGACAGACATGTACCATCTCGTCTTCCTCTACGGTAACGTTGATAGAGGCAAGCGAGTCACAGATCTCTTTGATCCGGGTCGTGTAATCCACCACTGACATGTCCTTCTGTCAGACATTGCTCAACTCCTGTCAGAGTTGCAGCTTCTGGGTTGTAGTGCTCTCGGCGAAAAACTTCTTTAGGTTCCCCCAAGCCTCCTTCGACGTTTTGGCGTCTCGGATGTGGCTCAGCAGCTGGTCTCCGACACTGGACCTGAAGCAGTACATCCCTCTGCTTGCCGATTGTTCCCACACTGGGAAGTCCTTATGTGCCGCATTAGGTGTTGTTTCGTTGGCTCCTTCGACGAAACTCCAGTAGCCATGCCCAAGCAGGTACTAGTGCATCTTATATGACCAAGATGCATAGTTGGATCTGTCGAGTTTGCCCACAGGGAGCGAGCTAGCCATCCCTCTATCCATCACTTCTCTATCTGCTGTTTTACGACCTGTTAGGGTTTGCTTTCAAGCGTTTGTCGGCTACAGAGGAGGTTCTCAACCCTCTCGCTCTGATACCATGTAAATGATTACTTGCGGAAGCGTTAGAAAACAAAGAAGGTAGGGAATACATAGAGTACAAGGGAGAGACAGAGAGAGCAGAACGTAAACGCTATATTCAAAAACAATATATTCACTCTGTACATACAACTATGTTCAGTAGCACTATTTATACAAGTCCTTGTGGGACTGACAGAAGTACCGCGTACTTCAATGCTCACACAAGCATCTGACACTTACTACGAGACTATAATTGCCTAGTAGTCTACACTAATACTAGGCTTCCGATTACTGATTGGATCTGGCTAACCGGCTCCCTAGCTCACCGGCTCTGTTGCTTGCCGGCTCGGTTGCTCATAGCTTACCGATCCGTCTCGCTTGTTGGCTCATGCTTATTCAGCCGATCCGGCTCTAGTTGAGCTTGCCGCTCAACAAATGATTACAGACCAAAATGCTCATAACTTCTCGCCACGGTTACAAATCAAAATCTACCTTGCGGTTGAGGAACCATGGGACAAAGATGGTTACAGACCAAAATGCTCATAACTTCTCGCCACGGTAACAGAATTCAGTAAATGAACATTCCTTAGAAAGCTCTGTAAAAGAGCTTTCCAACAAACTATAGAATGAAGAGAGAGAGAGAGAGAGAGAGAGATTATATTATCGTCTTTGGAGGTCAAATATGACCCATGATACCAAAAAAATTACATTTCACGTGATATGTGTGAAAGTGAGTAGTGATTCTCGATGTTCAAGAACTTTACCAATGAATGTGCATATTGAGAGAGAGAGAGAGAGAGAGATTATATTATCGTCTTTGGAGGTCAAATATGACCCATGATACCAAAAAAATTACATTTCACGTGATATGTGTGAAAGTGAGTAGTGATTCTCGATGTTCAAGAACTTTACCAATGAATGTGAATATTGAGAGAGAGAGAGAGAGAGTAACTAACAAATTGATTGAACAAATCGACATCTCCTAGAATTAAATACTCCGTACAACTTTACCTAGGAATGTGAATTGACAACCTCAAATGTAATTGATTACATGAGGGTCTGCTAGACACAGACATAATAGTGGTATGATGTGCAATGCTTATTGTTACTTGAATTGAAAAACTAATTGAATGTGATTATTAATTTTATGACAAGTGAAGATCAACTTTTTAGTCCCAAATATTGGATTAATTTGAATTTGTTATGTTTTTTCTCCTCATCAAATTAATACTAGAATTTTAGCCAAAAGTTGGTACACGATATATATGGGTATACCGTGTATATATAATCAACAAAACATAAAGCAACGAATGATGTAATCGAGGCAAATAACCTCTACACATATAAAATCCAGAAAAAAAAGTGAACGTAATATGCAATTGAGGTATTGATCTCTTACGCATACGACACACATAGCATATCAAATACATGGCAGTTGAGGTATTTACTATTGACCTCCTATGCATACATAACATATGTACGTTTTATACGAAAAACTATGACCACTACAATATCATTGAATGATTAATATTTTAATCCATCAACTAATACATGATTAAGAATGGGAAAAGAATGAATAGAATAAAAAACATTATTATTCATGTGAAAATAAAAGGAAGTACCAAAGTTACTTTGTCAATGACTTCTTGGATCATATGATCCTTTTCTCTTATATCAACTTTGTTGAATCACTAGAAAACTAGATAAACGATTTATAGTTCCAACCGTTGGATCATAATAACAAATAGATTACAAGTAAACTTCAACCATGCATCTTGCCAATGCTAAAGTATGATCCTTACCTAAATTTATGGCCTCTTCGTCCATCTTAAGGTGATTTTATATCTACAATAGTGAGTTCGCACTAGTACAAAAGCCCACCTTTGAACCCTATGCTTGACAAGTCTTCAAGTCATGTATTATAATTATCGATGTAGGCAACACCATGTATGATTGTGTGGCTTGGTAGGCTTAGATGGGTGATGTATGCGTTACCTTGTGTAAAATTCAATAAATTTTAAACTTGATGTAACATTTGTTAATTTCTTGTTGGAAGGAACCTAGTTTAGCATGTGAGGTTGAGTACAGGGCCTAAATTTGACGAGTTAGTATCAAAGTTTTTTTACGGGCATTTTTTAAAGATTGCCCTGGTTGAGTACACCAATACAATATGTAGTGTATTTTAAACAATATGATGAACAAGCTAGTTATTCAAGATGAAAAAATTCAATGGAATGCCATTGTCTCATTGACAACATATATGATAATGAGTCAATGCAGAGGAATTTGAACCCTCTTTACCGTTCCAAACACTTCAAGTATACAATGCATAGTTAAAGAAAAATGACACATTATATTTCCTTGATGCAAGAAAACTTAAATGAAGAATTATACAAAAGTACAACTCAACAGATATTGAACTTAATTTTAACTGAATGCTTTTTCTTATTTTACATGACTTTGTTGGAAAATGGTTGTTTTTTATGAGGGGAGTTTCAGGTAATACTACATGTAGTAATTAATATGTGCTTTATTTTTATTCTTACCATTCTCATATGATGCATTGAAGGGCACATGTGTCAAGAAAGTATTATAATTCCAACTACATAAATGTAACTTGAGTACAATAACCACCCATTACCCAAGAGTAGCTATTGAGATACTTGTGGTTTGTATCTCTATCATACATCCCTTCCGGTATAAAATAAAATCATGAACATTCATAGGTAGTATATTTGAATCAACATTTCTTACTTCTGTGAACATATATATATATATATATATCCACATGGACTAAACCCCAAGCCAATATAGCGCTATATTAGGAGGTTGAAATACATATATAAAACATTGTTAGAGAGCATATAACATTATTTTAGGGAGGGGGAGAGAGTGTACTCATATTAAGTTATACATAAAAAAACAATGATTTGAATCATCACAAGAGAGTCTTGTTATGCCTCCAATATCCAAATTTCCTATTTGTATCCCTTTTTGGGTGTAGGAGACGATTTACACCTTATACTTGTATTGTATGATTCAATGTACCGTTTTGAGTATATATGGTCATGTGGTAATACTTATATGGCCCTAAAGCCTGAAACCCTTGTTATAGACCAAGTTTAAGAAATGTAGCATTTGACACTAATCGATAAGTTTTTTCAGTTGGATGAAAGCCATCGAAAAATACATAATCCTCTCTGTTACTGCATGGATGCAAGATTGGTAAACATAGTACTTGTGCATTGAACTTCCCAACTCCACAACAAGCTTGTGCAGCATGTTTAAAACCTGCAAATAGTAAAAAAATACATGTGGTTTTATCTTTGGTTTAAATTCATCCTATCGTAGTTTTCTCTTGGTTTAGATACGATGATGCCTAAAAGATTAGTGGATTCACTTGTAAGTAGATGAACGATGCAAATACTATATTGCATGCATGAATAAGTAATAGAGAGCATGTTTGCTTATTAGAGCATTATAAGCAGGACATGAAAGGATAGGTGTTAGAGTAGTTTGTGAAAGGACACATTTCATTTAGAATCTCAATTATATTAAACTAAAATATGAACAAGCCAAAACAAAATATTACCTAATTATGAAAGTCACATATCGAAAGATTCTTGTTCTACAATAATGTAATGAATAATAGTCAATTGCATTGTATTTAATCATAATTTTAAGTAAGGAATTTGATAACATCATTGATCTTGAAGAAAATTTTGATTGAAGAAATTCTGAAACATATCCTTTGTAGTAATAATCCTTGAAATTTTAGAACCCTGGAAAAAACACAAATTTGTTTTTTATTTTAAAACGCACCATAAGAATGTGGATTGTTGGCAATGTCAAGAGTAAGATCGAATGCATCAAGGTATTTGAAGGAGACATCCTTTTTAACGTTGAATTGATCAATAAGAAGGCGGAGACCCTGATTGTATCCCAAAACAAGGTTGTTGACGAAGTTCGAACACTCACCATTCACACTATGTCGAGCAACCAATTGTGATGGAATGCAACCCAATGGGCCTAGTGCGAACACAAACATGTTGCGAGCACCCATCTCATACAACCTCTAACAATCAAAATAAAGAAAAGGTTAACAATGTCATTTTATGCTAGTTGTATGAAAAGATAATTTATAAATTCTTACATCAAGATAACCAGAGAGGTGACGCAATAGAAGGTCTTGGAATTCAGTATGTGTGAAACGAAATGCTGTGGGAGAGAACTCGAGCAAGTAATTGTTGATGTAATCATTGGAACCCACACTTAATGTAAACAATGACTTGGCTAGTAACACATTTGTTGCCTCTTCCCCAATCAGTTGCTTAAGCTCTGCAATCGTGTTGCTAAACCAGCTCAATTGCGTCTCTAGATACACCCTCCCCAACTAAAATAGGTATAGAATTGTAGTGACATTAAAAAACAATATATAAAATCTCTCGCTCGATGTGCTTGTATGATTTTTAGATTAAAAGACACAAGATTCTTCAGGATTGAATTATGGAGTTTGTATACTCGACAATCAATAATTCTAGTCAAATAAGCGTCTCTTGGCGTAAAAGTGACGTGGCAAAAGACAATATCTAGATTTCTGCAATCAACACTATTCATATTTGTATTAGTGTCAGTGTTTGTGTCAGCTACATTTGTAAATACCCCAACGGCACATTAGAAAAAGGTCCATGCATTTTTTCTAAAAATTAATAAATAGAATGTATGCACCACACTTTTATGCATGTTGCTTTTACTATGTTATTTGAAGAAAAACAAGTTATAGCGCTAAGGGCAAAAGGCCAATTTTTAATTCTTTGCTTTCTTGCTTTACAGTCAAAAAACAAAGTTGCAAAAGTGCATAGAAGACAAAATGTCTGGCATTAAATTGTTTTGAGGGTTTTTTCAATTAAAGCAAATGTAAATTTCTATTGCACAAGTATGAAAGACAAAAAACGTACCATTAAAGCATTTTGAAGATTTTTCTGATTAAAGTCGATGTAAATTTGTGCTACTGTTAGTTAGAGCTCATTAAATGTTTTGTAATGAAGACGAGCTACGGCATTAGAAAGTATGACTGAAAGTTAAATATACGGATGTGTGCTTTTGCATGCATGATTGAGTGCAATCCCATTTAAATCATAATATTGCCTGCTTGTGGGTTCACTCCACATAAAGCAACCAAATCTCAGATGTAATGTAAAATGTTCAATTGTGTTTCTATCACCATGTTTCTAAAGGAGTTTGACATATTCATACAGGTTTCACTTTGTTTGAGACTTAAGGCCAAGTGTTTGGACTATGTAGCTATACATATGATCAACACAATTTCCTCTAAACCTCAATTGAGGTGCAAGAAGCTATCTCATTTCAGCTCATAGTTCAGATATTATATTTAGGAATTGGGTTTAGAAAATTTGTATAACCTAATGAAAGAAGTTGATATCAATGTTAGGCTTCAAAATATGGATGCATAAAACAAAAGACATGATGGAACCAACATTGAACCTATAATATGTTTAATATCAAGAATGGAAGAAAGATATATTAATGTCTTTTAAGAGGCCTAGATGGCCTATAAGACCAAACAAGAGATTGCATCTTAAAACATTATGAAGTAAAGGAGTTTAAATTAGGCTCCTAAAAGTGACTACATTAGAGTGGGAGATTATAAATATGATCGCTTTAGAATCGTGGAAAGATGTGACCAAGATGTCGAGGATTTGTTATAACAAGAATGGATTTCGTAATGGGTAGATATAATGTAGATAATGAACTTGTTATCACAAAAATGAATTATTACGATTGTAACAAAGTATACACTAGATGCACATTCCTAGGATATAAATACATGAAATGCATATGTACATTATTAAGATGGATAACCATCACCATATTTTAATCTATCATGAAAAAGGCTTGCAAAATCTACATAGCATCTAGTAATGAGAAGAAGTTAATCTTAAGGAAAACAAAATAACTAGTAAGGCTTACAAAATTATAGCCAGTGGCGCGTAAAAGACCCGAGGATCCAGAGGCATAGCTAACTCCTTGAAGCAACTTAGGGCCACGAGTTGTTGGATCTAGATATGATGGTCTTGGGGGAAGGGATAAACGCTCACCTGAAAAAGTACACACCACAACCCACAAATCAATGCAATGAGAATTCACAATGCAAGTACACATAAAATGTTATACATTTTCTCATGTGCAATCGAGTCCAAATCCCCTCATGTTGGCATGAATAATGAGATTTAGCTAGGGGTGATGGTGGTCAAGGGGTTTGTTTCAACAAACAAGCGAAGTATAGGAAGACTTAGAGCGACAAAATTAGGAAGGGAAGGTGGTGGTAAAGTAAAGGTTGGTTGTGTATACATGCATGTGTGTGTGAGTATAGATGATGGAGATTTACAAAGAAAATCGATGATGAGTTTTCCATTGGTGAAACGACCATTGGGGCCAGTTGGAAAATCCACCCCATAAGGCAATTTGTCAGCCTTAGCGACACTGGTGATGAAGTTGTTGTTCCCTGTGTCCGATAAAGAGTCGCCAAACACAAACATTGCTGGAAACTTAAGATGATTTGAAGAAGAAGAAGAAGAAGAAGGGGTATTATACGTAGCTTTCATAGCCTCCCAATGATGAGGATGAGTTGCTTGACCTTCACATGATTGTGCCAATAGCATCATCATGAGAAGAAGCATTAACATAATACCAAATACTTGATCCATACCACTACTGCTACCACTACCACTACCACTATCACCCAATTTGTGATATATGGTTAGGAAAGGCTACAACCCAAAACTTCCTTTATATTGCTCTTCTTGTTTGTTCTTGGTAATTCAATGTGTGTGTGCTCTTGTATCCATTTATTACTTCCTTAGTTGGGTTGTAGTTGATATCATGTTTCACCCCACAAAAGTTGTACATGTCTTCTTTTGTGAAAGGACAAGTAACTTTATTTAAAAAAAGAAAAGGACTTGTGAAGCCTTAGTATTCACTACAAGATATGAAAGGAAGATTGTCACCTTCACTAAAACTTGGGTCCATATTTTAAATCAAAGTTGTAGTCTGTTGCAGTTAATTCATAAAGAGACAAAACATTTTTAAAAAAACATGAAAACAAAAAATCAAGTTTCTAAACATTATCCCCCAACTTCATATATGAAAACTAAACTTTTGTAACTAATAAAAAAAGGGTTTAGTAGGCAACTATTAGTACCACATGAATTTTAATTCCACGTTCTGTCTTTAATTTAACATGTCTCAACTTTCTAGCCAAAATGTTTTATTACTCCTTCCTTTAGACACATGAGCATTCTCCACAAACTTTTATCGTCCAATGTCTCATACATTGACAAATCTACCCATTTTCATACATCCAATGAAATTAGATGTGACCACCTCTATTTCATGTTATCTCCTAATATTTTGGGATTCTTTACTTGCATGGCCACTCCCAACATTAGCACTTGCCACTTGAGTGCTCGTGGACTCAAACTTATGTACAATACGATTTAATATACATTGCTTAAGTAATTGTTTCATGTACCATAAAGACTAGGATATAAAAGAGAATAATATGTTACTATCAAAGTTTCACTTTTCACCTAAAATTATGTGATACTATGGTTAGATGCCCTTGGTAGTTTGGGGAGAACGATGTAGTAGCATCTTTTGGTTGGACGTTGCCTCAAGGGATTTTCACTACCCCTCATTACACTTGGCAAGTTCAATAACGACATGTCGATAACACAATAGTATTCCTAATGTTAGTTCATTGAGGCCAACAATTTGTTCCTTTTTGTGCTCCTCGAATAACATATGGCATTGAATCTCGTTTCTTATATATGTCTAACAATTTGACAAACATGGGGGAGGGGTGTTGAATCTCACTAATGTTGGGACTTGGCTATATGCGCCATTTGGACGAATAATTACTTTGTTTCCATTCAGACTTGGATCATAATCTCTTAATAATTTATGGCTTCTAGATTTGATGATGTTATTTGTATAAGTCTAGTCATACGTCTAAATACTATTTGAATCGGCACATTTGCAACAAAAAAGTTGAAAGTGACCTATTCTTCAACTTTATTTTCTTGAGGACTCTATCCTCAACGTGATGTAGTCGGCATTTTTGTGTGATGATCGTGTTACATGTCAAAGATATTATCCCCTTCATATAGTTTTTTTCATTGTTCATTGGAAATCTCTCCTCGAAATTACCTATACATTGCCTTTATTACTATATTGATCACACTTCTAGACACATATTTTATTTTGTCATGTTATTGACGGTTTCCCCATCACTTTCTAGACGCATGAAAGAGCTCTATGTTCATAACAAGTATTGGAAACTGGCATGGGCAAGTGTGCATTTTCTAAAGGGGATATAAGTGAAAGGCTTTTATTCTAGAAACTTAGCAAAATACTAAAAGAGATTTTGAAAACATCATCATCATCATCATACGAAATAATGTTGAGTGGTGGTTGGCATTAATTCTATTGAAAGGAGCATGCAAATGTGTATTGATGAATTATGTTATCCATTTGTGACTATTCTCTTCATCTATTTCATTTTTAAAATATGTCTACCTTTGTTAAGATGTCATTTTTGACATCATGAATGCATATTTTCATCATTGGGTCTGTTGATGGTACATTATCTTGTTCCTTAAGGAGGACATTCTGTTTTAGCCGCAACATTGACCTCTCTCCTTTAGTTGTATGCTTAGGATAACTATACAAATTACTTCTCTCTTTTGACGTGATATGATTGACATTAACTCTTCACCTACTCGACTTCCTTTTTTCTAAAGAGAATTGTTTTAATTATGAAATGAAAAAAATAACTATAGATAGACAACTCAAAAAAACACAACCTTAGGATCTCAATCAAAACCTTACAAACTTTAAGAGCCATGTGACAAAACGACCAACCCAAAAGAAGAATAAGATGCCTTACCAACTCACATATTTCAAACTCCCCATACAAAAACCTCCAACAACAAAAACGGCCAAATCAACCTACCTATGAGTTTCCTAATGCTTCTTCATTTCAAACAGTAAGGTGTTACACATACACCAAACAGGCCATAGGCCCCAATAAATCAAGAACTCAAAAACTATTTGAAATTAGGATAAAAGGAAACCCAAGTGGACATGTGAAGAGACCCATTGCAATGGGGATTTTGAGGCCTAGTTAAAGAAGCCTACAACATAATAATGTATGTCCAAATAGATAATGACATTGGAAAATCAATGATGAAAAGAACCTATGAGAAGACCCATTTGAGTGGGGATTCTGAAACCCTAGTTAAAGATGGCTAAAATGTTCTCATGACCAACGGGCCAACCCAAAAGTAGAATATGACGTCTTACCAACTCACATGTTTAAAATTCCTCAAGCCACAACAACCCGGAGGTTTACAAAAACTTGCCATAGTAAACGACCTTTTAATTGCCTACTATATCTTTGCATTCCAAATTGTGCCTCGGATACAAAGGTGTTACACATACACTAATGAATGCCATCAACCCCAATACTTTAAGCTATTTTCATTTATTATTGCATTCTAGAAAATTCATGAATATTTTAGAATACTCTGGAACATTCTAGAAACTTCAGGAATATTTTTGAAGGCCATATAAATAGAGATATATTGCACTATTCACGACTAATTCGGTTCAACGCTGTCACGGACAAGTATAATAGAGTAGAACGAAGATAAGACTGGAGAACAAGAGAGAGGAAAAGAACAAGAACTCAGCTTATAGAATCTGTAACTTGTGTTGTTCACCTTGATTAGAATCAAGGTGCACATGAGTAATTATACAAGAGGGTAGGGCTATGTAAGCTAGCTAGAAATAGAGTGCATGAGGATGCATGCAATAGAGAATGCATGAGGATGCATGCAAGCTAGAGAATGAGAATGCATGTAAGCTAGGAACTTCCAATGTTCAACCTACACTATATGAAGTTGAATTAAATATAAGGATGCATATGTAGCTCAAGTGGTAGGGTTTGCCCAATAGAGACCATGAGGTCTTGGGTTCAATCCCTACCTTCCTCTGTGGCATATGTCTATGACATTATTCTCCCTCTAAGGCCGCCTCCTAACACTCGTGACCGGTTTATGGGGGTATCGTGGGTGAAAAGCGCGAATTGCCTCCGGTGAATTTTGTAAGTGTGTAACTGGTTCAAATGTGGCATCTGAAAGAGGGTAACCTTTTCATAAGACCAAGTATTGAAGTCGCCGTCGACACAAGCGAGAGTTGAGGATCCGGTCAACCTCATACTCCTCACCTGTCGATAATTCCACAGGCGGTGGCGGAGGAGGTTGGCGTCCTGGAATGTGAGAAGGATGATAGAGTTCGAGGAGAGAGACGTGGAAAACATTGTGAAGCCAAAATGTGGGGGGAAGCGCTAACCGAAAGGTGACTGGGTTAACGCGCTCGAGGATACGGAAGGGGCCTAGCTTTTTGTAGTCGAGCTTCGCGTAGGGATAGGTGGTTGCGATATGCCGACGTAGCAACCAAACCATGTCACCGACTGCGAAGGTCGGCGCGACTAAGCGATTTCGGTTAGCATGAGCTTTTTACTGTTTGCCAGCGGCACGGAGCTCGAGGGAGAGGTCATGGTGGACATCTTGTAAGGTGTGGGCACGCTTCTCGGACGACGGATTGATGGATATCTCCAGAGTGGAAATGCTAAAACGAGGGTGGAAACCGTAATTTGCAAAGAATGGGGAAACTTTAGTTAAGGCATGGATACTGTTATTGTAGGCAAATTCCTCCATGGCAAGGAGGTCCAACCAATTGTCTTGTTGGTAGCTAACTGAACAACAGAGGTATTGTTCGAGGATTTGGTTGACTCTTTTGGTTTGGCCATCAGTTTGAGGGTGGTGTGTGGTTGACAAGTTCACAGAAGTCCCGAATGTTTGCAGCAATCGGCGCCAAAAGTGGGAGATAAATTGAGGACCTCGATAAGAAGTGACATCCTCAGGCAAACCGTGTAAGCGGATGCCATTTTTCAGAAAAAGGGCAGCTGTCTCCTCCCCCGAAATGGTTTTCGAACATGGGACAAAGTGAGCCATCATCGAAAACCGATCGACGACCACTAGCACCGTGTCATGGTCACCGGCTCGAGGAAGGTCAGTGATAAAGTCCATGGAGAGAGATGCCCAAGGTCAACTGGGGATTGGAAGTGGGTGTAGAAGGCCATATGGATGATGGTGAGCTACTTTGGAGCGAGCACAAACGTCACAAGTTTTGATAAATTCTTTGACCAATTTCCAAGGTTGAGACCACCAAAACCCCCGAGAAAGCAATGCCAGCGTTTTGGCGACCCCAAAGTGTCCGACAAGAGGATCATCATGGAAAGTTTGTAGAACTCGGAGGCGACATGGGCCATTTGGTACGTAAAGGAGGTGATTACGATAGAGTAGCCCATCGTGAGTTGTAAAGTGACTGAGATCCGAGCTTTGCCGTTCCTGGGATGGGTTGTTGAGGTGCGCCATGATGTTAGTAGCGAAAGGGTCCAACGTGGTTGCTTGGGCAATCTCGTTGAGTAAGGAATCATCGTGCAATAGATAGGTTGCGAACATGTGGAGTTGATCGGGCCGCAATAAACAATGTGATTGCTGAGAATAAGCGTCGTCGCCTGGGTGCAATGCAAAATCGGGTCGTCGAGAGAGAGCATCCACTTTCCCATGTTGAACGCTGGGTCGGAACAAGATTTCGAAGTCATAGTCAGCAAGAAAAGATGACCAATGAGCCTGCCTTCGATTCAAGTACGAGTGGTGGTGAAGTAGATGAGATTCTTGTGGTCAGTTACCACCTGAATACGATGTTGCGCCCTAGCCAGATAAGGTCGCCATTCAGCGAAGGCTGAGATGATAGCTGCGAGCTCCTTGTCGTAGACTGGATAATTGATTTTCGGGGCTGTAAACTTCCGAGAGTAGAAGGCGACCGGATGTAGGGTGCCATCATCATCAGGTTGGGACAAGACTGCACCTATGGCAAATTCGGAGGCGTCGGTTTCAACCTGGAAAGGGTGGGTGGGGTCCAGGTGGACTAATAGGGGGGCGGAGAGAAAAGCAGATTTGAGGGCATTAAAAGCATTATGTGCTGTGGGGGTCATAAGAAATGGAGTATCTTTCCGGGTAAGTTGGATGAGAGGTTGGACTAGGGATGAGAACCCGTCTATAAATCGTCTATAAAAACTTGCAAAACCAAGAAACGATTGTACCTCTTTCAACCGAGTCGGGAGAGGCCAATCAATGATTGCGGTGACCTTGCGTTTATCCATTGTGATCTTGGTAGGTGAGATCATGTAACCCAGGAATTCCACAGAGGTCCGATTGAATTCATATTTCTCACTTTTGGCGAAGAGCCCATATTCTCGGAGTTTGGTGAGAACCAGCCGGACGTGGTGTGTGTGCTCCTCCCAGTTGGAAGAAAAAACTAGGATGTCGTCAAGGTAGATGACCACGAAATGATTGAGATACTCTCAAAAAATATCGTTCATCATGTGCTGGAAGATGGCTGGAGCGTTGGTAAGGCCGAAAGGCATCACTTTGTACTTGAAATGTCCATAGTGCATCCGAAAAGTTGTTTTCCACTCGTCCCCAGGCTTGATGCGCACCAAATTGTAGGCGCCCCGAAGGTCGATTTTGGAGAAGATATGCCCTGTTCGGAGTTGATTGAGGAGTGCTGGAATTAAGGGCAGGGGGTAACGATTATGTACCGTAACTTTGTTGAGACCCCGATAATCGACACATAAGCGTAAGGAGCCGTCCTTCTTCTTGACAAATAAGATTGGTGCCCCGGCTAGTGATTTGGAGGGTTGAATGAAGCCCTTCGCGAGATTCTCAGCCAAATATGTGCGGAGAGCCTCAAGTTCGGGTTCGGATAACCCATAGATAGGACCGAATGGGGGATGCTCGCCAGCTTGGAGTTCTATTGGGCAATCGTAGGGGCGATGAGCCGGTAATCGATCGGCATTCCGCTTTTCGAAGATGTCGGAAAAGTCACTAAATCGGATGGGTAAATTGGTGACAGGAACGATGAAGTTCCCTGACACAATGGCTAGTGTAGTGACCAAACCAGACTCGACCGCAACAGAATCAAGAGAGTGTCGTGACCGAGTAGGAATTGGCATTGTTGGAAAAGTGATAGAGCGGCTACACCAATCCACCGTCGGATTGTGTGTCTCCAACCAAGATAGCCCCAACACAATATGATGTCGGGGGGTCGCGATGAGGTAGAACGTCAGTTCCTCCTAGTGTGCCCCGATTTGAAGTACCAACGGGATAGTAGCTTCAGTAACCGCCCCCGATGAGAGAACCCGACTGTTGATCGCTTCAACGGATATGGGTTGTGATGTATGGACGGTGGGGATATTATGTGTGCATATAAACGATTTATCGATAAAGCAAGTAGATGCTCCGAAGTCGAGCAAGGCATGAGAATGTATTGAAGTCGAACCAAAACAAAGACTTAATGGCGGTTCAGACTTGTAGGAGCATGGAGAAGGTGATTAACGAGAAGCGTCTTGCGACATGGCTCCTACTACAACCGGACTTGGTCATTTTCCTGTTGTTGAGGAACCTCCGCAAGACGTTGTCGTAGTGTAATTCGCACACTACGTGAAAAATTACATTTTTGGTCTCTCCGGATAGGACATGGAGTACCCGGTGAGAATCGGAAGGAGGAACTGGTTAGGATCGAAACCGGTAAGGAGACTCGGCAAGAGCCGGATGAAGAAGGCCGGTGAGAGTCGGTGAGAAACGGACGAAGAGGACCGGTAAGGAGGACCCGGTAAGAACCAGATAAAGAAAACTGGAGAGAACTGGATGAAGCAGAACCGGCAAGAGCCGGATGAAGAAGGCCGGTGAGAGCCTCTCACCTGATGAAGACACATATTTGTAAATAGAAGAAACTATAAAAATATATATTACATGCATAGGGAAAGATTCGAACCTTGCACCTCCATGTTAATAATGTTAAGCCTTATCACTATACTAGCATATTATGAATTTTAAAGGTATACTAAACTTTATCCCATGTAAATATTCTAGATATGCATGGTACAAAAAGTTACTCATACATACAAACTCGAGTTAAAAGAAAAAGATGGGATAGAAAGTTAATCATGCACATGCAGTATGCATGAAAACTAAAGTTAGAAAAAGCATGTTAGATAAAGCATATAGTCTATAGTTAGAGAAAAAGCATGGATTGTGAAGACTCTGTCATCACTATATAAGGATGAGGAGCACAATGTAATAGGTGTGTGAAATATTTGGGGAATTGGATATATTTCCTAAAACACCAATTAATATAATATATTCGTGGGATTCACGAAGTTGTGATCAAAATTGTCTCTTACTATCTAAATATTGATTAAATACACTAAACTCGTGTGATTCATGAGATTCATAACTTACCTATCTTTCTAATAAATCTGTCCATAACCATAAACTTGTCTCAAATTCTTCCTCCTCCTAGTCCAAAACCCCAGTGGTTCCCACCCGACTCACGCAAATGATCCAGAGCCGAAAGGCACGACACATTTGGTGAACTTGATGTGAAGACGGGTGGCAAGGAGATGGAGAATCAACAAGAGGCGATGTCCATGATGATGATGATGATGATGATTGAGCGGATGCAACAAGAACAACACACGATGTTGGAGATGAAGGCGGTAGTAGAGCGGCTTGTGCGACAAAATGGGGAATTCAATGGAAAGGATGTGTCACGTTACCTATGTGACTATAAGGCGGAGATGATGTGATGTGGGATACCGGAAGGATTGCAAGTGATATCGTTTAGCCGGGTAGCCACGAATGAGCTACAAGAGAGAATCCACAAGATACGGCAACAAAACCCAATATGGGGGTCCTTTGAAGAAGCTTTACGAGAGGCATATGATTACGAGAGACCGAAGGGACGAGATCAGCGAGAGTTCGATGAATGGGTGGCATCAGACAAGACCCACCGAAGTGCAACACTAGCATTCTTAGAGTTTGAGTATCATTTTGCTCAACTCTCGAAGCGGGAACAACGATTGGTGGGGATGGATAAAGTCCTAATGTTCGTGAAGTCGATCGATCGGAAAGAAAGGATGGACATCGGGATCGAACTCGAAGACGATGACGGTGCGAATGGTCTTACTGAGGATTGGGCTGAAGTCGAAAGAGTATGCCGAAGACATGATAAGAGGAAGATGAGAATATCATCGGCAACAACATGGCCTATGAGGGATGATCGATTAAGGATAAACGATGTGGCTGATACGAAGGCCGAAGTACGAGTTGATGGTACCACGGGAGAGGGTGTGGAACAAGGCACCCTCTCTTCTTGCGAAAGAACGACGACCAAGGATAAGGTCGATGACTTGAGAGTGGCGAACACCACTTGAAGAACGGAAGAAGGTTTCGGAATACGAGTGTTCGAGACATCGGATGAGAAAGAGGTAAGCATAATAGATGCTTTCATAATTGATGGAGATAAAGAGTGTGAGGCGGACTTGATTGAGGAGGTCACCACGAAAGATGACATCGAATCAGAGGTGGCTATGGACGAATCAATGGCAGATGGCCGTGTGAAGACTTTCCCACCACTAGTTCTACAGACTTCGGCGGTTGCGTTCGAAAGGCAACGTGAGACCGAAGAGACAGAAGATGGCGGAGAGAAAACAAAGGCCGAAGCTGATGCATACAATGGAGAGATAGCCAAGAAGGTGGATATGCGTGAAACGACGGAGAATGATAATACTGAGGATTCCTGCCCACTAATCCTAGAGACTTCGGCGGTTGTGTCCAAGAAGCAACGTGAGACCGCAGAGACGGGAGGTGGCGGCAAGAAAGGTTAAGTCAGAAGCCGGTTCGGATGGAAGATGATCTGGATGAAATTCCGATCTAAACAAAAACCGACCCAGAAGGGGGCCGACTCGGTCCAAACCGATCAACCGAGTCCGATTCAGCTGAATACGAATCCGATCGGAAGCCAATCTAACCGAAAGCTGATCAGACAAGATCGAATCGGAAAGAAGCTAATTCGATTCAGTCGGAGGTTGAACCGGTCGAGGCCGGTGAACATGAGGAAAAGAAAGCCAACTGAAACCGAGACCAATAGATCGAAACCGACCTGAAAGGGGACCGAATCGGTAAAAACAGATAAACCGAGTCCGGTTCGGGTGAATACGAATCGGAATGGAAGCCGATTCAACCGAAAGACGATCGAGCAAGACCGATCTAGAAAGAAATCAAGGTTGCTAAAGATAAGGAAGAGGCTAAGCAAAGGCACTACCATGAACGACAAGGACCAAGCGGGCCAAGTGGATTTGAAGAGTGTTACCGAGGATGAGATCTCAACAAAGGAGGGCTCTAACATGAAGATTGTCAACTCTAACGCAAGATTATACGACAAAAGTGAACAAAGTGGGAAGCATGGAACATGCACAAGACATGAAGGGTTATGCTCAAGAGGAGCACGAGGAGCCGCGACAACTAACCATGGCCATGCAAACAGTGAACGAAGAATATGGTGGATCGGACGACGACAATGGTTCGGGTGGAAAGAATGGATGTGCTCAAAGTGGAGAGGCAAAGTTGACATAGCAAGAGAAACGGAGTGGATTGCGAGTAAAGGAGAAATACGAGAGCCGGCAACCGAAAACCGGGCGGAGCCGACGACCGAAAACTAGCAACCGAAATAAACCGGCAACAAAATCGGCAATGAGACCGGCGACGATACCAATCGAGCAGAGACCAGATGGAAGAGACTAACAATCACCGACAGCTTCGGCACATACCGGAGGATGTGCGGGTTAGGAGGGGGCGAGTGTCGTAGTGTAATTCGCACACTACATGAAAAATTACATTTTTGGTCTCTCCGGATAGGACATGGAGTACTCGGTGAGAACCGAAAGGAGCAACCGGTAAGGATCGAAACCGGTAAAGAGACCTGGCAAGAGCTGGATGAAGAAGGCCGGTGAGTCGGTGAGAAACGAATGAAGAAGACCGGTAAGGAGGATCCGGTAAGAACCGGATAAAGAAAACCGGCGAGAACTGGATGAAGCAGAACCGGCAAGAGCCGGGTGAAGAAGGCCGGTGAGAGCCTCTCACCTGATGAAGACACATATTTGTAAATAGAAGAAACTATAAAAATATATATTACATGCATAGGGAAAGATTCGAACCTTGCACCTCCATGTTAATAATGTTAAGCCTTATCACTATACTAGCATATTATGAATTTTAAAGGTATACTAAACTTTATCCCATGTAAATATTCTAGATATGCATGGTACAAAAATTTACTCATACATACACACTCGAGTTAAAAGAAAAAGATGGGATAGAAAGTTAATCATGCACATGCAGTGTGCATGAAAACTAAAGTTAGAAAAAGCATGTTAGATAAAGCATATAGTCTATAGTTAGAGAAAAAGCATGGATTGTGAAGACTCTGTCATCACTATATAAGGATGAGGAGCACAATGTAATAGGTGTGTGAAATATTTGGGGAATTGGATATATTTCCTAAAACACCAATTAATATAATATATTCGTGGGATTCACGAAGTTGTGATCAAAATTGTCTCTTACTATCTAAATATTGATTAAATACACTAAACTCGTGGGATTCATGAGATTCATAACTTACCTATCTTTCTAATAAATCTGTCAATAACCATAAACTTGTCTCAAATTCTTCCTCCTCCTAGTCCAAAACCCCAGTGGTTCCCACCCGACTCACGCAAACGATCCGGGGCCGAAAGGCATGACAACATGCACGATGGAATTGGTGTTGAGGGCCTCGCACAGTGCAGTGGCAGATGACACGGCCGGGGTTGCCACAATAGAGACAGAGTCCATTGTCCCGACGATGTTGGCGTTGGGCTTCAGTTAGTGCTTGGAACCGAGCATGGTCGATCTCCATCGGGGTATGGGAATCGACCTCCATTGTGGTATGGGTTTCACTGGCTGATGGTAAGGTTGGTGTGGGCGACAAGTAGGGCTTGGTGATTGTTGCATTCCGAGAAGAAGCTTGAGACCCGCGAGTCCTCCGTTTTCTTGACGAAGTTCGAAAAGACGATTGTCACACTGGACAACTTGGGAGATTACCTGAGACAACGATGTGGGCTCTGGGAACTTTAAGAGAAGAGTCTTGACGTCATTTCGGAGACCACGACGGAAATGGTCGCATAGGGCTTGGTCATCGCAACTAACATCGCAGGAAATCTGGCGGAACTCTGAGGCGTAGATCGAGGCAGGACGTGAACCTTGTTGGACAGAATAAAGCTTTGTGAGTGCTGTTCGTCGCCGATCTATCTCGCCAAATGTCGCTTTGAGCTCCTCCATGATAGCGGTGAAGTCCTCCAAGAGAGGGGATGAGGTCTCGATCAAGGGTGCAAACCATGCTTGCGCTGGCCCAAAGAGAAGCGTGCCGACAAACCCAACCCGAGAAAAGTCCCTAGCATTCTGTTGGGCTGTAATCGGATAATAAGCTGAATTTGGTTGATGAAGTCGCGGCATTTTTGAAATAATACAATTACATTGTGTGCCTCTCTGTTGTTACCGGCCTAAGGTAACACAGTGTATGATACTCGTCCTTCGGTATCCGAATCAAGGTCTTGTGGTAAGGATCAGATCAGATTGGTAAGTCGTTTAGTGATGTCTGACCGTAATCGTTGCCCATATGAATCAAAATTAGTGTGGTTGTGGAGACTGAAAATCCGAGCCGACTGCACCCAATCGCCGTGCGCGATACACGGTGCACTTACGGATGCTCAACACAAATAAGGACTTCAACACAGAACATAGAGTATAAGCAAACAAATTTCTATTATCAAGAATACTGAATACCGTACTCGATTAGCTTTTTGGGTGAAAGCATGTGAATAGAAACACTATTATAGCTAACATGTAACTAAAATGGCCACAACTAAATAGTTTTTTTGTTTGCTATCTTAAAGATAAATATAATTTATTATGGGGAGGAAAATATTACCATTTAAGGTTCACATTTTAGTCGGTCTTTATTTGAGATCACATTCTAAGAATCCCTAAAATTGCCAAAATATGCAAATTACATGTAGCTTTTTACATAGCTAATTAGTTATGTCAAGGACACAGTTAATTGTTCCCATTCCCATGCTTTCACCCTTTTACATTCTTTCCATGCCCTTCTTATAGGGATCATGGGTGGTTATGTTCAGAGCGTTAACAGTTACTACTAATAATAACTAAGTGCCATTTTCAGTCTGTCTTCTTTACTCGTTCGGCCCGTAATTGTTCTTTGACCTTTTCACACTTGGGTCGTCTAGACCGGCCAACACATGGCATGCCCATGGGACAATGCCTGCATGGTCGAACCTCACGGGCTGGTTAGGTCTCTATTGGTTTCTTTGACTGGTGTGAGGGCTCGGTTTGTTGAGGCCATTCACTATCCTTGTCTTGCCACTCCATTGGTAAAAAGGATCTGTAGCCGTTTCGACAAACGGTGTGAATGGAGTGACGAGGGATCGTCGACAACAGGCCCGACGATGGGAAGAAATCTTGAAGACCCGGTTCTGACCCGAACGGAAGGGACGCGTCCATCCGGGGTAGCGACTCTAGAAGAGCTGACGCAGATGGTACGCGATCTCCAGATCGCGCATGCCTGAAAGGATAGTGGAGGATAGTTGGAGGGCCGGAGGCCTTTGGTCGACCAACGATGTATGTGGTGCGACGTGGTCGGTCATGTCCAAAGAGAATCCACTGACTTTGCCGAGGCACTCCGGAGCAATGTAGTGTACTTGTGGAATGGGCGGGTGCACGCAAGCGAGACTCGGAAAGCCCTGGAGTCAAAATACCAGCCGGGGTGGAATGAAGCAGTTAATGGAAGAAGCGATGGCTCGACACGCTGAGGCCGTCCAATTACTTAGTATCAACTGGTATCTGGGTTGGGGGTGACGGCGGTTTGAAGTCGAAAGACTCCAGATTCTAGCTGTTGGTGCTAGAAGGCCTCTCCGGAGTACGACTGAGGAAGGAGGAAGCGAACCACGCGGAGAAGCGAGTCTGGGAGGTTACAGGGTGGAACGATCCGATCCAGGAGAAGACTGGTTTCATGGAAGGGGCGTGCTAGAACCACGATGTTCTGGTGGAGGACAAGCGAGCAGGCAAGGGCGAAGGAGTTGAGCCCTCCAACCAATATGAGACAAGGAGCGTGCCAAAGAAGAACGAAGCCAGTAATTCCGGCTTACAGGAAAGGTTGGAGCCGGCTAGTTACCGGCTGGGCACGGAAATAGAAAGAGGGACAGACTTGCGAAAAGTCCTCGAAGAAAAAATCCTTGACAACCGGGTGGAGCTGACTTTGAGGGAAGTGCTAGGGATCGCCAAGGAGTTACATGACTCCATCGTGGACTTGGTGAAGCGCAAGAGGCTCGCGATGGAGAAGCCTGTGGAGGTATGAACGGCGCACGTGGATGACGCCGCCGTGGAAGATGAAGTGCCAGAGAGCACTATTTGAAGCCGCACTGGGCAAGGGCGACTACGGAAACTCCCGCTCGGATTGGGAACGTTCAGGAACCGGTGGTGGCACTAATAGACCATGGATCCGAAATAAACCTAATGTCCATGGATTTCTACAGGAAGGGGAAATGACCAATCAATACCAAGCACGACTGAAGAATACGCGCGGCCACGTGTACTACGGAGGAGCTGCACGGGGCGTGCTCGAATGTACGCGTTGTCGAGATATTACGCAAGTGCGTGTGGAATCGAGGCGGGGCCGCGGGGGTCTCGAACCAAAGAGCAAGCGAGGGAGGAGAGAGAGAGAACCTGCTACGCAGAACCGGGGATACACAGGGACACGGCCCTTCAACACGGAGAACACGAACGGACATCGACTCAGACAGATGCGGATGACTAGATATGTATATTAACAAAATGGCTAACACGACTACAACCCTCGATGGGGCACAGGTTGGTTACGACCGAACAGGCCGGCGAACAGATGCCGATGCCTGTTCGCTTCGACGCACAAACAGGGGGAACGGGGTGAACGGGGTTTTGCAGGTCGGAGGTGCTGCCGGAAGCACTCGGCGTTCCTCGAAACAGCGCGAGCCTCCTCGGAACCCTGCACAGAAAGCTATCGAGCTCAAGAAGGAAGGAAACAGAGAGAGAGAAGCGTCCAGAAACGGTCCGACAGCACTTCGTCCTCTCCGCCCGAGATGCCTGCAACAGCTCTTTCCTCCTCTTTTTATAGCCGAGCGAGCAGGCCGTCATGTCAGCTTTTATTCCCTGTCCCTTTTGGACAGGGATCCGCTCCGTCCTTCACGCGTCCGCGTAGTTACGCCGCCGACTCGTACAGTTCCTTCGCTCGCGCGTGCGACCGAAAAGACTGTTCGCGCGGTCTTTGTCTCCACTTGTGTCAGGGCCCGTTCCTGCCGATTATCCTCCTAATTCGCTTCCATGTACAACTTGGAGCTTGCGCGCGTGAAGAACCGGTTCCCACGCCTAGGTGCGCCGATTCCGCCTATGGACGGTTTTCTTCACGACATCCGCCCCCACCTAACCGCGCATCCTCCGGTATGCGCCAAGAGAGTTGGGACGGAGAAAACCGGCCCGTCTTCATGCTTCGCCCGTCGGTTCTTCCTCGTTTTCGGATCGTTCGTCACTGCCGACTAGGAGAGCCGGGTCCGGCTCGTCGTCATGTCGCTTCTTGAACGCTTTGATCCGCTTCCCTGCAACCGGTATCGCCACCCTCGTGCCGTCAAGTTCCGCCAGGTGATATGTCCCGTTGTCATTGGCGCTCCGTACCACGTAAGGCCCGAACCACCTTCGTGCGAACTTCCGTGTGGCTCGGTGCTGGTTGTCGAGGCTGCTGTCGTAAACGAGCACCGAGTCACCTTCTTCGATTTTCTTCGGTCGGAGCCGGTGCGTTTGGTCGAACCGGGCTTTGTTCTTTTTCCTTGCCACCCGGAGCTTCTCCGCAGCCAGTTCCACGTCCTCCGGTCTCCGCTCGAGCTGTCGTATGCGCGCGGCCAACAACTCCTCCCGGCTCATCTCGTCCCTCCAGTCGACCGTTGCCCACGAGGAGATCGTCCGTTCCATCGGCATGATCGGCTTCTGGCCGAGCATGAGCTCCGTCGGCATGTACCCGGTTACCGAACTGTGCGTGGTCCGGTCTGCCCACAAAGCATAGGGTAGCAGCCGCGGCCAGTCACCGACTCGGCCTCCGCATGCCCGGACCAACGCCTTGACGATCGGTCCGTGTCCGCGCTCCACCTTTCCGTTCGCCTCCGGATTGTACGCAGTGGTGAGCGAGAGCTTGACTCCCAGCCGGTCGAACAGCTCCGCAGCTTCTTCGGCGTCCAACTCCCCTCGGTCAGCCACGATCTTCCCGACGCACCCGTACCGACATATCACGTCCTCGATTAGGAACCGGCATACGGCCGCGGTCGTTTTGTTCGGAAGGGCCCGGCCTTCCACCTGGTTCGTCAGATCCTCCCGTGCTAGGACCAGGTACCGCATCTGTCCTACTCCCATTGGCATCGTTACCAGATCTACCATCCATTTGAAATGGATGGCCGGAGGGTACGTAGGGTGAAGCTCGTCTCGATGTCGGACTATGGAGTGCATCTGGCAGCTCTCGCAAGTTGTCACGAACCGATGCACGTCCTGGTACTGCCCTGGCCACCAATACTTCCCCTTCAGTTTCTCAAACGTAGCCCATGTTCCACGGTGTCCAGCCCAAGGGCTGTCGTGGTAGGCCGTCAGCAGCTCCTCCTGTTCTTCCTTCCTTGCCACCACCCGGAGCGGAGCGCCGTCCCTCTTCTTCGGGTGCTTCCATAGACAGCCATCCCGGAGAAAGAACCGGTACGCTTTCTTCCGGATCCGGTTGGCCTCGTCCTTCGTCCATGACGCATCGGGCGTCATTGTCTTCAAAAACCCACCGATCTGCAGCCACTCCCCGTCGTACTTGCTCGCGTCGAAGTCGTTAAGCGCCGGAGTGCTTGTCCCGTCGGTTGTTACATGCACAGTCTCGAAGAAGTCCACGCCGACCTCTTCGTCCTCCGAAACCATGCCGCCCTCGTCATCGAATCTCGCCCTTGAAAGCATGTCGGCCATGGCGTTGTCTTTCCCGGAAATGTGTCGTATTACCGGATCTAGGGACTTGATGTACGCTATCCACCTGAGCATTGCTAGGTCCGGCGTCGCGCATCCGGAAACCATGCCGAGAATCGGCATGCAATCCGTCTCTATGACTACCTCCGTCCCGATCAGATAGTCCTTGTCGGCCTTCACCGCCGAAACGATACCCCAGAGTTCGCGTTTAACCTGGGCGTATCCTCGCTGCCGTTCGCTGAGGACCTTCGCGCCGAATCGGATCGGAAACCGATTGCCGTCCTCGTCTTCCTGGTTGACGACCCACCCGATTCCGGTCGGACTCGTGTCAACCGTTATGTACACTGGGGTGCCCTTCCTGTAGACGGCCTTTCGGAGCGCCGGTGCTGCCGAGAGAGCCTCCTTCAGCTTCCGGACCGACTCCGCGTGCTTGTCTAGCCATTCGAATCTTCGCCCTTTCCTCAATAACCCGTATAGCGGCTCCGCAACGTGGGCGTAATGCGGGATCCATATGTGGTAGAATGCGCATGCCCCCAGGAATCTTCGTACTTCCGTGACCGAGCTGCAGTCGGGCTTCATCGCGGAGATGGCTTCTACCTTTGCCGGAGACGGTTTCCGGCCATATGGCCCACATAAGTGTCCGACCACCATGATTTCCGACTGCCCGAAGGCTGATTTCTCCCCCGAGAAGGTGAGCCTCGCAACCTCTAGCCTTTGCAGCACCTTCTCGCAGTCGTCGATGTGCGCCATCACGAATCGCCGGCATCCGTCCGGCCCGACCGTCTCGTCCTTCTCTTCTACCGGGCATCCCTTGATCGGGATGTCGTCTAGAAACGGCATGGTGATGCCCGGGATGCAGTCCCTCAGCACCTTGTTCATTGCATTCACCATGTGGGCCACCGAGTTGGTCCCTCCTTGCGGCAGCGTACACATCCGCACTAGGCCGAGGGGAGTTCGCATCGTCGTGATGTCTCTGCTCTCCACGGCTAGCTGGAACTGGTCGTACCCCGAGTATAGATCACCGACCGAGTAAATCGACCTTCCGGCGAAGGCCTCCGCGAACTCGTCTATGGTCGGTCCGATCCCTGTGTTCCGAATGGTCACCCTATTGACCGGTTGCAGGTCCTGAATGAAGCGCAATGATCCGTTTTTCTTTGGTACGGTAAACCACCGGTTTGAATACGGGGCGCTCGACGGCTCGAGAATGCCCATATCAACTTTCTGCTTCAACAGCTCCATCAACATCGGGATGTGAGCTCTCGGAACCGAAATTGGCTTGAGATTCCACGGTACATGCGGTACCGTGAATATCACCATTGGCTCTACGATCGTCGGGTCTACGCACCCGATTTCCTCCGGTGAGAATGCGAAGGCTTTCCCGTGCCTTCCGAGCATTCTCCGAAACCGGTCTTCCTCCATCGGCAGTAGGAACCCGCCCCCACCGATCTTCAGCTCGCGGAGCGTCTCGTTGGTGAAGGTGTGTCCTATGCAGGCCGGATCTCGTAAGCTGGGGTCCGATGCAACCCCTTTGATTCGGGATTCGCTGCCCTCCGGTAAGGGCGCCGCAACTGGCCTCACCTTCCGGTCCACCGTCTTGTACTTGGTGCTCACTCGGGCCGTCCGTTCCGACTCGAGCCCTCGACCGAAGTCTGCGATGACTTCGTACATTTCTTCGGAACATACCGGTATCGTCCGGTCTTCGTTAAGGTCTTCTTCGACTACCTTCCCCAGCATCCCCAAGGTGTCGTCGAGGGAGACTGCCTCCACGGCTCCGTTGATTCCTTCGTCAGGGCCGAGAACTCCGCACGCCCGAAGTCTCCCCTCCGTCTTTGTTTTCTCTCGGCCGGTGATGCCGACCATCGTACATGCTCCGCTGTCGGAGAAGCAAAATTTCCTACCTATTGTACACGGTTTTATCGTACAGATGTGGGGGTTTCCCGGAGCATCCGGACTGTCGCGGCCCCACGCCTTGGCAGTCCTCTCTAAAAATCCTCTCGGTTTTCGGAACCGAGGGAGTCGCGGTTACGTTCGTGGTTCGGCCGTACCGTCAGAAACTGGACCGAATGGCGCCCGTCTTGGCTTTTGACCCTTGCGTAGGCCGAACCATTGTCCAGCACTTTGGTCTCCATTCGCGCCGCCGTGATGTACGGCTCTCCCAGAATGACCGGATGCGAAGACGTCTCCTGCACGAAGAAGTGCTGGTCAATCTCAACGTCGCCGATCTTGACTCGCACATTCGGACAGGCCCCGTGCAGTTCCTCGGTGGCGCGCGTTGCTGCCCTTATTTTCCACCCGTGCTTGGTGTTGATCGGCCATTTGCCCTTCTTATAGAAGTCCATGGACATCAAATTGATCTCCGATCCGTGGTCCACCAAAGCTATCACCGGTTCCTGGACATCGCCGATCTTTACCGGGGTTTCCGTGGTCGCTCGGGCCCAGTGTGGTCTCGAATAGTGGCTTTCCGCCCACTCGTCTCCCAGCGCCATGTCGTCTAGGTGCGTCGTCCGCACTTCCACCGGTCTTTCCGGTTCTGTCTCCGTCGACAGCCTCTTCCGTTTCACCAAGTCCACGATGGAGTCGTGGAACTCCTTCTTGGCAATTCCCAGCACCTCTCGTAACGACAACTCCACCTTGCTGTCGAGGATCCGTTCCTCCAGGACCTTTCGTAAGTCCGTGGTCCTTTCTATCTCCGTCCCCAGACGGTACCCGCCCTTCTGGGGTTTATCTTGCGTACCGGCCCCGCCGGCTTCGTCCCGTCGTGGCCCGGACCGGGTCTCGTATCGTTGTGAGGGCCCGGTCGTCCCGGGTCTCCCCACCCGCTTCTCTTCTACCAGAGCCTCGTAGTTCTGGCAAGCGGCTTCCACGAAGCCCGTCCTTTCCTCGACCGGGTCGCTCCACCCGGTCATCTCCCGTACCCGTTTCTCCGCACGGTCCGATTCCTCCCCTTTAAGCCTTGCACCGGCAAGGCCTTCCAGCATCGTCGGCCAGAATCCGGCTTTGCTTTCCCTTCGGGCCTCGCCGCCCCCGACTCGAATGCCGGCCGACGCCGAGTAGTGGACGGTTTCCGCGTGTCGGGCCGCCGCCTCTTCCATCAACCTTTTCATACCACCTCGCCCGTCGTTTCGGCTCAGGGCCCTTCGGGTGTCGCTGGCATGCACCCGTCCTTCCCACAGGTACACCACCCTGTTCCTCAGCGCCTCCGCGAAGTCGCCGCAGTCCTTCCGAATGTGGCCGACTTCATCGCACCACATGCACCTGTTTCCTGCCGCCGGCCGTCGGTCACGAGCCGGTTCGCCTCCTTCCCTTCGGGCCTGCGCGATTTGGAGGTCCTTTATCGCCTTCGTCAATTCCTCCAGCGCCGCTCCTCCGGTTGAGCCTCTGACTACGCCGGTCGAAGCCGAACCGGTATCCAACCACTCTCGGTTCTCTTCCTTTCGCACCTGTGGCGCTGGTTCGAGCTTCCTTGCTGCAACCGAGCCCGACCCGGTTGCCCCGTTATCCGCCCATTCTCGCCGTTTGTCGAAACGGCCACAGACCTTCCTGACAGCCGCCCAGTCGGTAGTGAGCCCGTCTTCGGTTTCCAGCAAGAGGCCCACTTGCTCCCGATCCCGCTCGTCGACCGACATGACAAACAGCAAGACCCGGCTCGTGTCCAGGATGGTTCGGTCGAGCGCCGAAAGGCGCGCAAAGTTTTCCTCGAACTCCCGGAGGAGCGCCGACGCGTTTCTTCCCTTCCCCGGGGACTCCACCCATTCCATGAACCTTCGCTTCGAAAGCCGGAGCGCGTCGTCCAGCCCGTATTTCTCTAGGAGCCGACCTTCGAACTCCTCCCAGGTACGGCTCTCCGTCCGCACCTCGAGCACCTCCGCATGGATGCTCGGCATCGCCACTCGGGGAAATCCGGCAAGACGCCTTTCTTCCGGAATGTCTCGCATCAGCATCTCTGCACCGTAGGACGCCAAATACTTCGTGGCATCCTTCCCATCGAACCGGCCGATCGTGCCGACGACCGCCTCAATAGCTCTGTCGAGGGCACCGGTGATCTCGCGCGCGTTTACAATCCGATCCACAGCCGAAGCCATGGCCTCTGCGAGATCCGACCACCTCATCTTCTGCTCTTCTGCCGCCTCTTTCACGTCGGGTTCACCAAAGATGTCGAGATATTACGCAAGTGCGTGTGGAATCGAGGCGGGACCGCGGGGGTCTCGAACCAAAGAGCAAGCGAGGGAGGAGAGAGAGAGAACCTGCTACGCAGAACCGGGGATACACAGGGACACGGCCCTTCAACACGGAGAACACGAACGGACACCGACTCAGACAGATGCGGATGACTAGATATGTATATTAACAAAATGGCTAACACGACTACAACCCTCGATGGGGCACAGGTTGGTTACGACCGAACAGGCCGGCGAACAGATGCCGATGCCTGTTCGCTTCGACGCACAAACAGGGGGAACGGGGTGAACGGGGTTTTGCAGGTCGGAGGTGCTGCCGGAAGCACTCGGCGTTCCTCGAAACAGCGCGAGCCTCCTCGGAACCCTGCACAGAAAGCTATCGAGCTCAAGAAGGAAGGAAACAGAGAGAGAGAAGCGTCCAGAAACGGTCCGACAGCACTTCGTCCTCTCCGCCCGAGATGCCTGCAACAGCTCTTTCCTCCTCTTTTTATAGCCGAGCGAGCAGGCCGTCATGTCAGCTTTTATTCCCTGTCCCTTTTGGACAGGGATCCGCTCCGTCCTTCACGCGTCCGCGTAGTTACGCCGCCGACTCGTACAGTTCCTTCGCTCGCGCGTGCGACCGAAAAGACTGTTCGCGCGGTCTTTGTCTCCACTTGTGTCAGGGCCCGTTCCTGCCGATTATCCTCCTAATTCGCTTCCATGTACAACTTGGAGCTTGCGCGCGTGAAGAACCGGTTCCCACGCCTAGGTGCGCCGATTCCGCCTATGGACGGTTTTCTTCACGACAGCGTGAAGATCGGCGTTGTCGAGATTGATCAACACTTTTTCGTGTAGGAGACCTCCTTGCATCCGGTGATTCTTGGCGAGCCATACATTACGGCGGCCCGTATGGAGACCAAAGTGTTGGACAACGGTTCGGTGTACGTGCGGGTGAAGAGCCAAGATGGGCGTCACTCCGTCCAATTTTTGATGGTGCGACCAAACCACGAGCGTAACCGCGAGTCTCTCGACAACGACGACCGAGAGGATTTTTAGAGAGGGCTATCAAGGTGTGGGGCCGCAATAGTCTGGAGACCCCGGAGAAACCACATACGTGTACAATAGATAGGAATTTTTGGTTCTTCGACAATGGAGGTTTTACTATAACCGGCGTTAGAGACCGGGAAAGGAAAAGGGTCGAAGAGCGTTTAAGGGCGTGCGGTGTCCTTAGCTTCGACGACAAGATTAGCGGTGCCATGGAGGCGGTCTCTTTCGACGACACCCTTGAAGAGATTGGAAGGGTGGCCGATGAAAGTATGAGCGAAGACCAAGTAATTTCGGTTAGTTCTGTGGAAATGTACGAAGTCATCGCGGACTTCGGAGAGATGATTGGGTCGGAGAAGACGGCCCAGTTTGACACCAAGTACAAGATTGTGGACCGGAAGGTGAGGCCGGTCGGAACTCCCTTTGCCAGAGGGTAGCGAGGAGCGAATGAAGGGGGTTGTGTCAGACCCCAAGTCTGCGGAATCCGGCTAGCATAGGGCATCGGTTCACCAACGAGACGCTAAGGGAGCTGAAGATTGGTGGGGGTGGCTTCCTACTGCCGGCAGAAGAGGGCCGGTTTCGGAGGATGCTCGGGAGGCACGGGAAGGCCTTCACATTCTTGCCGGAGGAGATCGGTTGTGTTGACCTGACCATCATGGAGCCGATGGTTATCTTAACGGTGCCGCATGTGCCGTAGGACCTCAAACCAATCCTAGTACCAAGAGCTCAGATCCCGAAGTTGATGGAGCTACTGAAGGAGAAGGTGGAGATGGGCATCCTCGAGCTATCAAGTGCCCCATATTCGAACCGGTGGTTTACCGTGCCGAAAAAGAATGGCACATTGCGCTTCATTCAAGATCTACAACCGGTCAATAAAGTGACCATTCGGAACGCATGAATTGGTCCAACCATCGATGAGTTCGTGGAGGCCTTCGCTGGAAGGTCGATCTACTCGCTTGGAGATTTATACTCAGGCTACGATCAATTCCAACTAGTCGTAGAGAGTAGGGATATCACGACGATGCAGACCCCTCTTGGCTTAGTGCGGATGTGTACCCGCCGGCAAGGAGGGACCAATTCGGTGGCACACATGGTGAACGCTGTCGAGGAAATCCTCGCGTGTTCGCGAAATGAAGCAGGACCTCCAGGGTCCTAGACCGGAAGGATTCAATGTTTTTGGCAGCGTAAGCAAGAAAGTATTGAAAATAGATGAAGAAAGAGAGAGATTGAGATAGAGATTGAACCCTTGACTTTAGTTTTACAAGACAAGATACATCACCATTAGGATAACTCGGATCTTTGATTAAAAGTTTCTTTTTTTACTTACCTCACTCCTCCTTACACAAGCCCAACTATAGGCTTTTATAGGTCTCTCCACGCAAAAACCATGGGCTAAAACCATGGGCTAAAACCATGGTTTTGTGCCCACGGTTTCTATATGTTTGCGTCCAACAAAATACTGAATATGAAAAGGAAATATACAAATTCTAAAGCACTTAGTAGTGGCTTTAGTGGTAAGTTAGCTCGTCTCTTATCATTGAGGTGCAAGGTTCAAGCCTTGCTTGCACCCCTTTGTATGGACTCAAAGGTTACTAGGCATTAGTCTTATTTTATTTACAAATGTTTGAGTGCTCATTACACTTTCTCGATTTTGTTTGTTCCACACGATTTTCACACCGTTGCCGAAAATCTTCACGACATCCACCCCCACCAAACCGCACGTCCTCTGGTACGTGCCAAAAAGAGAGTGCGAGATTTCGGCTACGGTGACCAATCAGATTCTTCCACGTCCTCATTCACATCCATCCTATTATCTTCATCGTCGAGATGATCGAGGTCAGGATCCTCGTCTTATCTTTTCTTGAAAATATTTACTCTTTTCCCCACAATGGGTATGACCAACCTTGATCCGTCTAGCTCCGCAAGGTGGTACGCGGCATTATCGTTGGCACTTGCGAACTTTCTTGTTGTATTGTGTTGATTGTCAAGGCTGCTGTCGTAGACCAATACCCAATCTCCTTCTTCGATCTTCTTGGGATGCAGTCGATGCGTCTTGTCGAACCGAATTTTGTTCTTCACTTGGGCTACCTCCATCATCGTTCACGCTTTTTCTAGATCTTCAGGTCTTCTTTCAAGTTTCCTTATCCGTGCCGCTAATAACTCTTCTTGGCTCATCTCGTTCTCCCATGGTATCGCTACCCATGAGGTGATCGTCCTTTCGATGGGCATTGCCGGCTTTTGTCCATACATAAGCTCCGTTGGCATATACCCTGTCACCGAGCTGTGTGTCGTTCTATCAGCCCACAAGGCATAGGGCAATAGTCATGGCCAATTCCCGACTCGACTGTTGCATGCTCGTACGATGGCTTTGACGATAGGTCCATGCCCTCCCTCTATCTTCCCATTCACTTTTGGATTGTAGGCAGTCGCGAGGGAGAGCTTCATGCCTAGTCATTCGAAAAGCTCCATTGCTTCGTGTGCATCCAACTCCCCTCGGTCGGCGACTATCTTTCCCACACATCCGTATCGGCAGACAACCTCTTCGAGTAGAAATTTGCAAACAACCGATGTCGTCTTATTTGTCAAGGCCCTTCCTTCCACTTGATTTGTCAAGTCTTCTCTTGCCAGAGCTAAGTACTTCATTTGTCCCACTCCCATTGGCATTGAGACCAGATCCACCATCCATTTGAAGTGTATGGTGAGCGGGTATGTCGGTCGTAGCTCATCACGATGACGTATATTCGAATGTACTTGGCATGTTTCGCATGTGGACACGAAATTGAGTACATCTTTGTACATTCTTGGCCCTAGTACTTCTCCTTCAACTTCTCGAACGTCACCCATGTTCCTCTATGACCTGGCCAGGCACTCTTGTGGAATTCGGTCATTAGCGTCACTTGCTCTTCTTTCTTCACCACCACTGGATGTGGTATTCCTGTCCTTCTTTTTGGGTGTCGCCAAAGGAATTCTCCCTTCAAGAAGTATTGGTAAGCTTTCTTCTGGATTCATAGGGCTTCCTCCTTCGTCAACGAAGCATATCGTCATTGTTCTTAGGAATCTTCCGATTAGTAACCACTCCCCTTCCGATTACTCTTCCTCATTGAAGGCGTGGAGGTTTAGTGTGCCCTTGTCTTCCGCCGATAGTAGAGCCATATTGAAGAAGTCGAGGGTGACGTCTTCATCTCTCGAAACCATGTCACCTTCATTCTCAAATCTTGCCCTCGACAGCATGTCAGCCACAACGTTCTTCTTCCCTTCAATATGGCGGATCTCTGGGTTTAAAGACTTCATATAGGTGATCCACCTTAGCATAGCTAGATCTCGTGTCGCACATCCTGAGATCATCCTGAGGATTGGGAGACAATCTGTCTCAATTATTACTTCCGACCCGATTAGGTAGTCTTTGTTCATCTTCACTGCCGACACAATACCCCAAAGTTCCCACTTGACTTGGGCGTATCTTTGTTGTCGTTCACTGAGAACCTTTGCTCCGAACCGGATGGCATATTGTGCATTATCATCTCCTTCTTGGTTGGTGACCCACCCGATTCTGGTTGGGCTCGTATCTACAGTCACATAAAACGGCTTCCCTTCGGTATAGTCAACCTTTCTTAGTGCTGGAGCTTCAAGAAGTAGTTTCTTCAATCTTCGCATCGCGTTGGTGTGCTTGTCTCGCCATTCGAACTTCATTCTTTTCTTTAGCAATCTATATAAAGGTTGGACGACATGAGCGTAGTGTGGAATCCAGACATGATAAAACGTGCATGCTCCAAGGAACCTTCGAACCTCTGTTTGGTTTACGCATTCTTCTTTCATGTCCTGGATCGCGTTCACCTTGGATGGTGAAGGCTTCCAGCCATATGCTCCACACAAGTGACCTACCACCAAGATCTCTGGGCGACCTACCACCAAGATCTCTGGTTGCCTGAATACAAATTTTTCTCCCGAAAATGTCAAATTCGCATCTTCGAGCCTTTGAAGCACCTTCTCGCAATCTTTCATATGATCCGCAACGAACTTCCTACACCCTTCCTTATCTTTCGATTCATCTTTCTCCTTATCCGAACATCCTTTTATCGGAATATCATCCAAGAATGGCATCGTGATGTTCGAGATGCAATCCTTCAAGAACTTGTTCATGGCATTCACCATATGAGCCATCGAGTTCGTTGCACCTTGAGGTAAGGTACACATCCGCATGAGCCCGATCAGAGTCCTCATGGTCGTAATGTCACGACTGTCGATTGCCAACTGGAATTGGTCATATCCGGAGTAGAGATCGCCAATGGAGTAGATGTATTAGAGATCTAGGTACTAAAGTAAGCTTAAGATAAGGATAAACTAATGATAGATAGAAAGGAGAAAGAGAAAGAAGGGTGTTGATCCACCCGACCACCCCCGAGCGAAGGGATCGAGACAGACTCAAGCCTCAATTGGCGTCCCATACCACCGCCGTGGTGTCGAGTCGTACCTGGTGCTGGAGCGCTCGCTACAAGAGTTGACCCTCCACAAGAGCAGAGTCTCGATGTAGTCAAAAGATGATCAAATGAAGGTAGCTAGGCCTCTTATTTATAGCGATACCCAAGGCCCCCAGGCAAGTTCACACTTGACCTAATGGGTTGTCTCAATCCCGAGTATTTAAAGTAATCCTCCCCTTCTTTACACTCTCGTTTAACCCTCACACTTATCCACGTGTATAGAATACTACGGTAAATTCTCACCACGGGATATTAAATGGTCATGCCCGTAACATACTCCCCTTCTTTAAAACATTGCACTCTTGCAATGGAAAGTTAGGGAAGTTTGTTCTTAGAGTATTCTCGCGTTCCCATGTGGCATCTTTGATAGATTTGTCCATCCATTTTATTTTAAATTCTCGGATTTCTTTAGTACGTAACTTTTTTGTTTTAACATCGAGAATTCTTTCTAGTAAATGTGGTTTCGAAGATACATCTTCAGAAGTAACCAGAGTTTCAGTTGTAACTGTATTGTCGCCAGAACCTAGAAGTTCTTTTAGACAACTGACATGGAAGACTGGATGTATTCCAACACCATCGGGAAGAGCGAGACGATAAGCTGATGACCCAATGCGTTTGAGGACTGTAAAAGGTCCACAAAACCGTGGGGCTAACTTAGCGCACTTACCCGTAGACAATGTCTTAGAATTGTGAGGTACACGTAAAAATACCTTCTGTCCAGGTTGAATACACGAGGTTGCCTATGATGGTCCGCATAAAAACGCGCTCTACCTTGAGCTGTTTTTATATTATCTCGTGCAATATGCAACATATCTTGCATATCCCGAAGAAAGTTTTGCGTACTTCGCAACTCATCATGATGTATATTAACATCAATCGGGGCTCGTGGCTGAAAACCATACATCAACATAAAAGGACTATATCCCGTCGATGTATGCTTGGAGCTGTTATAAGCAAACTCCAAAATTGGGAGATAACGTTCCCATTTTGTTGGTTTTGCACCAACGTATGCTCGAAGCATGTCCTCAATAATTTGATTTACTCGTTCTGTCTATCCATCGGATTGAGGATGATCCGTGGAGCTCATGCTCAACGTAGTTTCTAACTTCTTAAAGACTTGCGTCCAGAAGTCACTAGTAAACTTTGGATCTCGATCACTCACGATATCCATCGGTAACCCATAAAAACGAAATAATTCGTCAACGAATTGGTAAGCCAATTCAGGAGTTGTTACCATGGTTTTAGTAGCAATAAATCTAGCCATTTTAGTTAGTCGATCAACCACAACCCAGATGACATCATGGCCATTTTAGTTGGTCTGTCAACCACAACCTAGATGGCATCAAGAACTTTTTGGGTGCGAGGAAGGCTAACAATAAAATCCATGGATATACTTTCCCACTTATTATTGGGAATGTCCAAGGGATGTAAAAGTCCTGCGGCTTTAAGTCGCTCGGCTTTGTTAACCTGACACTGGTGACATTTAGTCACATAGCTATGTATGTCAGGACGCATCTTAGGCCAATAAAATTGAGTGGAGATGAGAACGAGTGTACGATGTATTCCAGGGTGCCCTGCTGAGGGTGCATCATGGCATTAAAAAAGAATCCTCTTTTTGACCTCGGGTAAATCTGGAACACAAACCTTCCCATTACGGTAGAGAAAACCGTTAGCAATGTGGAAGTATTCCTTCAAGGATGTGGTGGTGTCTGTTCCAGACTCAACTCTTGCCCAATATTTTGCAAAATAACTATCATCAGGATACTTTCCTCGAAGGTGATCCTAAAGATCTGATGTTATTTCAGTGAAGCTAAGCATGTTAACTTCACGGATGCGACTTAGTGCATCAGCGACAATGTTCATGGAGCCTTTACGATATCGTATGGAAAAATCAAAGTCTTGGATGAGATCAGCCTATCGTGCCTCACGACCTTTGAGGTCTTGTTGGTCACAAAAATATTTCAAGGACTCATGGTCCGTAGTTACCACAAAGCGATTTCCATAAAGATAATGGCGCCATGTTTTGAGTGCATGTATAACTGCAAATAATTCATTTTCTTGAACGGTATACCGACATTGAGCAGAATCAAGTTTCTTACTCTCGAATGCTATTGGTTTACCATCTTGATACCAGACAACACCTATAGCATAATTGCTTGCATCGGTTTCAACCTCAAAAGGTTTTGAAGGATCTCGTAAAAGAAGTGAAGGAGCCTTGCAAACCAGGTCCTTGAGTTCCTTAAAGCCGAGGTCTAGTGTAGCATTCCACACAATAGGTTTTGTAGACTTACGCGTTTGACCTTTTAAAAGATCAGTAAATGACATCGTCAATTGGGAGTATTTACGAAGAGACTTTCGCAAAAACCCGATAAAACCAAAGAATGATCGAACTTCTCGAATAAAATCCGAAGAGTGGGCCAAAGCTTGATTTTCTCAATGCGAGAAGGATCAATTTCAACTTCTCGTTCGGTTATGAGATGTCCTAGATAAGTAATTGATTTCTTGAAGAACTCACATTTTGAGATCTTCACATAAAATTGTTTGTCACGCAATGTTTGTAAAACAAAGCGGACATGTCTAGCATGTTCTTTTAATGTACAGCTATAAACTAAAATATCATCGAAGAAAATAACGACAAATTTTCCAAGTTGTTCTCAGAAAATGTCATTCATTTCTTGTTGAAAAGTAGTTGGAGCATTGGTCAAATCAAAAGGCATAACCAAAAACTCGTAATGGCCATAGCGCATACGAAATACCGTTTTAGGAACATCGTCCTCACTTATTCGTATTTGATGGTAGCCAGTATGGAGATCAAGTTTCGTAAAATACCGAGCTCCCTAGAGACGGTCAATTAGATCATTAGCCCGGGGCAATGGGTACGAATTCTTGATCGTCACTTTATTCAAGCGTCGGTAATTAATACACATACGCCATGTGCCCTCTTTCTTTTTTACCAAGAGAACTAGTGCACCCCATGGAGATTTACTATAACGTATGTAACCCATTCGTAAATAGTCCTTGAGTTGCTTAGATACCTCGGATCAACTTAAGCGATAAGGAGGTATACTTATGGGTGCAACACCAGGTACAATATCTATATGATGGTCTATATTACGTTTAGGAGGTAAGCCATTTGGTAGTTCACTCAGAAAAACATCACGAAAATCATTTAAGATTTCATCAAGTTGTTGTTCAAAATATGTTAATTGAACCGAGACATTATCGATATTGTAAACGTGAATGTCCGGATCAAGTACACAATAAAATAGAGTAGAACAAGACAACTTGGAAATTGATGGATACGAGGAAACAATCGAGAGGGATTGTTTTTTTACACATTGAATAAAATGAGTACAATCGTTCAGTACAAATGTAATTGAATGATGAACCCAATCAATAGATAAAGAAGAGTTTTTATTATAAAACCAGGGATAATCCAGTATTACATCGGTGGTACAAAGATTCATTACATGGAAATCTACTTCCTCTATATAAGTATCAATAGAAATTCCTAATGAATGAATCACCCCGTTGATGTATTGTACTCTTCCATTAGCCAAGTGCACCGTGTAGGTGTGATCACATACGGTTGGTTGGATTCCCCATATCTGAACCAAACGATCATTCACAAAATTGTGTGAGCTTTCTGAATCAAATAAAAATTGTACGGGAGATCCATTGATATACCCGTTTGCACGTAGTAAATCATTGGGACCCAATACATAGTGAGGGAAAGAACATTGACAATTACCTAAATGATGTGTATAGACCTGAAGGACATTAGGAATCTGACCTTTTGGTCTGCATCTTTAGCTTTGTTGTCGTGCTCTTTCCATTGGAGCTTTCGACATTGATCTTTTGTATGACCCTTCTTTTTGCAGAATACACAAAAAGGATGTTGTCGCTTACAATCGCGATCCATGAATTCGTCGGGTGTCTTGTGTTTCCCAACGATTTGCGACTGCTTAGTCCTGGGTGTTTTGTTAGGTTTGTTGTGGTCCTTCTTCGAAGTGCGTTGATAGCGAAGAACTATTTCAACGGCCTCTTCGAAGGATTTTGGATCCTTATCGTGCACTATCCAGTGATAGTCCGAATTGGGGATGCCATTGACAAAACAAGCTATCAACCAATTGTCCCCTTCTAGACCCGATTTTTAGATTTGGGTTCTAGCATGGTGAACAGTCTTCTAGCGAGGAAAATTTCCTGCTAGAGAGGTTCATTAAAGCTTGTGCTGCCTCGGTTTGAGAGGGAGGTTGCAGAAATTGGCCCTTAAAAACCGTGACAAAATCTGTCCAGGTATCGGGTAATTTCCCCATAGTACGGAGCCCACGCCACCAGGCGGCGCCCTTACCCCCGAGTTCTCGGCCGACATATGCAATCTTCGTACTATCTGGCATGAGATAGAGCTCAAAATGAGACTCCCATCATCCCAGCCATGTGTAGATTGCTTCTTCGGTTCTTTCCTTTTTGTCTCCCGTAAATGGCTTAACGACAAATGATGGTTCACCTTGTTGCTCATCAGGTCTATTAGTCTCACATTGTAGACTACACATCAATCAATCACCATCAATCAAAAGACAAAAGACAAACAAAGAAACATTAGTACATAGCTCTAATACCAAATATTAGAGATCTAGGTACTAAAGTAAGCTTAAGATAAAGATAAACTAATGATAGATAGAAAGGAGAAAGAGAAAGAAGGGTGCCGATCCACCCGACCACCCCCGAGCGAAGGGATCGAGACGGACTCGAGCGTCAATCGGCGTCCCATACCACCGTCGTGGCGTCGAGTCGTACCTAGTGCTGGCGCGCTCGCTACAAGAGTTGACCCTCCACAAGAGCAGAGTCTCGATGTACTCAAAAGATGATCAAATGAGGGTAGCTAGGCCTCTTATTTATAGCGATACCCAAGGCCCCCAGGCAAGTTCACACTTGACCTAATGGGTTGTCTCAATCCCGAGGATTTAAAGTAATCCTCCCCTTCTTTACACTCTCGTTTAACCCTCACACTTATCCACGTGTATAGAATACTACAGTAAATTCTCACCACGGGATATTAAATGGTCATGCCCGTAACAAGATGGACCGGCCTGCAAACGCTTCGGCAAATTTGTCGACGCTCGGACCGATTCCAGTATTTTGAATTGTCACCTTGTTGATGGGTTGAAGATCTTGGATGAATCACAATGATCCACTCTTCTTCAGCACCGTGAACCACATATTAGAATAGGGAGCATTCTACTGTTCCAAAATTCCCATATCCACCTTCTCATTTAAGAGCTCGATCAGCTTCGGAAGGTGTGCTCTCGGAACCGGTATCGGTTTCAAATTCCAAGGCACGTGCGACACCGTGAAGATTACCATCGGCTCTATTGTCCTTGGATCAACACATTCGATTTCTTGTGGGAAAAATGCGAAAACCTTCCCATGTCTCCCAAGCATGTAGCGAAACATTCGCTCCTCTTCAGGGAGGAGAAAATCCTCGCTTCCAACTTGTAGCTTCCCTTTCGTCTCTTCGGTGAATACATGACCTATTGCCTTTGGATCTCTTAAGCTTGGATCGTTAGCGACTTCCTTCATCTTTTGCCAGCTATCTTTGGGTAGCGGAACCGCAACTGGCTTGATCTTCTATCCACCGTTTTATATTTGTGTTGATGTCAGCTTCCTTCATCAAGATGCTTCGATGATATTCATTGATGGAGTTAACCGAAATCACGTGTCGATCGTGAAGATAGCTCAAGTCCACGACGTCCTCGATTTCACCGATGGTGTTGTTAAATGAGGCTTCTTCCATAATATGAGTCATGAATTCTTCTTCTAAATCTATTATGTTTTCTTCTTTCAGCATCTTCTCGAAGTCTTGTATCCGATGCTTGTCCTTCTTGTCAGGTAGTACTAGTTTACATGCACCACTAGGTGTGACACATGTTGCTTCTCCTCACAATCCACACACTCTACCTTCTTGTGGGGACTTGTGATTGCTCGGACTATTTGTGCCCCATGTTTCAATAGTTCGGTCTAAAAATCTGAGGATTCGCCTCCAAGACTATCTCGATTTCTTTCATGATTAGCTCGCACCGTTAGAAATGGAACAGATCTTTGATTGTCAAGACTCTTGATTCACGCGAAGGCTGCTCCATTATTGAACACCTTGGTCTCCATCCGGGATGATGTGATATATGGTTGACCCAGGATGACAGGATGCAAAGCCGATTCTTGCACGAAGAAGTGTTGATCCATCTCCACATCCCCAATCGTGACTTTAACATTGGGACAACCTCCGTACAAGTCCTTCGTGGCCTTCGTTGCCGCTTGAATCTTCTATCCGTGGTTTGTATTAATCGGCCATCTTCCCTTTTTGTAGACCTTAGTTGACATGAGGTTAATCTCTGAACCATGGTCAATCAAAGCTACCACAGTCTCTTTCTTCTCCCCGATCTTCACCGACGTCTCCGTTGTCTCTCTTGCCCAATGAGGCCGAGAGTAATGGTTGTCCGCCATCACTTCTTCTTCTTTCTCCTCTTCTGATCTTGCCATAGTTATGGAACTTGTTTTCATCTCCTCTTCATCCGCTTGTTGCCTCTTCTATTTAATCAAGTCCACGATAGTATCGTGGAACTCCTTCTTAGCGATCCCAAGTAGCTCTCTCAAAGTAAGGTCGACATGACTGTCTAAAACCTTTTCCAGAAGGACCTTCTGCAAGTCGGTTGTTTGTTCTATGTCCGACCTTAGCTTGTAAGTTGGCGCCGCTCGTTCATTTCCTTTCTTCACAGATTCATCGACTTCTATCCGAGAAGGTTGGCTCGATCCACCGGGCTTCATGCTTGTTTCTCCTATCTCTTTTCGTGGCATAGGTTGGGCTTGTCCTTGTCCTTCTTTCCCTGCATTCCTCGTATTGTGACGCTTTGATGTGCCATCTTCTTCACCGGTTCTTTTCCTCTTCTCTTCAACAAGAGCTTCATGGTTGTCACACACAACCTCCACAAAGCTCGTGTTATCGTCGACTGGATCCAACCATCTGGTAACTCGTCGCACATTCCGATCAGCAAGTTGTAGATCCTTCAAATCTATTTCGCCTTTCTTTTCGCACTCAAATACCGTTGGCCAAAACCCAACTCTCGGGTTGATCTTCTTTAGATTCTCTCTTCCAACTCGTATCCCGGCTGATGCGGCATAGTGCATGGCTTCTACATGCCTTGCATCTTCCTCTTCCACGATCTTTTTCAGCCCACCTCTTCCAAAGTTCACTCGTAGTGGCTTCCGGGTCTCACTTGAATGAATCATGTTGCTATCCAAATAGACGATGTTCTTGCGAATCGCATCTTGCAAGTCAGTGCACTCCCTTCGTGAGTGCTCGAAGTTGTCGCGCCACACACATCTATACGCTTTTTTTCCCTTGGGCCTGCTGTCGTGAAGAAAACCATCCCCAGGCGCAAACCGTGTATAGCATGTGTGAACCGGCCCTTACACGTGGGCATGCCCCTTGTTGTATAGTAGATAGGTAGGCACAAAAGTCGAATCCTAGGTAGCAATATTCTATAGGGAGAATCGAGGAGTATCTCTGTCCGAAAGGATAGAGAATTAATGTGATGTAAATGGGTGAAAGGGCCTCCCTCCTTGAGCTATAAAAGAGAGGGAGACGGGGAGAGAAGGGAGGGCACTAGAGGGGAACGAAGTGCTGTCGGACTAGGACCGAGCTCTTCTTCTCTGTCGTTCTCCATAGCTTTCTTTTGCGCAGGTTCTTAGGAGGTTGATTCTGCTCCGTGGAACGCCTGTGTGCTTCTGGCAGAATCTCCATCTTGCTCCCCTGTGTGCGTAGGTGATCAGGCGTCGGCATCCATCTCGCCGACCTGATCGGCTGTAACCGTTCAAGTCGTCCGCATACATACAAATACATACATATTTTTTATATACATACGCTAGTGTTCTCAACTCGTGTCTCCTGTGTTGATTGGGCCGCATCCCCGTGCGCTTCTTTGTCTATACGTGTGTGAGCGTCTCTCTCTTTGTTCCTCTTTTCTCACCTATTCCTCAGTCCAAGACACCAGTGGTCCCGCCTTGTTCTCCACGCACGCGCGTAGCAACTCGACATCTTTTGCTGAACCCGACGTGAACAGGCGGCAGAGGCGTAGAAGATGAGGGGGTTGGACCTCTTAGAAGCCATGGCTTCGGCTGTGGACCGTATAGTGAGTGCGCGCGAAGGCACCGGCGCCCTTGATAGGGCTTTCGAGGAGGTTGTCGGTACGATCGGCCGGTTTAGTGGGAAGGATGCCACGAGCTACTTGGCGTCCTACCGGGTTGAGATGGTAATGAGGGACATTCCGGAAGAGAGGCGCCTAGCCGGATTCCCTCGAGTGGCGATGTTGGGCATCTATACGGAGGTGCTCGAGGTACGGGCCAAGAGCCGGACTTGGGAGGAGTTCGAAGGTCGGCTCCTTGAAAAATACGGGCTTGAAGATGCGCTTCGACTTTCGAAGTGGGACTTCATGGAGTGGGTGGAGACCCCCGACAAAGGAAGGAACGCATCGGTGCTCCTCCGGGAGTTTGAGGAACGCTTCGCGCGCCTCTCGGTGCTTGACCGGACCATTCTGGACACAAGTCGTGTCCTATTGTTTGTTAAGTCAGTTGACGAGCGGGATCGAGAGCAAGTAGGCCTCCTATTGGAGACTGATGACGGGCTGACAGTCGACTGGGCCATGGTGAAGAGGGTCTGTGGCCGTTTCGACAAACGGCAGGAATGGGTTGACAAAGGATCGACAAGGGCGGGCTCTGTCGCAACAAGGAAGCTCGAGCCAACACCACCAACGCAAAGGGAAGTGACCCGAGACTGGCTCGAGACCGGATCGGCTTCGACCGACATGGTCAAGGGCTCGCCCGGGGAAGCAGCTCTGGAGGAACTGACGCGGATGGTAAAGGATCTCCAGATCGCCCAGGCACGGAGGGACGGTGGCGAACAGGCCCGTGACCGACGACCTCTGGCTAGAAACAAGTGCATGTGGTGTGACGCGGTTGGCCACATCCGGAAGGATTGCGGGGACTTCGCCGAGGCGATGAGAAGCAACGTGGTGTACCTGTGGAACAGTCAGGTGCACGCCAGCGAGACCCGAAGGCCCCTGGACCTGAACGTCGGGCGAGGAGGTATGAAAAGGCTGATGGAGGAGGTGGCGGCTCGTCACGCGGAGACCGTCCACTACTCGGCGTCAGCTGGTATTCGGGTCGGAGGTGGCGAGGCCCCGAAGACGAACAAAGCGAGGTTCTGGCCGACGATTCTAGAAGGCCTCGTTGGCGCACGACTAAGGAAAGAAGAGGCGGACCGCGCGGAAAAACGGTTCCGGGAGGAAACCGGGTGGAGTGACCCGGTGGAAGAAAAGACGGGCTTCGTCGAAGCCGCTTGTCAAAACTACGAGGCTCTGGTGGAGGACAAGCGGGTAGGAAAAACCAGAGGGGCCGGGCCCTCACAACGATATGAAACTCGATTTGGGCAAAGGCGGAATGAGGCCGGTGTAATCGGCGCCTAGGATAATCCCAAGAAGGGCGGGTACCGGCTGGGCACAGAAATTGAAAGATCCATGGACCTGCGAAAGGTCCTAGAAGAACGAATCCTCGACAGTAAGGTGGAACTGTCGCTGAGGGAAGTGCTCGGGATCGCCAAGAAGGAGTTCCACGACTCCATCGTAGACTTGGTGAAGAGGAAGAGGCTGTCGACGGAGACAGAACCGGAGAAGCCGGTGGAGGTGCGGACGACGCACATAGAGGACATGGCGTTGGAAGACGAGTTGGCGGAGAGCCACTTTTCAAGGCTGCACTGGGCCAGAGTGACCACGGAGACCCCCGTGAAGATCAGAGATGTTCATGAACCGGTGGTGGCATTGGTGGACCACGGTTCAAAAATCAATTTGATGTCCATGGACTTCTACAAGAAAGGGAAATGGCCGATCAACACCAAGCACGGATGGAAAATACGGGCATCGACGCGTGCCACCGAAGAATTGCATGGAGCCTGCCCGAATGTACAAGTAAAGATCGGCGATGTCGAGATTGACCAACACTTCTTCGTGCAGGAGACGTCCTCACATCCGGTTATACTAGGAGAACCGTACATCACGGCAGCACGGATGGAAACCAAGGTGCTGGACAACGGCTCGGCCTCTGCAAGGGTCAAGAGCCAGGATGGGCGTCACTCGCTCCAGTTCCTGACGGTGACACCGAACCATGAGCGGAACCGCGAGACCCTCGGGGGCGAAAGCCGAGAGGAATTTTAAAGAGGGCTATCAAGGCGTGGGGCCGCGATAGTCCGGACACTCCGGGAAAACCCCACAAGTGTACGACAGTGAAGAAGACCTGTACTATAAGTAGGAAATTTTGGTTCTCCGACAACGGAGGGTGTACGATAGTCGACGTCGTTGGACTGAAGAAGAAAAGGGCAGAGGAGCGACTTCGGGCATGTGGTATCCTCGGCCCTGGAGAGGAAATCAATGGAGCCGTGGAGGCGGTCTATTTCGATGATACCTTGGGGGAGCTGCGAGAGGTAGTCGGAGGAGTCCTTAAAGAGGACCGGATGATTCCGGTATGTTCGGAAAGGATGTACGAAGTCATCGCGGACTTCAGTAGAGGGCTCGAGTCGGATCGGACAGCCCGGGTGGACACGAGGTACAAGACTGTGGACCGGAAGGTGAGGCCAGTCGCGACTCCCTTGCCGGAGGACAGCGAGTTGCGAATAAAGGGGGTTAAGTCGGACCCAAGTTTACAAAATCCGGCCCGCATAGGACACACGTTCACCTACATAATGCTACGTGAGCTCAAAATTGGTGGGAGCGGCTTCCTACTGCTGGCAGAAGAGGACCGGTTTCGAGGAATGCTCGGAAGGCACGGGAAGGCTTTCACATTCTCACCGGAGGAGATCGGGTGCGTAGACCCGACGGTCGTGGAACCGATGGTGATATTCACGGTACCGCATGTGTCGTGGAGTCTCAAACCGATTCCAGTACCTAGAGCTCACATCCCGAAGCTGATGGAGCTGATAAAGCAGAAGGTCGAGATGGGCATCCTCGAACTGTCGAGTGCCCCATACTCGAATCGGTGGTTTACCGTGCTGAAGAAGGACGACACGATGCGCTTTATTCAAGACCTGCAATCGGTCAACAAGGTGACCATTCGAAACGTAGGAATCAGACTGACAATAGACGAGTTTGAGGAGGCCTTCGCTGGAAGGTCGATTTACTCGGTCGGTGATCTCTACTCGGGGTATGATTAGTTCCAGCTAGCCATAGAGAGCAGAGACATCACGACAATGCGAACTCCTCTAGGCCTAGTACGGATGTGTACCCTGCCACAAGGAGGGACGAACTCGGTGGCACACATGGTGAACGCAATGAACAAGGTGCTGAGGGATTGTATCCTAGACATCACCATGCCGTTTTTGGATGACGTCCCGATCAAGGGATGCCCGGTGGAGGAAAAGGACGAGACGATCGGACCGGACGGATGCCAGAAATTCGTGGCGACGCACATCGATGACTGCGAGAAGGTGTTGCAGAGGTTAGAGGGCGCGTGGCTCATCTTCTCCGGGGAAAAATCGGCCTTCGGGCAATCAAAGATCATGGTCGTCGGACACCTATGCGGGTCGTACGGCCGGAAACCATCTCCAGCTAAGGTAGAAGCCATCTCCGCGATGAAGCACGACTGTAGCTCGGTCACAGAGGTTCGGAGGTTCTTGGCAGCATGCGCATTCTACCACATATGGATCCCGCATTACGCCCAAGTCGCGGAGCCGTTATACGGGTTACTGAAGAAGGGGCGAAAATTCGAGTGGAGAGACGAGCATACGGGGTCTGTCCGAAAGATGAAGGAAGCCCTTGCCGCAGCTCCGGCGCTCCGAAAGGTTGTCTACGGAAAGAACACTCCAATTTACGTAACGGTAGACACAAGTCCGACCGGGATCGGATGGGTCGTCAACCAAGAGGACGAGGACGGCATGCGTTTCCCGATCCGGTTCGGCGCGAAGGTCCTCAACGAGCGACAACGAGGATACGCCCAGGTTAAACGCGAGCTCTGGGGTATCGTTTCGGCGGTAAAGGCCGACAAAGACTACCTGATCGGGACAGAGGTAATTATCGAGACGGACTGCCTGCCAATTCTTGGCATGGTTTCCGGATGGGCGACGCCGGACCTGGCAATGCTCAGGTGGATAGCGTACATCAAGTCCCTGAATCCGGAAATACGACACATTTCCGGGAAAGACAATGCCATGGCCGACATGCTTTCAAGGGAGAGGTTCGAAAACGAGGGCGGCATGGTTTCAGAGGACGAGGAAGTCGGCGTGGACTTCTTCGAGGCGGCTTACGTAACAACCGGTAGGGAATGCACTCCAATGCTTAACGATTTCGACGAGAGCAAGTACAAAGGGGAGTAGCTGCAGATCGGCGGGTTCCTGAAAACAATGACACCGGACGCGGCATGGACAAAGGATGAGGCCAACCGGATTCAGAAGAAAGTGTACCGATTCTTTCTCCGGGACAGGTACATACGCTTAACGATTTCGACGAGAGCAAGTACAAAGGGGAGTGGCTGTAGATCGGCGGGTTCCTGAAAACAATGACACCGGACGCGGCATGGACAAAGGATGAGGCCAACCGGATTCGGAAGAAAGCGTACCGATTCTTTCTCCGGGACCGATTCTTTCAAGGGCGAGGTTCGAAAACGAGGGCGGCATGGTTTCAGAGGACGAGGAAGTCGGCGTGGACTTCTTCGAGGCGGCTTACGTAACAACCGGCAGGGAATGCACTCCAACGCTTAACGATTTCGACGAGAGCAAGTACAAAGGGGAGTGGCTGCAGATCGGCGGGTTCCTGAAAACAATGACACCGGACGCGGCATGGACAAAGGATGAGGCCAACCGGATTCGGAAGAAAGCGTACCGATTCTTTCTCCGGGACGGGTACATATGGAAGCACCCAAAGAAGAGGAACGACATCCCGCTCCGAGTGGTGGCGAAGAAGGAGGAACAGGAGGATTTGCTGGTGGTGTACCACAATAGTCCTTGGGTGGGACACCGTGGAACGTGGGCCACGTTCGAAAAGCTAAAGGGGAAGTACTGGTGGTCGGGACTATACCGGGACATGCATCGGTTCGTGACGACTTTCGAAAGCTGTCAGGCGCACTCCATGATCCAACACCGGGACGAGCTTCACCCAACCTACCCTCCGACCGTCCACTTCAAGTGGATGGTGGATTTGGTGATGATGCCAATGGGGGTAGGACAGATGCGGTATCTGGTGTTGGCTCGGGAGGATGTAACAAACCAGGTTGAAGGCCGAGCCCTGTAGAACAAGACGACTGCAGCCGTGTGCCAGTTTTTGATTGAGGACATGGTATGTCGATACGGGTGCGTAGGGAAGATCGTGGCTGACCATGGTGAGTTGGACGCAGAAGAGGCCGAAGAGTTGTTCGACCGGCTAGGACTCAAACTTTCGCTCACCACAACGTACAATCCGGAGGCGAACGGGAAGGTAGAGCGCGGACACGGGTCGGTTGTCAAAGCGCTAGTATGGGCATGCGGAGACCAAGTCGGGACTACGCATAGTTCGGCAACCGGGTTCATGCCGGCAGAGCTTATGTTCGGACAGAAGCCGATCATGCCAACAGAGCGAACGATCTCCTCGTGGGCCACGGTGGACTGGAGGGATGAGATGAGCCGTGAGGAACTGTTGGCGGCGCGGATTCGACAGCTCGAGCGGAGGCCGGAGGACGTAGAGCGAGCCGCAGAGAAACTTCGGGTAGCGAGGATAAGGAACAAAGCCCGGTTCGACCGAGCACACCGGCTCCGGCCAAGGAAGATCGAGGAAGGCGACTGGGTGCTAGTCTACGACAGCAGCCTCGACAATCAGCACAGGGCCACGCGGAAGTTTGCGAGGAGGTGGTTCGGGCCTTACGTAGTAACAGGCGCCAACGACAATGGGACGTACCATCTCGCGGAGCGCGACGGTACGAGAATGGTGATACCGGTAGCGGGGAAGAGGGTCAAAGTGTTCAAGAAACGACACGATGGTGAGCCGGAGCTAGGGGGCATGGATAGCAATGACGAGCAACCCGAGGCGGAGGACGAATCGGTAAATGAGGAATAAAACCAAGGACCGGTTTTCTCCAGTAGGAACCCAATTTTGGCGCATACCGGTGGATGCGCGGTTAAGTGGGGGCGGATGTCGCAAAGAAAACCGTCCCCAGGCGCAAACCGTGTATAGTGTGTGTGAACCGACCCTTACACGTGGGCACGCCCCTTGTTGTATAGTAGATAGGTAGGCACAAAAGTTGAATCCTAGGTAGCAATATTCTATAGGGAGAATCGAGGAGTATCTCTGTCCGAAAGGACAGAGAATTAATGTGATGTAAACGGGTGAAATGGCCTCCCTCCTTGAGCTATAAAAGAGAGGGAGACGGGGAGAGAAGGGAGGGCGCTAGAGGGGGACGAAGTGCTGTCGGACTGGGATCGAGCTCTTCTTCTTTGTTGTTCTCCATAGCTTTCTTTTGCACAGGTTCTCAGGAGGCTGATTCTGCTCCGTGGAACGCCCATGTGCTTTCGGCAGAATCTCCATCTTGCTCCCCTGTGTGCGTGGGTGATCAGGCATCGACATCCATCTCGCCGACCTGATTGGCTTTAACCGTTCGAGTCGTCTGCATACATACAAATACATACATATTTTTTATATACATACACTAGTGTTCTCAACTCGTGTCTCCTGTGTTGATTGGGCCGCGTCCCCGTGCGCTTCTTTGTCTATACGTGTGTGAGCGTCTCTCTCTTTCTCCCTCTTTTCTCACCTATTCCTCACTCTAAGACCCCAGTGGTCCCGCCTTGTTCTCCACGCACACGCGTAGCAACTCGACACCGCACCGACCTAAGTTGGCCAACGATACCGCTTCAAACTTCTTGGAGAGCTCTTCGATTATGGGTTCTTCCATCGCTTTCTTGTTGAAATTGTTGATCGGCTTGCTAGGCTCGATCGTCATAGGCACCTTCCTCCTCCACGATTGTAGATTCTCCATATTAGTTTCCTCTTGCCATTGTCGATGCTTATCAAGACGGCTACAAGCCTTCTTCACCTCTGCCCAATCCGCTACCAAACCATTTGGTTGTGTTTCGTCCTCCAAAAAGTTGCCCAATTCTCGCTGATCTTTCGTATCCACTGCCTTTAGCAATAGTAGGACTTTATCTCCATCAAGAACGCGTTGATCAACACTCAGAAATCGGTTGTACTTATGGTCGAATTCGACATATACTCCAGACGCACACATATTCTTCCCTTTCTTCTCGATCTACACCATTAGCGTATGTTGAGTCATCTGTGACGCGTCTTCAAGCATATATTCAGCGAGAAGCGCCTTTTCGAACTCCACCCAAGTTGTGTGCTCGTTTTGGATCTCCATGACACGCTCACAGATCCCTCGTTCCACCACACGTTTGAAGCTAGAAATTTGTTTGACATCGTTGACATCCCTTTGTTGCATCTTGTTCCGATAGGTAGCAAGAAAATCCGTGATGTTCTTGCCACCAAATCGTCCAGCTATCGTACGATCAACAACTTTGTCGATTAAAGCTTCTCGATTTCTCACCTTCAACATGTATTCCACTACGGACACCATACCTTTCGTTAATTCCTCTCCTTGAGTTCCGCTTGTCGAAGCCATCGTTGTACTTGAGATCCTCCCTACTGTACTTGAGATCCTCCCTACTGCCACTTTCACGTCGGGTTCACCAAGTAAGATATTGAGGAAATCCTCGCATGTTCGCGAAATGAAGCGGGACCACCGAGGTCTTGGACCGGAAGGATTCGATGTTTTTAGCAGCGTAAGCGAGAAAGTTTTGAAGATAGATAGATGGATGAAGAGAGAGAGATTGAGATAGAGATTGAACCCTTGACTTTAGTTTTACGAGACAAGATACATCACCATTAGGATAACTCAAATCTTTGATTAAAAGTTTATTTTTTTACTTACCTCACTCCCCCTTGCACAAGCCCAACTATAGGCTTTTATAGGTCTCTCCATGCAAAAATCATGGGCTTAAACCATGGGCTAAAACCATGGTTTTGTACCCACGGTTTCTATATGTTTGCTTCCAACAAAATACTGAATATGAAAACAAAATATACAAATTCTAAAGCACTCAGTAGGGGCTTTAATGGTAAGTTAATTTGTCTCTTATCAGGGAGGTGCAAGGTTCAAGCCTTGCTTGTACCCCTTTGTATGGACTCAAAGGTTATTAGGCTTTAGTCTTATTTTATTTACAAATGTTTGAGTGCTCAGTACACTTTCTCGATTTTGTTTGTTCCACACTATTTTCACACTGTTGCCGAAAATCTTCACGACAACGCAATGAACAAAGTACTGAGGGACTGCAACCCGGACATCACCATGCCGTTTTTGGACAACATCCCGTCAATGCATATCCGGTAGAAGAGAAGGATGAATTGGTTGGCCCAGATGGATGCCGGAGGTTCGTAGTGGATCATATCAACGATTGCGAAAAGGTACTGCAGAGGCTCGAAGGCACTCAACTCACCCTCTCCAGAGAGAAGTCGGCTTTCGGGCAGTCCGAAGTCTTGGTGGTTGGGCACTTGTGTGGGCTATACGACCGGAAACCATCTCTGCGATGAAGGAAGAATGCAAGTCGGTTACGGAGGTCCGGAGGTTCCTGGGAGCATGTGCATTTTACCATATTTGGATTTTGCATTACGCACACGTCGCAAAACTGCTTTACGGGCTGCTGAAGAAAGGACGTAAATTCGAATGGAACGAGGAGCATGCGGAGTTGATTCGGAGGTTAAGGAAGGCGCTAACCATGGCACCGACCCTCCAAAAGGCAGTTTATGGATAGGGTACCCCGATTTACGTGACGATGGATAAGAGTCCAACCGGAATCAGATGGGTGGTCAATCAGAAAGACAAAGACGACGTAAGGTTTCCCATCCGATTCAGAGCGAAAGTACTAAGTGAGCGGCAACGAGGATACGCCCAGGTTAAACGAGAACTTTGGGGTATCGTTTCTGCGGTTAAGGCTGACAAGGACTATTTGGAACGGTTTTGGAGGATGCTCGGAAGGCACGGGAAAGCCTTCGCATTCTCACCGGAGGAGATCGGGTGCGTGGACCCAATGATCGTAGAACCGATGGTGATATTCACGGTGCCGCATGTGCCGTGGAATCTCAAACCGATTCCGGTACCTAGAGCTCACATCTCGAAGTTGATGGAGGTGCTGAAGCAGAAAGTGGAGATGGGCATCTTCGAAACATCGAGTGCCCCGTATTCGAATCGGTGGTTTATTGTGCCGAAGAAGAACGGCATGCTGCACTTCATTCAAGACCTGCAGCTGGTCAATAAAGTTACCATTTGGAACGCAGGAGTTGGACCGACGATCGACGAGTTTGCAGAGGCCTTCGCCAGAAGGTTGATCTATTCGGTCGGGGATCTATACTCAAGGTACGACCAGTTCCAACTAGCCGAGGAGAGCATGGATATTACGACGATGCGGACTCCTCTCGGCCTAGTGCATATGTGTACCTTGCCGCAAGGAGGGACCAACTCGGTGGTGCACGTGGTGAACGCTATGAACAAAGTGCTGAGAGATTGCATCCCGGACATCACCATGCTATTTTTGAATGACATACCGATAAAAGGGTGTCCGGTGGAGGATAAGGATGAGTTGGTTGCACCGGATGGTTGCCGGAGGTTTGTTGCGGACCACATCAAAGATTGCGAAAGGGTGCTACAAAGGCTAGAGATCATGCGACTCACCTTCTCCGGAGAAAAATCGGCTTTCGGTCAATCAGAAATCTTAGTGGTCGGTCACTTGTGCGGGCCGAATGGTTGGGTCAAAGCCATTTCCGCGATGAAGGAGGAATGCAAGTCGGTAACGGAGGTGCGGAGGTTCCTGGGGGTGTGTGGATTCTACCACATGTGGGTTCCGCATTACGCACACATCGCGGAACCACTCTACGAGCTGCTAAAGAAAGGGCACAAATTCGATTGGGGCGAGGAACATACGGGGTCGGTCCGGAGATTGAAAGAAGCACTTACCGCGGCATCGGCACTCCGTAAAGCGGTTTACGGCAAGAACGGTCCGATCTATATAACCGTAGATACGAGCCCGACCAGGATATGTTGGGTGATCAGTCAGGAAGACGAGGGCGGCACACGGTTCCCTATCCGGTTCGGAGCGAAGGTACTCAGTGAGAGACAACCAGGATACACCCAAGTTAAGCGCGAGCTCTAGGGTATTGTTTTGGCAGTCAAGGCCGACAAAGATTATCTTATCGGGACGGAGGTAATAATCGAGACAGACTGCCTACCGATCCTCGGAATGGTTTCCGGATGCGCGACGCCAGACCTGGCAATGCTCAGGTGGATCGTGTACATCAAGTCCCTGAATCCGGAGATATGGCACATCTCCAGAAAGGACAACACCATCGCCAACATGCTTTCGAGAGCGCGGTTCGACGACGAGGATGGCATAGTTTCAGAGGACGAAGAAGTCGACGAGGACTTCTTCGAGTCGGCATACCTGACAAGGGTAGGGAGCACCCCAGTGCTTAATGAGTTTCGCGAGGGTGAATACGAAGGGGAGTGGCTCAGGATTGGTAGATTCCTGAAGACAATGACGCCGGATGCCACGTGGACGAAAGATGAAGCTAACCGGGTCCGGAAGAAAGCATACCAGTTCTCCTTGCGGGACAGGAACTTATGGAAGCATCCGAAGAAGAGAGGTCGCGTCCCACTACGAGTAGTGGCAAGAAAGGAGGAGCGGGAGATGCTGCTTGCGGCGTACCACGAGAGTCCTTAGGCCGGTCACCGCGGGACTTGGGCCACATTCAAGAAGCTAAAGGAGAAGTATTGGTAGCCGGGGCTATACCGGGACGTGCACCGGTTCGTGACGACATGCGGAAGCTACCAGATGCACTCCACGATCCGGCATCGAGATGAGCTGCACTCGACCTACCCGCTGACCGTCCATTTCAAGTGGATGGTAGATTTGGTGATGATGCCGATGGGGGTAGGATAGATGTGGTACCTGGTGCTGGCGCGAGAAGACTTGATCAACCAAGTGGAGGGCAGCGCACTGCAGAATAAGACGACTGCGGCGGCGTGCCGATTCCTGATTGAGGAGGTGGTGTGCCGGTATGGGTGCGTAGGAAAGATTGTGGCAAATCGGGGGTAGCTGGACGCACAGGAAGCTGAAGGGCTATTCGACAGGTTAGGGGTGAAGCTCTCTCTCAGTATAGCGTACAACACTGAGGCGAACGGAAAGATAGAACGCGGACACAGGCCAATCGTGAAGGTTTTAGTACGTTGTCGTGAAGAAAACCGTCCACAAGCGGAATCGGTGCGCCGGAGCATAGGAACCGGCTCTTCATGCACGTACGCCTTACGGTGTACATAAGAGAGAATTAGGGAGATGGAAGATCCGAGGTAGGTAGATTCGGTAGGTAGGAAGTTAATAGGAAACGGCTCTCTTCTTGCCTATAAAAGGAGGGAGACGAGGAAGAGGAAGGGATCGCGGAGAGTCGAGGACGAAGTGCTGTCGGTTTGTGGGCGAAGGCTTCTCTCTCTCTATGGCTCGCAAACTCCATAGCTTCTTTCTGTGCAAGTTTCGTGAGGCTCGCGCTGCTCTGAGGAATGCCCGAATGCTTCCGGCAGCACCTCTAACCCTCTCCTTCCTTTCCACGCGTTTGCGAACAGGCATCGGCATCTGTTCGCCGGCCTGTTCGGTTGTAACTGACTTCATGTTTTGATTGTTTGTCTTTGTTAATACATACATACATTCGTGTCTCTCTGTGTCGCTGTCCCACTCGCGTCTTGGTGCCGAAGGGCCGTGTCCCTGTGAATCTATGCTCGCACGCAGTGGGTCTCTTCTCCTTTCTCTCTTGCTCTTCGGTACAGGACCCCCGGAAAGGGTCGGATCTTGCGGAGGCCATGGCTTCGGCCGTGGATCGGATATTGAGCGCACGCGAGGGCTCCGGCGCCCTCGACAGAGGCATTGAGGCGGTCGTCGGTACGATCGGCCGATTCAGTGGAAGGGATGCCACGAAGTATTTGGCGTCCTACGGGGCAGAAATGCTGACGCGGGACATTCCGGAAGAGAGGCGTCTTGCCGGGTTCCCTCGAGTGGCGATGCCGAGCATCCATGCAGAGGTGCTCGAGGTGTGGGCGGAGAGCCGTACCTGGGAGGAGTTCAAAGGTCGACTCCTAGAAAAATACGGGCTGGATGACGCGCTCCGGCTTTCGAAACGGGAATTCATGGAGTGGGTGGAGTTCCCCGGCAAGGGGAGAAACGCGTCGAGACTCCTCCGGGAGTTCGAAGAACGCTTTGCGCGCCTTTCGGCGCTTGACCGAACCGTTCTGGATACGAGTCGGGTCCTACTGTTCGTCAAGTTGGTGGACGAGCGGGACCGGGATCAAGTCGGCTCCTTGCTGGAAACCAAAGACGGGCTGACGACCGACTGGGTTGTGGTTAAGAGAGTCTGTGGCCGTTTCGACAAACGGCGAGAATGGGCTGATAACGGGGCGGCCGGTGCGGGCTCTGTCACAACAAGGAGGCTTGAATCGGCACCGCAAGGGCGAAGGGAAGAAACCCGGGAATGGCTCGGAACCGGTCCGGCTTCGACCGGCATGGTCAGTGGCTCGTCCGGAGGAGCAGCGCTGGAGGAGTTGACGCGGGCGATAAAGGATCTCCAGATCGCCTAGACTCGAAGGGAAGGCGGCGAACCGGCTTGTGACCGACGGCCGGCAGCAGGGAACAGGTGCATGTGGTGCGACGAAGTCGGCCACATCCGGAAGGACTACGGCGATTTCGCAAAAGCGTTGAGGAACCGGGTGGTGTACCTGTGGGAAGGTCGGGTGCACGCCGGCGACACCAGAAGGGGCCCTAAACCGAAACGACAGACGAGGAGGTATGAAGAGACTGATGGAAGAGGCAGCCGCCCGACACGTGGAGACCATCCACTACTCGGCATCGGCTGGCATTCGGGTCGGGGGCAGCGAGGCCCGAAAGGAGGGCAAAGACGGATTCTGGTCGGCAATGCTGGAAGGTCTTGCCGGCGCACGGCTAAGGAAAGACGAAAAGGACCGCCCTGAGAGACGGGTCCGGGAAATAACCGGGTGGAGCGATCCGGTCGAGGAGAAGACAGGCTTCGTAGAAGCCGCCTGCCGGAACTACGAGGCTTTGGTAGAAGACAAACGAGTGGGGAAAGCCGGAGCGGCCGGGCCCTCACAACGGTACGAGACCCGATTCGGGCAACGACGGAACGATGCCGGTGGGTCCAGCTCGCAAGATAACCCCGGGAAGGGCGGATACCGACTGGGGATGGAAATAGAAAGGACCACGGACCTACGAAAGGTCCTAGAAGAATGGATCCTCGACAGCAAAGTGGAGCTGTCATTACGGGAGGTGCTAGGGATCGCCAAGAAGGAGTTCCACGACTCCAATGTGGACTTGGTGAAACGGAAGAGACTGTCGACGGAGACAGAACCGGAGAGACCGGTGGAGGTGCGGACAACACACATCGACGACTCGGCGCTGGCAGATGAGTGGGCGGAGAGCCACTATTCGAGGCTACACTGGGCCCGAGCGACCATGGAGACCCCGGTAAAGATCGGAGATGTTCAGGAACCGGTGGTGGCACTGGTGGACCACGGTTCGGAAATAAACCTAATGTCCATGGACTTCTATAAGAAGGGGACGTGGCCGATCAACACCAAGCACGGGTGGAAGATCTGGGCGGCGACGCGCGCCACCGAGGAACTGCACGGGGCCTGCCCGAACGTGCGTGTCAAGATCGGCCACGTCAAGATTGACCAGCACTTCTTCGTGCAGGAGACGTCCTCGCATCCGATCATATTAGGGGAACCGTACATCACAGCGGCACGAATGGAGACCAAGGTGCTGGACAACGGTTCGGGCTACGCGAGGGTCAAAAGCCAGGACGGGCGCCATTCGGTTCAATTTCTACCGGTGCGGCCAAACTACGAGAGAAACCGGGAATCCCTCGGTGGCGAGAACCGGGAGTATTTTTAGAGAGGGCTGCCAAGGCGTGGGGCCGAGATAGCCCGGACACTCGGGAAAAACCCCACGACTGTATGATAGAACCGAAACCGAAGGAACCCTGTACGATAGGTAGGAAGTTTTGCTTCTCCAACAACGGAGAGTGTATGATAGTCGGCATCGTTGGCCGAGAAAAGACAAGGGCGGAAGTGCGACTTCGAGCGTGCGGAGTTCTCGGCCGGGACGAGGAAATCAGCGGAGCTGTGGAGGCGGTCTCCTTCGACGACACCTTGGGAATGCTGAGGGAGGTAGCCGGAGAAGACCTTAACGAAGACCGGACGATACCGGTATGTTTCGAAGAGATGTACGAAGTCATCGCTAACTTCAGTCGGGGGCTCGGGTCGGATCGGACGGCCCGAGTTAGCACGAAGTACAAGACTGTGGACCGGAAGGTAAGGCCAGTCGCGGCACCCTTACCGGAGGGCAGCGAGTCCCGGATCAGAGGGGCTGTGTCGGACCCCAGTTTGCGAGATCCGGTCTGCATAGGACACACCTTCACCGACGGAACGCTCCGGGAGCTCAAAATCGGTGGGGGCGGGTTCCTACTGCCGGCGGACGAAGACCGGTTTCGGAGGATGCTCGGAAGGCACGGAAAGGCCTTTGCATTCTCGCCGGAAGAGATCGGGTGCGTAGACTCGACGATCGTGGAGCCGATGGTGATATTCACGGTACCGCATGTGTCGTGGAATCTCAAGCCGATTCCGGTACCAAGAGCTCACATCCCGGAGTTGATGGAGCTACTGAGGTAGAAAGTCGATATGGGTATTCTCGAACCGTCGAGCGCGCCATACTCGAACCGATGTTTTACCGTACCAAAGAAAAACGGAACATTGCGCTTCATTCAGGACCTGCAGCCGGTCAACAGAGTGACCATTCGGAACGCAGGAATCGGACCGACCATAGACGAGTTCGCGGAGGCCTTCGCCGGAAGGTCGATTTACTCGGTCGGTGATCTGTACTCGGGGTACGACCAGTTCCAGCTAGCCGTGGAGAGCAGAGACATTACGACGATGCGAACTCCCCTCGGCCTAGTGCAAATGTGTACCCTACCACAAGGAGGGACCAACTCGGTGGCCCACATGGTGAATGCAATGAACAAGGTACTGAGGGATTGCATCCCGGACATCACCATGCCATTTCTGGACGACATCCCGATAAAGGGGTGCCCGGTGGAAGAGAAGGACGAGGCAGTCGGGCTGGACGGATGCCGGCGTTTCGTGGCAACACACATCGACGACTGCGAGAAGGTGCTGCAAAGGCTACAGGATGAGAGGTTCACCTTCTCCGGGGAGAAATCGGCCTTCGGGCAATCAGAAATCCTGGTGGTCGGACACCTGTGTGGACCGTATGGCCGGAAGCTGTCTCCTGCAAAAGTAGAAGCCATCTCCGCGATGAAGACCGACTGTAGCTCGGTTACGGAAGTTCGGAGGTTCCTGGAGGCGTGCGCGTTCTACCACATATGGATCCCGCATTACGCCCACGTTGCGGAGCCGCTATACGGGTTGCTGAAGAAGGGATGAAAATTCGAGTGGCGAGACGAGCACACGGAGTCGTTCCGGAAGCTGAAGGAAACTCTTGCGGTAGCACCGGCGCTCCGGAAGGCTATCTACGAGAAGGGTACCCCAGTATACATAACGGTGGATACGAGTCCGACCGGGATCGGATGGGTCGTCAACCAAGAAGACGAGGACGGCATCCGGTTCCCGATCCGATTCGGCGCGAAGGTCCTCAGTGAGCGACAGTGAGGGTACGCCCAGGTTAAACGTGAACTCTGGGGTATCGTTTCGGCAGTAAAGACCGACAAAGACTACCTGATCGGGACAGAAGTGATTATTGAGATGGATTGCCTGCCAATTCTCGACATGGTTTCTGGATGCGCGACACCGGACCTGGCGATGCTCAGGTGGATAGCGTACATCAAGTCCCTGGACCCGGAAATACGGCACATTTCCGGAAAGGACAACGCCATGGCCGACATGCTTTCGAGGGCGAGGTTTGATAACGAGGGCAGCATGGTTTTGGAGGACGAAGAAGTCGGCGTGGACTTCTTCGAGGCGGCGTATGTGACGACCGATGGGACGAGCACTCCGGCACTTCACGACTTCGACGAGAGCAAGTACGACGGCGAGTGGCTCCAGATCGGTGGGTTTTTGAGGACGATGACGCCGGATGCGGCATGGACGAAGGACGAGGCCAACCGGATCCGGAAGAAAGCTTACCGATTCTTTCTCCGGGACGGATACTTATGGAAGCACCCGAAGAAGAGGAACGGCGTCCCGCTCCGGGTGGTGGCGATGAAGGAAGAACAGGAGGAGCTGTGGACGGCCTACCACGACAGCCCTTGGGCTGGACACCGTGGAACGTGGGCCACGTTCGAGAAGATAAAGAGGAAGTACTGGTGGCCGGGACTGTACCGGGACTTGCATCGGTTCGTGACAACTTGCGGGAGCTGTCAGATGCACTCCATGGTCCGGCATCGGGACGAGCTTCACCCTACGTACCCTCTGACCATCCACTTCAAATGGATGGTAGATCTGGTGACGATACCGATGGGCGTAGGACAGATGCGGTATCTGATCCTGGCTCGGGAAGATCTGACGAATCAAGTGGAAGGCCGAGCCCTTCAGAACAAAACGACCGCGGCCGTATGTCGGTTCCTGATCGAGGACGTGATATGTCGGTACGGGTGCGTCGGGAAGATCGTGGCTGATCGCGGGGAGTTGGACACCGAAGAGGCCGATGAGTTGTTCGACCGGCTAGGAGTCAAGCTCTCGCTCACCACTGCAGACAATCCGGAGGCGAATGGGAAGGTGGAGCGCGGACACGGACCGATCGTCAAGGCGTTAGTTCGGGCATGCGGAGGTCAAGTCGAGAACTGGCCACGGCTGTTGCCTTACGCGTTGTGGGCGGACCAAACTACGCACAGTTCGGTAACCGGATTCATGCCGGCAGAGCTCATGTTTGGGCAGAAGCCGATCATGCCGATGGAACGTACGATCTCCTCATGGGCAACCGTGGACTGGAGAGACGAGATGAGCCGGGAGGAACTGTTGATGGCGCGCATACGGCAGCTCGAGCGAAGACCGGAGGACGTGGAGCAGGCTGCGGAAAAGCTTCGGGTGGCAAGGACGAGGAACAAAGCCCGGTTCGACCGAAGAAGATCGAGGAAGGCGATTGGGTGCTAGTCTACGACAGCAGCCTCGACAACCAGCACCGAGCGACACGGAAGTTCGCAAGAAGGTGGTTCGGGCCTTACGTGGTACAAAGCGCCAACGACAACGGGACGTACCATCTGGCGGAACTCAACGGCACGAGAATGACGATACCGGTAGCTGGGAAACGGATCAAAGCGTTCAAGAAGTGTCACGACGACGAGCCGGATCCGGTTAACCTGGACCAGGACGACGAACGATCCGAAACCGAGGAAGAACCGACGGGCGGGGAATGAAGGTTGGACCGGTTTTCTCTGTCCCAACTCAATTTGGCGCATGCCGGTGGATGCGCGGTTAGGTGGGGGCGGATGTCGTGAAGAAAACCGTCCACAAGCGGAATCGGTGCGTCGGAGCATAGGAACTGGCTCTTCATGCACGTACGCCTTACGTTGTACATAAGAGAGAATTAGGGACATGGAAGATCCGAGGTAGGTAGATTCGGTAGGTAGGAAGTTAATAGGAAACGACTCTCTTCTTGCCTATAAAAGGAGGGAGACAAGAGGAAGGGATCGCGGAGAGTCGAGGACGAAGTGGTATCGGTTTGTGGGCGAAGGCTTCTCTCTCTCTCTGGCTCGCAAACTCCATAGCTTCTTTCTGTGCAGGTTTCGTGAGGCTCGCGCTGCTCTGAGGAATGCCCGAGTTCTTCCGGCAGCACCTCTAACCCTCTCCTTCCTTTCTGCGCGTTTGCGAACAGGCATCGGCATCTGTTTGCCGGCCTGTTCGGTTGTAACTGACTTCGTGTTTTGATTGTTTGTCTTTGTTAATACATACATACATTCGTGTCTCTCTGTGTCGCTGTCCCACTCGTGTCTTGGTGCCGAAGGGCCGTGTCCCTGTGAATCTACGCTCGCACGCAATGGGTCTCTTCTCCTTTCTCTCTTGCTCTTCGGTACAGGACCCCCGAGGTCCCGCCTCATTCCACGCATCTGCGAGGAATACCTCGACAACGTGCATGTGGAGGATAGGTCAGGAATTGGCCACGGCTCCTTCCTTACGCACTATGAGCAGACCGGACGACACATAGTTCAATGACCGGGTACATGCCGGCAGAGCGGATGTACGGGCAGATACCGGTCATGTCGGTTGAACGGACAATTTCCTCGTGGGCAGCGATAGATTGGAGGAATGAGATGACCTGGGAAGAGTTGTTGGCAACACGAATTCAACAGCTCGAGCGAAGACCAGAGGACATGGAGCGGGCAAAGGTGAAGTTGCAAACAGTGAGGGAGAGGAACAAAAGCCGGTTCGACCGAACACACCGGCTGCGGCCAAAGAAGATCGAAGAAGGCGACTGGGTGTTGGTGTACGACATCAACCTCGACAACCAGTAGAAGACGACACGCAAATTCGCGAGGAGGTGGTTCGGGCCTACGCCGTAATGAGCTTGAATGACAATGGCACCTACCACCTTGCGGAGCTCGATGGGATGCGGTTAACAGTACCGGTGGCCGGGAAGCAGATCAAGGCGTTCAAGAAGTGGCATGAGGACGAGCCGGACCTAGGGAGCGAGGACGACGATGACGATCGGTTTGGGGCGGACGAAGAATCGGGCAACGACGAGTAGAGGCGAGCCGGATTCTCTAGTAACTGTTCCTCTCCGGCGCATACCGGTGGATGCGCAGTTTGGCAGGGGTGGATGTCGTGGAGAAAACCGTCCAAAGGAGGAAACGGGGGAAAGATGCAGGAACTGACCCTTACTCGTGGCCACACTATTTATTAAGTTGTAAATATACTAGGTAGTACGCATTAATTTTCTAGGGAATCCAAGCGTATCTCTGTCCGACGGGACAAAGGATAAGTGTATGTAACTGAGGGTGTAACAGTCTTCCCGAATAGCCTATAAAAGGGAGGGGAGAAGACTGATACAGGGATCGAGCATTTTTGAGAGGACGAAGTACTGTCGGACTGGGAACCAAGCTTTGTCCTCCACTATCATTGTTGCTCTTGCAAGGATTTTGCGTGAAAGCCTGTGTGCTTCCAATAGAGGCTCCATTTCGTATTTCAATGCGTGTGTTCATCTATGTTGAGTCTATCACCAGCTTGCTGGTTGTAGCATTGCAAGCTCTGTAATCTATACTGTTATTGGAATTGATTCTTTCGTTTCTGTCTCTCTGTGTTTCTGCGAATATCTCTCCCTCTTCTCTCTCACACTCCTCGGTTTAGGGCCCCTGCGGTTCCGCCTTATTTCACACGCGAGAGTGTAACAGCACGACAATGCGAGGAGATCGAGGAGAATCTCGGTCCGAAGTAGTGGCTTAACTACTTAATGTAACAACCCTCTCCCTCCTTGGTCTATAAAACGAGGTAGAGAGGACTGAGTTAGGGATCACGCTTTTAGGGAGAACAAAGTGGTGTCGGGTTGGGAACCGAGCGCCTATTCTTTGTATTCCCTGCATTTTCTGTTTGTTTCCTCTTAGGTCGAATGCCTTTGCTCGCATAGGAAACCGTGTGCTCCCAGCAGAGGCTCTACATTGTACTTCGGTGATTGGTGTACGTGGGTTGCTCGTTGAGATCGTAGCTCGGTTACCGGCCGAGCTGGTTGTAAGTTCTCTACCTTCTAATTGAAATGTTGGTATGTGTTTCTTGTTGATCATCTAGCGTGTTACTCCGATCCCGACCGAGCCGGTTGTGCCCAGTGCATCTCGACACCTAACGCCCTACACACCCTCCGTCTATCTTATTATTCTTCTTCTTGAACCCTTCGGTTCGGCGCCCCTGTAGTTCCGCCTAGCTTGGCACACGCATGTGTAGTTACGCGACAATGTGCTTGCTAGGGCTTGGTAGTCGTCGATGAGGTCTTCTCCGAGGATTTGGATGCTGCTTTTGTCCATCTTATAAAATTTGCGATCTTCTTTTTTCCGGTTTTCTGGCATTTCGGCTGCCTGTGCCGACCATTCCTTCCACCCTCGGGCTAGAGCCTCCTCGACCTTTTGATTAAGTTGTATTCTGTGTTTGGGAGCTGTGGTTCTGATTTGTTCTTCGCCCATTTCATACTTGGCTTAGAGGGTGTTCAAGTTGTTTTGTGCTTTCACTGCGTTTTGTTCGAACTTGGCCTTGAGGATTCACATGATGTTGTGATGTTAGCGAGTTGGGCCTCCAGCTTTTGCATATGCATGTCGTAGCGTTGGAGAAGTCAATTCGAATTATCAGCTAATTCCTACCGACAATGGTTTTCTTGTCGTTCGAGTTCCAGGGCTGTGGAGATTTTGAGCTGGTGGAGGGATTCCTCTAACGTTGCTCGTTGCGCCTCGGTTTCTTCTAACGTCTGAAGGAACCGACGTGAGCGGAGTTGGAGTTCCGAAAGTTCACTTCACAAGGAACCCATTTCTTCGGAGTGTTGGCGAGATATCCGTTACTTCGCTTCCTCTTCTTCCGCTAATTTTGCTGTTGTGAGGTCTTGCACGACTTTGAGAGCTGAGCCATCCGTTCGTTGAGAAATTGTTGGAGCTCGGGTTCTCTCTTTTGTGCTTGCTCCTTTAGCTTGTCAGCCTCGGCTTTAGCTTTTTCATATCATTCCTTAGCTTTGTCCCCAATTGCCGTTTGGGTTGCGATCTCCTCTTCGTAGATGTAGTTTGGAACTTCTGCCGTAATTGCGTCGGTGGGCTCGTTGGTTTGTGTGGACACATCCACAGGCACGGGGGGGCTAGTCGTATTTGTTTGGATGGACACATCGACGAGGTTGAACATCGAGGGTGGTCCGGTGAGGAGGTTGGGTTCACCTTTTTCATGAAGCCGTTGAAGTTCAGTTAGACAGTTCGCGGAAGCTTGCCATAACTCTATAGCCGTTTTTGCTTGTTGGCACGCATATTTGTTGCTAATTGTTGTATCTTTGGCCTCGCGATTCGTCATTTCTAATTCTTGATAGACCTAGACTAACATTGTATTCAGATCGGGTAGCTCGATGCGTGCTTGACGTTTCTTGGTGACACACTTTCGTTTGACTTTATGTAATTTCGGCTTGTCATCAGATTTGAGCTCATTGACCAACGCCCGCTCGACCATTTGTTGCTCAGCGTGTTGCTGAGCCATCCGAGACATGGTTGCAACCTAGAGGCGAGCCAGGAAGTCTATGAGCTCGTATGTTATGCCATGCAGCAAAATGGCGCCGAGCTCGTAAGATTCCATAGGTAAGTCCTTGTAGATCATAACTTCCTCCTCTAAGAATAGGGAATTCTACCCTTGCTCAATATTTCCGGTTAGGGCTAATGTTTTATCGGTGACAACCGTGACAGTTGCCTTATCCGGCACTATGACTAGCTGCTGGTCTTCAGTCAAAGAGTCCTCGGTAGTCTGTTCTTCGGTATGGGGATGGTGCCGACAGTGCTTCTTGGCGGGGTTCGTCTTTAGTGTCGCGAGTACATCACGAGGCCGCTTTGTATGTGGTACCATGGACCAAATGGTATCTGCTCCGGTCTTCGGTGGGTCCACCCAATGTTCGGGGCGCAAATTGGGTGAGGCCTGTGGGGAAGATACGATTGGTGCAGGGAGTTTTGGTTTTTCGCTACCCCGGATGGTGATGTTGTTTGTGGCGTCCTAGGTTTATGTCTCGGGCCTCGGCCGTGGTGAGGTAAGGGTGTGGACAGGTGTGTCGTCTTCCCATTCCTCCTGAGCTAGGTGTACAATTCGTTGCTTTTTCACCTGGGTGGTTGGGGCGGGGAGAGAAAAGGGTCATCGAGATGTTGTCGTGATTTGGGGAGGAGAAAGCATGGCCAAGTGATGTGTTAAGGCAACCAAGAATTGTTCACCTATTTGAAAAACCAATATTGCGGTATGAATTCCTCCCCCGGTTGAGACACCCCAATCGATGGCGCCGCCTCGGTATGCCGTCGTGATGAGGCTGGCCTTTTTCTTGGGCATGTTGTATGCGTTTGCATGTATACAGATGAATTCTAGGAAGAAATGGACCAGATTACCAAAAAACTCATTAGGCACCCCATGTGTGTGATAGGCTTTTCTGGACGCCGAGTACTCCCCGAAATGTTGTTCCAAGATATGCTAAGGTGGAGCCTCTATTTTATGTTCTCCCCCTCGTTGTAGTCCCAACACTGATCGGATCTGGTTGTTGGTGATGGTGTCGGGATGCACCCTTCGTGCTACTCCATGTGCCTCCGGGTGGGGAGTAGTGTCGAGTACGTGGAGATAACCTCCAAAACCATGTTTGGTTAACCAAGCACGAAGCTCCTTGGATACTTCGAACGGTGTCGTGAGGATTTTCGGCTATGGTGAGAAAACCCAAGCAGGATGAATAAAATGGGGATGTGCAACATTGCACATGCACTTAATAGAATTGTAAAATAGAGTAACAAATGTAAAAGGAAGGGTAGAATGTAAGGTGCTAAAAGTGCACTACAACATTTGTGAAGTATAAAGGTGATGTGTACTTAGGGGCTCATGCACATGTAGACTAAAGGGGAGTGCATGGAACTACAGTGTAATAAGTAGAGGGTGTGGTTGGTTGTTAGGAGAGGGAGTTAAGGCTCCCTCAATCTCTCCTCCTAAGATCAAGAAAAATATTCCCCATTGAAGGAAGGGGATATTTGGCCTCTCTTTTTGTAATGTGACTCACCCCTTATTACTATAAAGGGAGTGAGGGGTCACTTGGGAAGGGGTCGCCATTTTGTTGATTTGGGGTAGACCATTAGGGTATATATTTCTCATCCCTATTTCGTTTAGGGTTTCGGTTTAGGATTTTGTTTTAGGATTTTCTTCTTCTTCTTCTTCTTCCTCTATCGGGGTTTAGGGTTTCGTCTAGTGGTGCTTATGTTCGGCCTACACGACCACGGTTGTAATTGGTGTGGTGCTTTCCATAATGTAATTGTTTGATGTATCTTGTCTTGTTTAGATCTTATTCTCTCTTACCTTAATCTCTCGAATCTTAATCTTTCTCTTCCTTCTCAGTTGAACTCCCAATATTCTCTCCCTTGTCCTACTCCCTAGTCCAAGACCCCCATGATCCTGCCCCTTTTCGACACATACTCGCAGATTTCCGCGACAACTACATGGTTGTTCCAGAAGAAAGAAAAGAAGAGTGGTGATGGAAGTAAGGAGACAGAGAGTGACAGAGAGCTTCTCTGCAGGGGGTTTGGGAGCGAGAGGGTGTCTGAGCAGCTTGAATACTTTGAGTCTTTCTGCAAAAGTGAGGGTTGCGCATGTTGTGGCTCCCTTTTTGTATGTGCCTTGGTTCACGAGACGTGGCCTTGTGCACTAGATTCAGAATCTGCCCTGCCATACAGGGTGTTAAGGACCACGCGTCCTAGGAACCGTTTGTATTTTCTTTTTCTCGTGTGGCGTGCATGCTCTTTAAATAGTTAATGGGTCTTCTTTTTTTCATGACTATAGTATACAATTTCGGGTAGTAGGTAGGGGAATTACCGTGATTGCGGCAAGGTTCCCCCGGAATCTTCTGTTCTACCTACCACGGGCTGGTCCCGACCGTGTTGTTTATCGACGAAGGGATTGGTGGGCATTGAGCCTAGGTATGGCTTTAGTCGAAATCCGTTAACCCAAGTTTGCAAGACTTCCCCTGCGAAAGTGCCGAGCTGGAAAGTTTCGTTGAATTCATCAATAATCCAAAAGGGTCCTGTCCACTGGAAATGAAGTTTCTCCATCCTCGAATTGAGCTGAGTTTGGAGTTTGAGGACTGGTTTCCCGATCTCGAATGATTTTTTGGATCCTCGCCGATGTCAATCCACAAAAGTTTTCCTTTGTCGCTGCCCATTCTCCAATTGTGCAATATTGGTAATAGGAGCTTCCTTGAGCTCGAGTAATTGTTCGAGCCGTTTTTGCTCAGACTCGGACTCAGAAAGTCAATCGGTTACTTGAACATGTAAACTCAGCACTTGAAACTCGATGGGCATAACTGCTTCCAACCCGAAAGCCATTCGAAAGGGAGTAGATCAGATACTTGTTTTGAACATTGTACGATATGCCCATAGTGCACAATGCAGTTTATCATCTCAATCGGTTTGATTCTTGTTCAAAATTTTCTTGAGGATGTTTTGTAAGGTCTTGTTCCTTGACTCGACCAACCCGTTTGCTTGAGGGTCGTGGGGTGTGCTTTTCTTATGTACGACCACATAATGGGTGTTAAGATTGCGAACCAAACGGTTGAGAAAGTGACCTCCTTGGTTGCTTACGAGCTCGATTGGGCAGCCAAATCGACACCATAGAAATTCATACATGAATGTGGCGGCGCCTTTGCTTTGACCCATTTCGTGCCGTAGTCGGTAGCCATGATTATATACTTATTGCCAGTTCGGGCCGCGACTGGTTTCAATGGACTGACGAAATTCAATCCCCACTTCTGGAAATGTTCTAATGGAAGGACTGGTTGGTGAGGCATACATGCTTGTTCGGTGGGTTGGCCCATTCGCTGAAGAGGTTGCATTGTTTGCAGAATTCGTGAGCATGCTTCGTTGTTGTGGGCCACCACAACCCACTTTGCCAAAATTTCCGAGCCGTGGCATCGCCAACATAGTGACCGCCGGCTATCCCGTGATGTGCCTCCCGTAGGATTGCATTCTTTTTTAATTGGCATACCGCATGACGCCAGATGCCATCCGAGCCTTTGTGGTACAAGGTGTGTGTGACAAGGCAAAAACTCCGACTGCGAACTGCCAACCGTTTCTTGGCATCTAGGGTCAAATCTTCAGGTGGGAGGCCGGTGGTGAGGAAGTGTGTCATCTCGTTTATCCAGTCGTCCTCGTTGTCGGCTGATGGTGTGGCTGCGTCTAACCCGAAGAGGTTGGCGTCGGGTAATTCATCGTATTCCGTTGTGGTTGGCTCCACTGATTCGAGCCGACTCAAGTAATCCACGACAACATGCTATACCCCTGGTCGATGTTGGATGTCAAATTCGAATTCTTGGAGAAGCAACATCCATTAGGCCATTCGACTGGTTAGTGCCTGCTTATTGACGAGATAGCACAACGTCACGTGATCTACGTGGAATGTAAACTTTCGGCCGCGCAAATAGTGCCAAAATTTTCAGCTGTCGAAAGTTGATGGCTAGCATAGTAGATTGGGCAATACTAATTCGGAGGCGCCTTTTGCATGAGGGCACTCCCAATAGCCACGTCCGATGCGTCGACGAAAACGTGGAAGGGTTGCGACCAATCCGGTAGTTGCACCACTAGTGCGTCTGAGAGCATTACATTAAGGGAGCGATATGCATCGTCTTCTGTTGCCGTCCAACAAAATGAAACCTAGTGTACAGCCCCGTGTAACGGTGTCACGAACTCAGCCAGGTAACGTAATTATGATATGTCACCTAATCTAACCTAAAGACCGGCTGAGTTCTTTTGTTGTGGTTGGGGTCGGAGCATTCAGGATGGCATGCACTTTGTCAGGATCCATTGTTATTCTGTCGTGCCTGACAATATGGCCAAGTAAGGCTCCGTTGGACACGTAAAAAGCACACTTGGTTGGGTTAGGCTTAGCCATGCTTGCCAGCATCGCTCTAGACAAAGGCATAAGTACCCGAGGTGCTCGTTCTTCTGGCCGTACACAGAAAAGTCATCAAGAAAGACTTGCATAAAGGCCAAAATGTAATCATCAAAAATTTCGGCAATAATTCGTTGGAAAGTGGCCAGACCTGTCTTTAAGCCGAACGTCATCGTGGCTCCTATAAACACGCCCCATTCAGTGATAAATGTTGTTTTTGTTTGATCGTCAAGATGCATTCAAAGTTTATTATAGTTGTTGAATCCGTCTAAAAAGCTACAGCATTCATGGCTAGCCACCGCGTTGAGGACGCCATCTGTTAGAGGAAGAGGAAAGCCATCCGTAATAGTTGCGGTAGTCGACGCAAAATTGGATTTTCCCGTTCTTTTTCGGAACTACGACGATAGGGCTCAACCATGTTGCCCGTTTTACCGGCCATATGAACCCTACCCAGAGGAGTTGTCGATTTGCTCCTTTACTTTGGCCGCATAATTAGGATTCATCTAGTAGCGGCGCTGCTACACAAGTCGTGCATCGCGCTAGAGGTGAATCTAGTGCTATGTGTATTGCGGATCGAGCCCCTTCATGTCACTGTACGACCAGGCAAACACATCTTGGTAATCAGTTAGTAGCCCAACCAGGGCTGATCGTTCCTCTGAAGCCAATTCATTCGCGAATTTAAGAGTGCGTGGCTTGGTGGGGGAACCGATACTAATTTCCTCAAGTGTGGACGCCTTGACTCTCTAAGAGACAACCAATTCGCAATCAAGCACGTCGCGGGCATGTCGTAATTCTTCGATGGCCTGTAGGTCCAGTTCGTGCGGATCCTCGTTCTCCTCCGGGGCAAACTTAGATACATATGGTTCGACAACCGTAAGAACATCGATTTCAAATAGAGAAACGATCATGGGGTGTTCCTCGAGGCAGTGGTCCATTTCATTGTCTGTGAGGCCGTCAAACATGTGAACTCATTCGGCATATAACAGGTTGGTATCAGAAGCTGTCGCGATCCATTCCTTCGTGGTGATACGGATATTGGTTTTGCCGCAGCAGAAGGAGATCATATTCCGTTGCCAGTGTTGCTTAATGTTGGTCGTGCGCAACCATGGACGACCAAGCAACGTTGGGTATGCCCCGGGAGCATCCAGGCGTAATACCACCGCTGAGATGGTGAAATCGTGGCCTCCGAGGATGAAGTCCACATGGCGGATTAACTAGGCCATTGGTCGAACGGAACAGGTATCCGCCATTTGGAGCCAAAACGGACATGGTTCCCATTGGGTGATACCGAGGTTGTGACATGTAGCCTCACTAATGACATTAACACCCAAACCACCATCAATAATGCAACCGTGAACATCGCGACCTTTGATGACGAGTTTTACCACGAGGTTCTAGGGTCCATTAATGTTGAACCAATGCTTGGCTTTGCCAGATGGACCGGCAAGTTGGTTGACGCTTTGCCGATGGTGAGAGAGGCCACTGTGTCCTTGAATCGGGGAAGCAATTGTAGTAGTTTATGTAAGGGCATTGAGATTTGGCAGCTTGTGAGAGGTTGCCACACAAGGTCATCGTCATGTGCCTCGGTAGGTTGAGAGGAAGCCAAGGGACCGATAGTGATATCGTTCTCGGTCTGCATTCTCTCGGTATTCGCTTGATTAACCATGTCAACCCATTTTCTGGCGGTCTGTTGGACTTTGTCCTAAATTTCCCACTATGTTTTATTGGCTTTGCTTCGGGTCGTGACCTGTTGAGCATCTGCCATAATGATGTTTACGGCAAGTGGTTTACCTGGATCGTTGGTTGGGCACTGAGTGGCGTAATGCCTTGGTTGGTTACAGTTAAAGCACGTTATTGGTGTCGAGTGGCTAGATTCCCCTTGCTCAAATTGGGATATTTGATTTTGTGGGGGATCATCTTCTCGGGCCAACGAGGCGTAGGTTTGGGCATGAGGAGCGTTTTCCTGAGACTCGGGCAGGGGGTGTCGTCGATTATCGGTACGTGGAGGGTCTCAGCGATGGTTTTCGAAGGGTTGTCGATTATTGCCCAAGGGTCGAGGACCGCGATTATAATATGAAGGTCGTCGTTCGTGCCATGGATACCTAGGTTCATAGTAGTCCTCTCGGTCGTAATCATAACAGTAATAGTCGTCGTCCAGACGATCGCGGGGTAAAAGCATGCGAGCGGAAACACTATTATAGCTAATTAGCTACTAAAATGGCCACAACTAATTAGCTATTTGTTTAGGTAGTTTTTTGTGGGAAAATCATAAGGATGGTTTACGAAATTTTATGTTTTATTAGTTAAATACATGTCATTTAATTTATGAGAATACTCAAATTTTTTAACTTTGGTTTCTGACGTAGTGGAACATGGGGAATAGTGCCATTATCTAAGGTCGACTTGAATGTCATCAAATTCCTGATAATCCTGAGTTCGAGTTCGAACTCCAAACAGATGGAGTACTTTGAGCATGAATGCAGACGAAGCTCCCGCAGCAGCACAAAAACTCTGAGATCGACATTGCACCTTTAGAGCTACAACACACGACCAAGTCGATCCTCGTCCAGGTATGTATTAGTTACATATTAAAAAAACTTGTTTTTTTCTTTTCTGATAACTATCTGTAACTTTGGTGCATGTTCATCTTTCCCAAAAATCGAATAGGGCGAAGTCATTGGAGTCCCAAACAAGGATGTCTCGAAGATCGGGGTGTAGCAGCAGGTGTGTTTCTTATTGACAAAATTTGGTAGTACGGTTGATTTCTGCCTTTAGTGATGATTAGGGTTTTTGTTTCCCTTAAGTGGTTTAGGGTTTCAGATTACAAATTTTAGATTACAAGTTTTTGGTTACAAATTTCGTATTACTGTCGCAATGTGTTGTAATTTTGCACCAATTCTCATGACAAATTCTGATTAGAGTTTCCGATTTTTTAAGTGGTTGATTTCTGATACATGTTGAAAAGGACGAATTACAAATTTTAGATTACTGTCTCAAAATGTTGTAATTTTGCACCAAATTCACATTAAAAATTCTGTTTTTGCACCAATTCTGATTACTGATTTTCTATTTCAGGTGACTCAATCCTCCCTATCCTAGAGTGTTGAACTTCGCAAAATTTTGTGAGTCAAAGGAGGACTTCCACACCATATATGGTCTGTTGCTCGAGGATATTGACCCTGTTGTTCTAACAGATAGATTGATTAGTGATGTAGATTGGATGTCAATATATAAAGTGCCTAGAGTGAAAGGCAAGGTCAAGCTCAAGCATGTACGACCGGACTTGTACAACGACTACATGAGACTACACCAGAAAGTACATCAAGAGATCCTGGTCAACAACGAGTTGTCCGTTTCATTTGCCAGAGCTTTTGCATGTGAGTATTGCAAAACAACGAAGGAATCTCATGACCCTAAAATCTACAAGTTAGCTTGGGCAATTTATGGTGAGGCATCGATAGAAAGATGTCGGAAGATGGGGAGCTTGCAACAAAAAATGGCAAGATTTTGGAGCATGGCAGTTGATGATGCAACTGCCGACTCCCAACGAACCCGCAAGTATACGCGACACGAACACACGATGAAAGCCAATGTCGATGATACAGGTGAGACATTGATCAACATGAGCTTGAAATTGAGGGGTCGTTGGATCCCCAACGGAAAATTCAATTGCAAACAGAGATCCAAGTTCTCTCAATGAACCTGGATCTTCTAGGTGTCGCAGATTACAATTTGGACAAGCTACAAGTAAGTTAATGATTCTTGTTTCTTGTTGTTGTATCTTCCGCATTAAGGAATAATTAATCGGTAAATTTCTCGGCTGCATTGAAGGAACAATACCCCTGTCAAGAACAGGTAGTTAGCACTACATTTTGCGGAGGGGGTCGTAAGGAGCAGACAAGAATTTGACCTGAACATTCTTGCTCGCTTACCAAATGAAGGAGAACCAGGAAACGATATATTGACTGTTCAAGCATGTTGCATCGCTATAGAGGAAAAATCTGCAACTCTGTTGGTTCACCTACAACCATACCAACACACATACCATATCGTTTGTTTTCAATATGCTTGTCGCATTGCTGCATTCTGTTTGGGGGATTGTAGTACAGCTCTCCCAGATGAGTGGAGAAAACCAACAGGTAAAATTGTTGCTTATGACCATAGTGTAGCTAATTAGTTCCATCTTTGTTAATTGGGTAAGCCGTATAAAGTGTGGAAACTATTTAGCTGTTATGGTTGTAGTGTAGTAGCTAATTAGCTCCTACCATACTTTAGCTTAGTAGCTAATTAGCTATGTGGTAGCCAATTAGCTCCTACCATAGTTTAGTACAATAGCTAATTAGCTAAGTGGTAGCTAATTAGCTACTACCATAGTTTAATACAATATCTAATTAGCTACTACCATAGTTTAGTACAATAGCTAACTAGCAACCAGTTAGCTAATGAGCTACTACCATACTTTAGTTGATTAGCTAATTAGCTAAGTGGTAGCTAATTAGCTACTACCATAGTTTAGTACAATAGCTATTTAGCTAAGTGGTAGCTAATTAGCTACTACCATAGTTTAGTACAATAACTAATTAGCTAAGTGGTAGCTAAGTAGCTACTACCATAGTTTAGTACAGTAGCTAATTAGCTAAGTGGTAGCTAAGTAGCTACTACCATAGTTAAGTTATAGTGGCTAATTATCTACTACCATATTTTGGTTGAGTACCTAATTAGCTAAGATGTAGCTAATTAGCGACCATGTTGTTGTAGAATCTTGTGGATTAAGGACGGCGCATGAGGTGTCTGGTGCTGATGACGCTGCAACTGATGAGGAGATAGTTGCCAACGTGGCTGAAAGTAAGAGTGATGCAATCACATCTCCTTTAGATCAGTTCCACCCTATTCTTTTGGAAGATGGTGTTGAATTAGGCAACGATGTGAAAAGCCATGAAATATTGGAAACAACATGTAAATCTAAGGTTCACAACAATAGTGTTTTTGAACACTTGATGCAACATTTCTTCGAATCCCAAAACCTTGATTCCACCCCACTGAGGCCAACTACTGATATTCTGACTTCTGTTGCTTCCAATCTTCAATCGTCTTCTCTTCCAGAAAGACTACATCCCGACTTCTCACTACCTTCTTGTTGACTAGATCCCATAGCCTATAGCCAAATTCATCTTCCGAGTATCCCATGAATATGCATGCTTTCGACTTGTTGTCGAGCTTTGACCTCTGATCTTTCGGTACATGCATGTACGCCAGACATCCGAACACCCTCAGATGTTGCTAGGAGACATCCTTCCCGTCCACACCCTCTGTGGGCCATCACCCTTCAATGGTACTGAGGGAGACCTGTCGATCAGATAAACAGTTGTGTACATCACCTGAACCCAATAGGATTTCGGAAGTTTTGCATGAGAGAGCATGCTCCTTACTCTCTCCATGATCGTTCGATTCATCCTCTCTGCAAGCCCGTTCAACTCTAGGGTCTTTGGCACTGTGTATTCGATCCAAATACCTTGGCTCTTGCAATATTCCTCCAACTGCCCTTTGTACTCGCCACCGTTGTCGGTTCAGATAGCCTTCAACTTCCGACCCGACTCTCTTTCGGTTCTAGCCTGGAACTCCTTGAAAACCGACAGTACTTGATCCTTCGACTTCAGTACGAAGGCCCATGTCTTCCGACTATAGTCGTCAATGAACATCACAAAGTATTGTCCACCTCGATGCGATGGAGTATCAACATAGCACACGTCCGTGTGTACTAGTTCCAATGCAGCCTCTCTTCTTCTCGGTGGTCTTGTGTGGAATGCAGCTTTGTTCTGCTTTCTGGCTAAGGAGACGACGCACTTCTCTAGATGCACGCCCTTGACTTCTGGTAGAAGTTTCTGGCAGCTAACAGGTGCATTCCCTTCTCACTCATGTGACCTAGCCTCTTATGCCATATCTCACCTACCAAGTCGGTTGCCACATTTACTTCCGATTTGCACAGTCGGGCATGCATCATGTACAATGTGCCTTCTTTCTGTGCTCGGGCCATTATAAGATTTCCTTGATAGAACTTCCACTTGCCATTTCAAAAGCTACCACTATAGCCTTCATCATCTAACCTTCCAGTCGATATCAAATTCAATCTGATATCGGGGACGTGTCGAACATCCTTCGTGTTAGTCGACACCCTGTCGATGTCGTCGTTAAGAAAACACTTCCGACTCTGGTTACCCTGCACTCTCCACTATCACCCATCTTTACATAGCCATGATCCCCAACTATGTAAGTCGAGAAATACTCTCTCGACGGAGTTATGTGGAACGATGCCCCGGAATCAATCACCCACGTGCAATCTTCACTTGCAAGATTTGCACTCATCTGTTCACAAATGAACAGGAATTCTTCATTGCTCGTAGCAATGGCCGAACTGTTCTTCTCATCAAGAATCTTCCTAGGTTCGACATTATTTCCGACACTCTTATCTTTCTTTAAGTATCGATAGTCCTTCTAGAAGTGTCCAGGATTTCTACAATAAAAGCACACGGGCTTACCTCTGGACTTCGATCTGACATGGGATTTGTCTGTTCGTTGCAGACTTCTTCTTCGTCGGTCTCTTCCTCTGTCCATATGTTGATTCAGATTCGACTCTGATTGGGACATGACTCTTTTGTCTTTCCTCCTTGCCTCCTCATTTAGGATGCTTGTCTTCACCATCTGTAACGACAAGTTCTCTTCTTGACAAGAGGTGCTGAGAGTAACCACCAGGTTCTCCCAGTTGTCCGACAGTGTGCACATCAGCAGGATGGCCTGCATTGCATCATCCAAGGGAAACTTGGTCGTAACAAGTTGATTTACATACCCCATGAATGTGTTGATGTGTTTGATGATGCTCTCACCGTCTCTGTATTTCAGCCGTACGATTTTTCTCATCATGGAGGTATTATTGAGCGCGTTCTTCCTCTCATACAGACCTGACAACTTCTGCCACATCTTGTGAGCATTTGTGTCGTTCGCCACATGCTGGAGGACACTTACATCGACACATTGTCGGATAGGGGCCACCACCTTTCTATTCAGAAGCTTCCAGTCCGACTCCAATACCCCCCTGGGTATTTCTACTCTGTCGGTTGGCTCGTACAAGTCTTTAACTATGAGAAGGTCTTCCATCTTGATCTTCCAGTCTACATAGTTCTGTGCGTTGAGAACTATCATACTTGGGAAACCACTCACACCTCCTTCCATGCTTGCACCTCAAGCTCTGATACCAATTTGTTGAGAAATCATTCGGTCGAATCACAATAAATGAACTATGCTGAAATATGAGTCACAGATATGCCAGGGGGGAAAAAAAACCAGGACAACAATTGGTGCACAAAGATTTAACGTGGAAACCCTAAAATGGGAGAAAACCGAGGAGAATAGAGCTTCACTATGTATAGTGGATATACAACAGAGGGTATGTTACAACACTCTTACAAGTGTATTAGCCACGCGGAGCTCTTGGCGTCTGCTGTTACGCACACAACTATGGCGCCACACTCTCTCTCCTTCTCTCTCTGCTCACACCTCACGCTCTCCTGCTAATGCTACCTCACTCTCTATCTCTTCTATTCTATCTCACTCTCGTTTTGCCCTAAGTGTATTTATAGTTATACATTGTATGGGTTATTTACAAATGTAGCCTCTACTACGTATCATTATTATTATTGCTATAATAATAATAGTCGAACTATCAAACAGTCGACTCACTGTTTTCGACTATTCGATTGTCGACTTTCCAAACAGTCGGATCTTCCCTGTCTTCGACTGTCGGCACTCCTTGGTCCGATCAGTCGGCTCCTCGTAGTCATCGACTGTCAGCAACTTCTGGACAGTTGGTTCCTCCTCCCACTGGAGGGACATATACCCAACAAGTGAGACTCCAGTACCAAGGCGGATACAGCATGGTGGAGCACATGAATGCATTCCAAGGGCTTCTAAATCAAACAACTTCTCTTGAAGTACCTCTGGCCGACAAGGTACTTCCATTACTCCTACTCAGTTCCCTCTCGAATCGTTGGGAGACGCTAGTTGTCAGTTTGGGCAATGCTGGGCCGGAAGGAAAGAAATTGTCCCTAGCAAGGGTAAAATCAAGCTTGCTAGATGAAGAAGCTCGCCAGAAGGACCGCGAGTCCAAAATCGATCCGAAGGCCTTGGTTACGGAGGATGACCGTAACCGAGGAAGAGGCCGAAATCAGAGTCCCCAAAACGAGGACAAATCGGGGACAAGGTCGAAGTCAAAGGGGAGCCCCACATGCTTCTACTGTGGGAAGCCGGGGCACTTCTAGAAGAATTGTCGACACTTCCGGAAATCCAAAGGGGGAACCGAAGAAGATTTCGAAAAGGAGAGGAATGTCGGCGATCGTGACAAGTGAAGAAGAACCACTATTAATCACCAAGGAGAGTGAGATGCATCTTGTCGGCAACGAAATGACATGGGCGGTCGACTCTAGCGCATCATTCCATCTAACCCCCCACCGGAATGCTTCTCATCCTACACGGCTGGAGATCATAGCTGTGTTCAGATGGGGAATGAAGGTACATGCCGAACTGTCGGCATAGGAGATGTGTTGTTGACGACATCAACCGGATGCAAGTTGCTGCTAAAGGATGTCTGACACGTTCCTGAGGTTCAGTTGAACCTGATATCGGTCGGTCGGCTAGATGATGAATTGTAACCTAGTTATAGTGGTTGCCTTTTTGTGGCTATGCAAGATTATTGAGTTGTGCCTAACTCTCTCTCTCTCTCTCTCTAACTCACTAGTTGCATTCCTGTTTTTTTGTCTATGTTGTCATCAATACATTGTGATCTTGTATCTACTTATGATCTTCCACACGAGGAGTGTTGATCTTGTTCCGCATCAGATGACGGCGCTCCCAACATATGGTATCAGAGCATGGTTTTGTTTGATTATGCCGCCACCATCTATCTAACCTCCATTAGCAACCCTTCTCTTGTACACCTTGAAGCTCTCGATTGGCAATTCCTCTTGAAATCACATTTGACAAAGAGAGACAACTAAAGGCCATACCCGTGCTCACTCGGTTAGGTGTAAATCAAATAGGTCATCTGACGCTATCCCCTCACTTGCCATAACCACTCGAAGCAAACATGACTCCAAGGGCAACCCCAATCTGTGTTTCATTCGACTGAACGACATTTGGGAGGACCAGTTGGTTCCGTCTCTCTTATCGTTGCAGTTACATGAACCAGGATCGGCCTGGAGAATGGCAACAATATAGATGGCATCAACATCCGGCTCGTCAGAGATGAGTCTAAGGAAGTTCGACGGATCAAACTTCAACTTCTAGAAGGAGCAGATGCAAGACTATTTAATAGTCAAGGGGCACATTGAGCCCATTGAGAGTGAAGATCCTCCAGAAGGATACAAGCTGCTTGAATGGGAAAAGCTCGACAGAGTCGTCTGAGCCACGATTTGGATGCACCTATCGGATTCTATGTACTTCACGGTGCAATCGTGTTCGACTGCCTTCCAACTATGGAAGACACTTTCAGACACTTATGAAAAGAAGGTCGCCGCCACCAAGATATACCTAATCGGCGCCTTTATAACCTTCGGATGAAAGAGTTCGACTCGGTCCAGGCACACCTAAACGAGTACGAAAGCTTAAGCTCCCAAATTGCAGCCCAGGGGACGACTATCGAGGATGAACTAAAAGCAATGTTCCTTATGAGTAGTCTCCCTCCTTGGGAAACTTTCGTTACAACCCTGTGCAATGCGTCGACAATTGTCGTCAAGTAATCCTCAGTCACGAGTGCAATTTTGACTAAAGTAGATCGGAGAAAATCATTTGCAAACGATTCAGCCAACAACGCCTATGTAGTACAAGGTTCAACCGACCGATCGAACAACCGTGGAAGAGGTTCTTCACGGCAGCTGAACAATCAACGAAATCAGAGCAAGTCCCAGGATAATTGAGTATGCAACTATTGCAAGAAACCCAGACACATCAAAGCCGATTGTCATGCACTCAAGGCCAAAAACGATAAAGCTCAATGAGCCGATCAGAAGAGTGGCCTACACGAGATAAACTACATCGGCTCCACAGCCGAAGTATTACCAAACGACCCAAACATACTATCAATTGAGAACCCAGTCGAATCAGAAGTTCTGCTTAAGACTGAAGAATCGAGCACATGGCTTGTTGATAGACAAGCTCAACATTCGATGCGTAATCGGGTGCGTAAAAACCGTGCGCACAATAGGCCGTAGCGGTGCGTAAACCGCGAGGCCATTAGAAAGATATTCCTCGAAAGGAATAATTTTGGGAGTGAGTGTAGCGGCTCATTTATGAGCATCAAGTACTGTCAGTACTTGTGTCAACCCAATTGTCAGGGTTTGTATATAAGGTGCTCACTGAGCACGAAGTATGTACGGATTGAGTATTATTTTGAATTTAGTTGCAGTGTCTGCTCTCTGTCTCTGTCTCTCCCTCTCCATCTTCATCTTTGCGTCTTCTGTGTTTTACCAAACTGTCTTATTCCTTCGAACTATGTACTCGTTGAAGTTGGTCGCTTTCGAAGAAGAAAAGGACAGTACTATGGACAGAAGAATGGGAAGCTCACTTCCGACTGAAAAACTTGACAGAAGCAACTACGCATCTTGGTCTTACAAGATGCACCTATACATGCTTGTCCATGGCTATTGGAGTTATGTTGAAGGAGCTAATGATGTAGCACCCGATTTGACACACAGAGATTTTTCGGCTTGGGAACAACCGGCAAGCAGAGTTCTCTACTGCTTTGCATCCTATGTGAGCGACCAAATTTTGAGCTATATTCGGGATGCTAAGACGCCAAAGGACGCGTGTGCGAATCTCAAAAAGATCTTCGCCGCAAGCACTACAGCCAGGAAGCTTCAACTCAGGCAAGAGTTGAGCAATGTACGACAACGAGATATGTCGATGGCTGACTACACCACCAAGATCAGTAAATTTGCAACTCACTCGCCTCTATCAACGTGAACGTCGAGGAGGACGAGATGGTGCAGGTTTGTCTTGGCGGGTTAGCATCTAAGTTCGGAGCTTTCCGAACGACAATCTGCACGAGGGAGAATATGCCTTCATTTTTCGAGCTTCAATCAATGTTACTCGTAGAAGAAAACCATGCGGGTGCGTTGACGAGTGAGCATGCCGATGGCAAGATGCTCTACACGGAGGATGATAGGCCCCGTGTTCATGGTGAACGAGGCGGAACGGCGCGCAATGGAGGCGGCCGAAAAGAGAAGAATGGACGGCATAATTGAGATGCCGGAAGCCATTCCGAACCCTCCGGAAGCAGGGGGAGTCATGGCGGCGTCGGAAGACGGCAAGAGAAGGCCGCGTTGGAATGTTGGTATTGTGGCAAGAAAGGCCACAAGGAGAGCGAGTGCTAGAAGAAACAAGCTGATGCAGACAAAGCTTGATCGAGCGGAATAGGTGCAGGAAGGCATCAAAAGTCGCACTACGCGGAAGGCTCAGGACGAGCCGGAGATGGAGTGGGCCCTGCCTTCGTAATGAAGCATAAGGCCAACTCAATGGCCGTGAACACCTCGCAATCACGCGAGGTGTGGTATGTCGATTCTGAAGCGTTAAATTATATGACAAGTCACAAGGAATGGTTCTCATACTTGGAGAAGCCAGAATCACGAGGGCTTGTCGAAACGGGAGATGACACCCCGCATACCATCGAACATGTCGGTGAAGTTCCCCTCATCCACGTCGGGCAGAAAGGGAAGATTATGAATGTGTTGCACATCCCGACAATAACGAAGAACTTGGTGTCGGTTGGTCAGATCGTCGACCAAGGTATGCAAGTTCGATTCACGCACTTCGGTTGCTTCATAGAAGAGGAAGGCAAAGTGATTGCACAAGGGCATCGTGAAGGGAGGATGTTCATCCTCGACACTAATCAAGCCGGAACCGCTGTCGAGGTATTCCTCGCGGATGCGTGGAATGAGGCGGGACCTCGGGGGTCTTGTACCGAAGAGCAAGAGAGAAAGGAGAAGGGAAGGGACCCACTACGTGCGAGCGTAGATCCACACGGACACGACCCTTCGACACAAAGACGCGAGCGGGAAACTGACATAGAGAGACACGAAGGTGTGTATGTATATATTAACAGAGACAAACAACAAGAAGCACGAAGTCGGTTACAACCAAACAGGCCGGCGAACAGATGGCGATGCTTGTTCGTAAACGCTCAGAAAGAAAGGAGTAGGTTGGAGGTGCTACCGGAAGCACTCGGGCATTCCTCAGAGCAGCGCGAGCCTCCCGAAAACCTGCACAGAAAGAAGCTACGGAGTATGGAAGAGAGAGAAGCCTTCGACTGACAACCCGACAGCACTTCGTCCTCTCTGATTCCGCGCGATCCCTTCTACCTCCTCGTCTCCCCCCTTTTATAGGCAAGAAAGGAGCCGTTTCCCATTAACTTCCTACCTACCAAATCTACCTACCTAGGATCTTCTATGTACCTAATTCTCTCTTATGTACTACATAAGACGCACGTGCATGAAGAGCTGGTTCCTACGCTCCGGTGCACCGATTCCGCTTGTGGACGGTTTTCTTCACGACATCCGCCCCCACCTAACCACGCATCCACCAGCATGCGCCAATTTGAGTTGGGACGGAGAAAACCGGTCCAGCCTTCATTCCCCGCCCGTCGGTTCTTCCTCGGTTTCGGATCGTTCGTCGTCCCGGTCCAGGTTAACCGGATCCGGCTCGTCGTCGTGACGCTTCTTGAACGCTTTGATCCGCTTCCCGGCTACCGGTATCGCCATTCTCGTGCCGTCGAGCTCCGCCAGATGGTACGTCCCGTTGTCGTTGGCGCTTTGTACCACGTAAGGCCCGAACCACCTTCTTGCGAACTTCCGTGTCGCTCGGTGCTGGTTGTCGAGGCTGCTATCGTAGACTAGCACCCAGTCACCTTCCTCGATCTTCTTTGGTCGGAGCCAGTGCGTTCGGTCGAACCGGGCTTTGTTCCTCGTCCTTGCTATCCGAAGCTTTCCCGCAGCCTGCTCCACGTCCTCCGGTCTTCGCTCGAGCTGTCGTATGCGCGCCGCCAACAGTTCCTCCCGGCTCATCTCGTCTTTCCAGTCCACGGTTGCCCATGAGGAGATCGTATGTTCCATCGGCATGATCGGCTTCTGCCCAAACATGAGCTCTGCCGGCATGAATCCGGTTACCGAACTGTGTGTAGTTCGGTCCGCCCACAACGCGTAAGGCAACAACCGCGGCCAATTCCCGACTTGACCTCCGCATGCCCGAACTAACGCCTTGACGATCGGTCCGTGTCCGCGCTCCACCTTCCCATTCGCCTCCGGATTGTACGCAGTGGTAAGTGAGAGCTTGACTCCTAGCCGGTCGAACAGCTCCTCGGCCTCTTCGGCGTCCAACTCCCCGCGATCAGCCATGATCTTCCTGACACACCCGTACCGGCATATCACGTCCTCGATCAGGAACCGACATACGGCCGCGGTCGTTTTGTTCTGAAGGGCTCGGCCTTCCACCTGGTTCGTCAGATCTTCCCGAGCCAGGACCAAATACCGCATCTGTCCTACTCCCATCGGCATCGTCACCAGATCTACCATCCATTTGAAGTGGATGGTCGGAGGGTACGTAGGGTGAAGCTCATCCCGATGTCGGACTATGGAGTGCATCTGACAGCTCTCGCAAGTTGTCACGAACCGATGCACGTCCCGGTACAGTCTCGGCCACCAGTACTTCCCCTTTATCGTCTCGAACGTGGCCCACGTTCCACGGTGTCCAGCCCAAGGGCTGTCGTGGTAGGCTGTCAGCAGCTCCTCCTGTTCTTCCTTCATCGCCACCACCCGGAGCGGGACGCCGTTCCTCTTCTTCGGGTGCTTCCATAAGTATCTGTCCCGTAGAAAGAATCGGTATGGTTTCTTCCGGATCCGGTTAGCCTCGTCCCTTGTCCACGACGCATCCGGCGTCATTGTCCTCAAGAAACCACCAATCTGCAGCCACTCGCCGTCGTACTTGCTCTCGTCGAAGCCGTTAAGCGCCGGAGTGCTCGTCCCATCGGTCTTCATGTACGCTGCTTCGAAGAAGTCCACGCCGACTTCTTCGTCCTCCGAAACCATGCCGCCCTCGTCATCAAACCTCGCCCTCGAAAGCATGTCGGCCATGGCATTGTCCTTTCCGGAAATGTGTCGTATTTCCGGGTCCAAGGACTTGATGTACGCTATCCACCTGAGCATTGGCAGGTCCGGTGTCGCGCATCCGGAAACCATGCCGAGAATCGGCAGGCAATCCGTCTCGATAATCACTTCTGTCCCGATCAGGTAGTCTTTGTCGGCCTTTACCGCCGAAACGATACTCCAGAGTTCGCGTTTAACCTGGGCGTACCCTCGCTGTCGCTCATGAGAACCTTTGCGCCGAATCGGATCGGGAACCGAATGCCATCCTCGTCTTCTTGGTTGACGACCCATCCGATCTCGGTCGGACTCTTATCCACCGTTATGTATACCGGGGTACCCTTCTCGTAGACAACCTTCCGGAGCGCCGGTGCTACCGCGAGAGCTTCCTTCAGCTTCCGGACCGACTCCGTGTGCTTGTCTCGCCACTCGAATTTTCGCCCCTTTTTCAGCAACCCGTATAGCGGCTCCACAACGTGGGCGTAATGCGGGATCCATATGTGGTAGAACGCGCATGGCCCCAGGATCCTCCGAACTTCCGTAACCGAGCTACAGTCGGTCTTCATCGCGGAGATGGCTTCTACCTTTGTCGGAGACGGCTTCCGGCCATATGGTCCACATAGGTGTCCGACCACCAGGATTTCTGATTGCCTGAAGGCCGATTTCTCCCCGAAGAAGGTGAGCCTCGCATCCTCCTGCCTTTGTAGCACCCTCTCGCAGTTGTCGATGTGTGTTGCCACGAATCGCCGGCATCCGTCCGGCCCGAGTGTCTCGTCCTTCTCTTCCACCGGGCACCCCTTTATCGGGATGTCGTCTAGAAACGGCATGGTGATGTCCGGGATGCAATCCCTCAGTACCTTGTTCATTGCATTCACCATGTGGGCCACCGAGTTCGTCCCTCCTTGTGGCAAGGTGCACATTCGCACTAGGCCGAGGGGAGTTCGCATCGTCGTAATGTCTCTGCTCTCCATGGCCAGGTGGAACTGGTCGTACCCCGAGTACAGATCTCTGACTGAATAAATCGACCTTCCGGCGAAGGCCTCCGCGAACTCGTCTATGGTCGGTCCGATTCCTGCGTTCCGAATGGTCACTCTGTTGACCGGCTGCAGGTCTTGAATGAAGCGCAATGTTCCGTTTTTCTTTGGTACGGTAAACCATCGGTTCGAGTATGGGGCACTCGACGGTTCGAGAATGCCCATATCGACTTTCTGCCTCAATAGCTCCATCAACTTCGGGATGTGAGCTTTCGGTACTAGAATCGGCTTGGGATTCCACGGCACATGCGGTACCGTGAATATCACCATCGGCTCCACGATTGTCGGGTCTACGCACCCGATCTCTTCCGGTGAGAATGCGAAGGCTTTCCCGTGCCTTCCGAGCATTCTCCGAAACCAGTCTTCCTCTGCCGGCAGTAGTGGATGGCTTCCACGTGTCAGGCCGCTGCCTCTTCCATCAGCCTCTTCATACCTCCTCGCCCGTCGTTCCGGTTTAGGGCCCTTCTGGTATCGCCGGCGTGCACCCGGCCTTCCCATAGGTACACCACCCGGTTCCTCAACGCCTCTGCGAAATCGCCGCAGTCCTTCCGGATGTGGCCGACCTCGTCGCACCACATGCACCTGTTCCCTGCTGCCGGCCGTCGGTCACGAGCCAGTTCGCCACCTTCCCTTCGAGTCTGGGCGATCTGGAGATCCTTTATTGCCCGCGTCAACTCCTCCAGCGCTGCTCCTCCAGTCGAGCCATTGACCACGCCGGTCGAAGCCGAACCGGTTTCGAGCCACTCCCGGGCCTCTTCCCTTCGCCCTTGCGGTGCCGGTTCAAGCCTCCTTGCTGTGACAGAGCCCGCACCGGCCGCCCCGTCATCAGCCCATTCTCGCCGTTTGTCGAAACGGCCACAGACTCTCTTAACCGCAGCCCAGTCGGTCGTCAGCCCGTCCTCGGTTTCCAGCAAGGAGCCGACTTGATCCCGGTCCCGCTCGTCCACCGACTTGACGAACAATAGGACCCGGCTCGTATCCAGAATGGTTCGGTCAAGCGCCGAAAGGCGCGCAAAGCGTTCCTCAAACTCCCGGAGGAGTGCCGACGCGTTTCTTCCCTTGTCAGGGGACTCCACCCACTCCATGAAGTCTCGTTTCGAAAGCCGGAGCGCGTCGTCCAGCCCGTATTTTTCTAGGAGTCGACCTTCGAACTCCTCCCAGGTACGGCTCTCTGCCCGCACCTCGAGCACCTCCGTATGGATGCTCGGCATCGCCACTCGAGGGAACCCGGCAAGACGCCTCTCTTCCGGAATGTCCCGCATCAGCATTTCCGTCCCGTAGGACGCCAAATACTTCGTGGCATCCTTTCCGCTGAACCGGCCGATCGTACCGACGACCGCCTCAATGGCTCTGTCGACGGCGCCGGTGCCCTCGCGTGCGCTCAATATCCGATCCACGGCCGAAGCCATGGCCTCCACAAGATCCGACCCCTTCATCTTCTGCTCTTCTGCCGCCTCCTTCACGTCGGGTTCACCAAGATGTCGAGGTATTCCTCGCGGATGCGTGGAATGAGGCGGGACCTCGGGGGTCTTGTACCGAAGAGCATGTTGAGAACTCGACGTTCCTTATGTCCGACCCTCGGCCACAACCGAGATTCTTTACATACACAGAAAAACAGGTAATGAAACGCGACACAAAAGAGGAGAAATGGTACACATGAGGTGTACGTGGAAAACCCCAAAATGGGGAAAAACCACGGCAGCCCACAAGCTGCAAACTGTCACTATGTAGAAATATACAACAGTGAGATCACTGAGGCAACGACCTCGTGCTCTCAGATCTTCGCCACAGGCGGCGGTTACAACAGAGGCAATGACCTCGTCTCTCTCTCTCTCTCTCTCTCTCTCTCTCTCTCTCTCTCTCTCTCTGTACAGTTACGCGCTCTGATTTCTTCTTGCACCAACAAGAAAGAAAAATAACAAGAATGACAAAAAACGACTTCCTAAAATATTGCCCTAAGTCATATTTATACTAATATGACTTTTCGGCTATTTACAAATGTAACCTCGATGGGCTCCATCCGGCTCTCCGCAGTCGGGTACTCTTCATCCGGCTCTCCGCAGTCGGGTACTCCTCATCCGGTTCATACCGGGCCTACACCATCCGACTCTCCGCAGTCGGGTACTCCTCATCCGGTTCATACCGGGCCTACACCATCCGACTCTCCGCAGTCGGGTACTCCTCATCCGGTTCATACCGTTTCAGCCTCGGCCTATCGGCCTCGGCCGAGTTTGTTCGTCGGCACTGGTCTTCTCACTTCCCATCCGGAGGGACCTGTCTACCAACAGAGCAAGAGAGAAAGGAGAAGGGAAGGGACCCACTACGTGCGAGCGTAGATCCACAGGGACACGACCCTTCGACACAAAGATGCGAGCGGGAAACCGACATAGAGAGACACGAAGGTGTGTATGTATATATTAACAGAGACAAACAACAAGAAGCACGAAGTCGGTTACAAACGAACAGGCCGGCGAACAGATGGCGATGCCTGTTCGTAAACGCTCAGAAAGAAAGGCGTAGGTTGGAGGTGCTGCCAGAAGCACTCAGGCATTCCTCAGAGCAGCGCGAGCCTCCCGAAAACCTGCACAGAAAGAAGCTCCGGAGTATGGAAGAGAGAGAAGCCTTCGACCGACAACCCGACAGCACTTCGTCCTCTCTTATTCCGCGCGATCCCTTCTACCTCCTCGTCTCCCCCCTTTTATAGGCAAGAAAGGAGTCGTTTCCCATTAACTTCCTACCTACCGAATCTACCTACCTAGGATCTTCTATGTACCTAATTCTCTCTTATGTACTACATAAGACGCACGTGCATGAAGAGCCGGTTCCTACGCTCCGGTGCACCGATTCCGCTTGTGGATGGTTTTCTTCACGACACCGCGTTGTACGCGAAAGGACAAAAGGTCGAATTGGATATCGACCTCTAGCACAAGCAGTTCAGCCACATAAATTTCACACAGCTTCGTGAAATGCAGACGAAGAACATTGTATTTGGATTGCCGAACATTCGGGGCCATAATGCCCAAGTCTGCGAAGCTTGTCAGATGGGAAAACAGCACCGACTTCCATTCCCCAATGAGCGTAATCGTAGTCAATGTCCACTGGATTTGATCCATTCGGATGTGTGGGGTCCAGCATAGAATGTGGGTCTCAGTGGAAGCCGTTACTTTGTAACCTTCATCGATAACTTCACTCGGCACACGTGGGCATGCATGATTGAGAGGAAGAGCGAAGTCTTCGCATGTTTCCTGAAGGTGAAGAGCCTTGCGGAAAGGGAAACGGGGCGTAAGATCAAATGCCTACGGTCCGATGGCGGGAAGGGGTACTTCTCCGACCAGTTCACATGTTATCTATGGAAGGAGGGAATTCGACGCGAATTCTCATGTAGATACACGCCGCAGCAGAACGGCGTGGCCGAGCAGAAGAATCGGAGGATTGAAGAAGCGGCCAGGGCAATGCTTGAAGAGAAACATATGCCGAAATTCTATTGGGCTAAAGCCGTGAAGACGGCTATCTACCTGCAGGATCAGACTTTTGCTAATGGAGGAGTGTCGCCACATGAGTTGTATTTCGGAAAGAAGTCGAACTTGGCACACTTGAGGATTTTCGGCAGCATTACGTACGTGCACGTGCCGAAGGAGAAAAGGAGGAAGCTGGATGCCAAGGCCGAGAAATGTATCTTGGTCAGCTATTTAGATGAGCAAAAAGGGTATAAATGGTATATAACCCTCGAACAAAGGAAGTACGTGTAAGCCGCGACGTCGTGTTCGACGAGTCTACTTCGTGGTACTTGCCTTCTCCTCCAATACCTCACGACTCCATTCCGATTTCTAAAGACGAAGTTAGCGAGGCTGAGATGCCTCCGTATGATGAGGATATCGAAGTTCTGAGAGAGAGTCTGATCTCATTCCGATTGAGTGGGCCTAATGATGGGTTGGGCCGTGATGGCCAACCAGATGACGAAACGGCGAGCAGTGGAGACTCAGCCGTGATGTCCCCGCGTAAAGAACCGAGGAGACGGTTTACGCGTAAAGAGAAAGGCAAGAAGAAAATGTCGGAATACGACTTCAGTAGTGCAGAGTCAGATCGGAGCAAGTCTAACTACGAGCAAACTAGAAAGGAACCTCCACGCAAGAGGTCGACAGTAGCCGAAAAGGTTGCGAAATCGGGTAATCACGAATTATGCCGATCTACCCACCTGAAGAACCCCGTAAAGAAATACGGGTATAATGAATACATGGCGCACCATTATGCGTATATGACGCGAGTGGCGGAAGTGCGTCGGCCGGAGAGCTACGCAGAAGCGGCAAGAGACGCAAATTAGCGTGCCGCGATGGAGGAAGAGATGTGCGCCTTAACGTAGAACGAGACATGGGACCTGGTTGACACACCGAAGGGTGTGAAGCCGATCGGATGTCGATGGGTGTATAAAGTGAAATACAATACCAACGGCTCCGTCAATCGATACAAGGCCCGCTTAGTAGCGAAAGGCTACGCGCAACAACACAGCATCGATTACGATGAGACCTTCACGCCTGTCGCGAAGATGACCACCGTCCGTGTTCTGCTAGCCGTAGTTGCGGCAAAGGGGTGGCACTTACATCAAATGGATGTAAAGAACGCGTTCCTGCAAGGCCCGGGGGCTTGACTGTCAAAACTTGTATGGTAGCACGTGAGTTCATCAAGAGGGGTTTAAATTAATCAATGAGATACAGAATATATATATATATATAAGGGTATTAATAAGGATTTGAAAATATATTTACATAAGGGTATTATCAATTATGCTAGAAAAAAAAATTACATAAGCCCGTGAAATATTTGATATTTCAATGAGATAGTAAAGAATGTATTATGTAAACAATACTCAAATTTGGAGTAGCATATATACATACATAAATACATACACATGCATGCATCCATATATACCTACATTCAAACATTACATCCATGAATATGTATATACGTACATTACACCCATTTATACATGCATATTGACTAAACATAAATATATGTACAAATATATATGACCATATGTAAATATGTACATACACGTACATACATGCATTACATACTACATACATCTTAGAATCGGCCATATATATTGACATACATATATACATAATACATACATAAAAATTACATATTATATATATATATATATACACGTTTTTACAATTTACAAAGATATTTTATATATTACATATTACACACATATATTATTATACGCACAATTTTATGCAAATGCAAATATACAAACCAAACAGAAAAAAATAAATTACATATTATATATATACATTCCATACATACAATACAATACAATATGTACATACATACACACACAAACATAACACACATCACATATGAATACCACATACATGCATATATACCTACATTCATATATCACAACACATCACACATGCATATATACCTACATTCAAACATTACATCCATGAATATGTATATACATATATTACACCCATTTATACGTGCATATTGACTAAACATAAATATATGTACAAATATATATTACCATATGTAAATATGTACATACACATACATACATGCATTACATACTACATACATATTAGAATCAACCATATATATTGAAAGAAAGAAAGAAATATATATTAACGTCTTCTAAGACCAAATTTGACCCATGAGACAATTGGTTTACAACAAAATTGGGGTATTTACCCATTCATTGAAAGTAAAAACATACATATGTATTATGTATATATGTATGTATTGACATACATATATACATAATACATGCAATAAAATTACATATTACATATATACATACACAAATGCATATATACATACAAAACACAAAAATTAAATTACATATTATATATTATATATGTACACATCACATACATATTAATACCTAAGATTACATATTATATGTATACAAATCTTAATATTTACAATTTACAAACAAGTTACATATATTACATATATGTATATTATGTATATACACGTGCACACACACATAAATAATTTAGATATTACATAGCATATAATCCATACCTATTACACAATATACAAATTTACACATACATAAATTACATATATACATACATATATTCCACATATGTACATACATATTCCACATATCACCATATATATAGATTATATTGGACCATACAAACCACAATACTTACATACACACACAAACACACTAGATATATGTATATTTACACATACATTGGATATATACATGCATATTACAAACATACATCCATATATGAGCCATATACATACTAAACATGAAAATATCCCAAAAATATACATACATAAATACATTACATATATACACATTCATACATTTACATACATATGACCACATACACACATACACATACATACATTGGATATATACATACATATTATACACATATTACAAACACATTCATACTCATTGAATGATGTATATTGATATATACATATATGCATACACATACATATATTACATATGTACATACATGTTCCACATATCACCATATATATATGTACATATGCCTGCAATGTTATAAGTTTTACAAATAGACATCCATACACATAAATACATTACATACACATGGATACATACATTACATATGTACATATATATCATCACCAACTACAATAAATACATATATACATACACATAAATAAATATTAC